>NC_090925.1:1114081853-1114384883 GCF_040938575.1 Ambystoma mexicanum
GATTACTGGGTGCAAACAGTCTGGATTCATCAATCACAGAAAAGGTGTGAACCTGCAGCTGTGTAGCTGGGCCATTAAATGTCTTAAACGATGGCATCCACACATGAGCCATAGTTAGAGGAAACATTTGTATTGAGGCTGGAGTTCCTGGCTCTTGGAGCTCTTTTTTCTCTATCATGTGTGAAGAACTTAAAGGCTTTAAAACAACTTCTTTGCTTACAGGTGGAGTGGAAACCTTGCTCAGAAAATGCGCGGAAGTCAGTGAGATGAAGAACAAAGTGAGGCTGAGCCATAGTAGGAGAAAATACACTACCAGCATTTTATAACACAGTTTCAGAAAGTCTGTCCAAAATAATTCTTTCATTACTTTAGCAACTAGAAAGGCTTTCTGTTTTCAAATTGGCAGACCTGCAGTACTTCCCTGAATTGTGGACCTGTTATCCAGGGTGACATATTCTTCCTCTTCTTGGACGCCTATCATTATTATTTGACTCGTCTCCATCTCTACATCTTCTGCAGGCTCCTCACTTGGACGAGGAAGATTGTGTGGAAACACTGCGGTAACCATCTGGAGTGGGTTTCAGTTGATCCACAGAAACTTGCCTGGTACCTCTCTTGGGTGGTAATGCGGGTAGGACAGCAGTTCTGGAACCTTTCACTCTGATTACTTGCAATGCTGGTCTGTAAGACGGGCCAAAGAGAGCTTTGTCAGGGATCTTCTCCAGGACCCAATCTCCTGCTTTGAGAGTGTTCTCAGGACTGGCCTCAGTAGCTTCCACTTGGAGGGATTCCCACAGCAGCGTTATCACCAGCAGTTGCTCGTGCCTACAGAGGGGCCTGGGAAGAGTATGCAGATCAGGTATAAATATCTTTATTCCAAACAAGAGTTCAATTGGATTCCTACCGTTGCACATAGACTGGCGTTGTAAATTATTTAAACTCCTGATCACTAAGGGCACATGGTCTACCGTTTTTCCTCCAAATGACAGAATGCATTTAGTCAGGCTCACTTTCATGGACTGGTTGGCTCTCTCCACAATCCAGTTTGTTTGAGGTGAAAACGGGCGAGAGAATTGCAGCTCTGTTCCCCATGCTTCAAATGCTTTTTTCAGAGCCCGCCCCGAAAAGCTGGACCATTGTCAGCATGGAACGTTTGAGTTGCCGTCATCGCTACTACACCCCTAAGTGCCTGTATGACTGATATGCAGTCTGCTTTCTTTTGAGGAATCATCCAGGTGAACATAGTGCAAGAATCCACTATTACTAGAATGTACTTGTACGTATTTATTACTGGTAGTGGGCCTACATGATCCATATATTGGATCTCAAAAGGCGAGGTTGCCTTTCTCAAAGGAACCTCCTTAGGTTTTTTGCTGTGGTCCGCAGTTGTCTTTAAGCATGTGTCACAGTTTGCTATATATATTTTCACCTGCTGTCGTAGCCCTGGCCACCAGTAACGGTCAAGGAGTAGCTGTGCCGTTGCACTCACCCCAAAATGGGCGGATGCCAGTCCAGCGTGTGTGGCTGCAGACAGCTTTTCCCTGTCTGCTGTATTAGGGATTCATCTTTGTATAGGATCCCCTTGTTTCATAGGAATGGTGACTATTGCTTTGGTATTTTCAATGTCATAAACATAATTACTGGCGAAACCTTTTGGCCTAGGTACAATACCTAAACAAGCCTCTTTTATTTCCTCATCCATTGCAGTCGCTGAGCGAGTTATGGCTGCTATCGTCGTTCTCACTGTGTGCTCTTTGGCATATATATCTGCCTGTGCTATGAATGTGCCCTTTAGTATGTGCTCTTGTGTGGTATCACCTATAGCAAAAGGCAAGTCTGTTTAAGATCCCAAACCTGCTTCCAGAGTTGCCTGGAAGCATTGGTCTATGCCTATTGTCTCTGAAGTCATTTTTAATCCACCAATGCAAATCAGTGCTGTAAACCCTGACAATGTCATCTGAATCTGAGACTACTAGTGTGGGCTTCCCTGCATCTGCTTGGCGCAATGCAAGCAGTAATCCATGCAATTCAGCAGTCTGCACAAGCATATCTCCAGATGCTCTGTTGCAATATCAGTGTGTATAAATGTTTCTTCATGTGAAAAATGCCCTATAACTGCTGCTCAGGCGGCAGCATATTTGGAACGTGTCCCTACCACCGGTATCGCGGAACCATCGCAGTGAATTACCTGGAAAAAAATCAAACAATGGTATGTCAGGCCGTGAGGTGTCAGGCTCTGTGTCCATTGCCCAAGTCAATCCACTCAGTCTTTGCAATGATGCTTTGTAATGGTACTTTTCATCTGGAGCATGTTGAGATTCTGACCATTGAATCCTTCTGGTATGCAATGCCTTCGCATTGGGCACGCTAGCTTTTGTGGCAGCCTCAAGTTGAGCTAAAGGTGTGTTTTTGTGTATAGTTCTATTTGCTGCTAATGGCCTCTCCTTCTGAATAATCATCTGAACTGAAGCCAGAATGTTCTCCTCAGGTGTACATTTTAACTCGGGTGTGGAATATACATGTGACCTATATGCAGTTGGTTTAGTCTCCCCTAGATTGCACACTGTGTATGTGAAAGCGTTATCTCCCACCAACAGGTTTATCTCTAAGTCTTTATCTGTATCTCTGTCCTGCAAAGGACCAGTTTTAGTCATTAATGAATACACATGGTGCAGAATGTGAGTGTGTTCTTGCATCCAGTGAGCTGCTTTGAAATTCAGTTTTATCAACGCATACAATGGTTTCCCTAGCTCAGCAAAATTAGACACATAAGATCTGCCAAAATTCAACAGCGCTAGAATAGCCTGTAACTGCCTAAGCGTGGTGGGTGGTCGCATCCTAGCACACTTCTCAAGAAAATCTGCTGACAAGCCTCTGCCCTCATCTGAAAGAGTGAATCCTACAAAAGTAATCTCCGATGAGCTATTCTTGATTTTCTGAAGTTAATCAGGTATCCTTTTGCAGCCAAAGTGTGAATGACTCTGTCTACTTGTTGCAAGTGTTCACTGAGATTCTCATGGGTGATGTAAATATCATATACATATTGCCAACAGTTAGGAATGTCTGTGAGCAAGTTCTATATTCTACTTGAGAATGTGCTAGGTGAATTTTTATACCCTTGCATTATTCTAGTGAATTGGAAATGTGTTCCCTTAAACGTGAATGCAGTGTATTTCTGGCTCTCTAAACTTAAGGGTTATGTGAAATACCCATTGCCTAGATCAAGGTTTGTTTTATATTTACATCTGTGTAAGTTGGCTAGCAATCCCGAAATGTGTTGCTTCTGAACTGCCTCTGTCTTAAATTTGTATTCAAAATTCGAAAATCCACAATAAAACGGTAAGTACCATCAAGTCTTCACACGGGGAGCACTGGACTGTTATGTGGGCTAGCTAGCTGTATAATCACCCCCTGGTCCATTAGCTGGTCTACTATGGTTTGCATGTTGGCCACTGCCTGTGGTTTAACTGGATACTGCCTCTGTGGTTGGGGTGGTTTCAGTACTGGAATCACCTGCGCTGGATATTCCTTATTATGCCCTACATGATTTTTAAACAGCTGCACTGCTGCCAGCGCTGACTAGCTTCTTACATGTTTTTGCATTAGTTCCCCCCCCCACTTCTTTTGAAAAAGCAGGCATTAGCACTTCTTCACCTCTTGGCGCTTGCCGCACATACAATGGTGGGCAATCTTGAAATGCTAACAGTCCTTTATATTGGATGTGTAACTGTGGCCAAAACAGTACTTCCATCTTTTTGGTGTGTTGGCCTTCCAGCTGAATGATTACAAAATACACTTCATTATGTGCTAATGTCTGCCCAGTGGGTGTAATGATTTGCGCATTTCTGTGTGCCCTTGTGTTCTCCAATAGTGCCTTGTGGCTACATTCAAATATGGAAATGTCAGACCCGGAGTCCAATAGGACTTGGATCCAATTTGTGTGTCGCTTAGTCTTGGGAAAGATTTGATGAGTGTGTGGACTCTGCATTCTGGGAAACCTGTAGTGCTGCAGTGTGTTTTTTTTCTCAATCTTCACGTCCTTCCCCTCAGCTTTAGAATGATCTGGCACCCTTGCCTGTGGGGAAGGAGATGGACCCTCATCAGTGCCGTACTTCTGTGAACTTTTCATGTGTTTCCAATCTCTATAATCATAGTCAGTAGGTCTAAAATGGGACTGCCCTCCCAGGCTTACCCCATGATAGCCTACCCCAGTGATTGCCTTGCCACTTTGGGGACTGCCTATCTCCTGTAGCGTTGCCATTTTTTGGCCTATGCTCAGGATATTTTTCTTCCTCTATTGGCGATAACTGTCGCCTCTGTGGTGTGTTACCCTTCTTACCATGGAACGATCCTCGTCCTTTTGAGGACCTCCCTTCGTGGTGTGTTTCCCTATCTGGCTTACCGTCTTTGTTAGCCTTTTTCTGTGTCTCTGCAGGTCTCCTGCCTAAGTTATCCCTGCCTATTGATTGATAAGTGGATGTCACTATGACCCCAAATTGGTCCCTTTTTTCTTGTTCATTCAATTGGGACAATTTCCTATGGACCTCTAACCTTGCAGGCTCTCCTTTTAATAAGGGTAGAATTATGCTGTCAACCATTTGATAATTATTAGATGCAATGGACAGGCCTAAATTCATGACTGTGGCCGCGCCTCGTGTTCCCATGATGTCTGCTAGTATCAGTGGTAGTGATGTGATGGACGATGTGCCTATCAGCTGTAAATAAAGCAAGCCATAAATTGAGATCCAGTTGTCACTGCTCTCGAAAGGCGGTGTGCAGCCAGATGGGGAACATGGCTAGTGCTCTATGTCTGTGCTGTGTGGTAACCGGAGGGTAGGCTCCTTGCAGTTGTCCTAGCTTCTCTGAATACCACGTGGGTATGTCTTCATTTCTGGACGGACAAGACCCTAATATGAGTCTCAATGTCTGTAGTTGTACCCCACCTGCATCCAGCTGTCCCTGATGTTGCTGAGCAGGTGCTACACCCTGCTGTGTTGCATATTGTAGCGCAATATTGCACACTGTGTCAAAATGGGTGGCTAGCAATTGGTAGTAAGTCTGCGGATATGGGCCTCCACGGTTTGGATGAAACCGGGCTAAGAATTCTAGTGACAGATTGGGTGTGGCTAACGATCCATGCATAGCACTTGTTTGTGGGTAAACTAGATTACCTCCAAACCAGTTGACATGATTTGTGTGTGTTAAAGCCAATTCAGGAAACTGGTATGGACGATACTGGATGGTGTCTAAATCTCCCCTCACCAGGAGAGTCGCATATACATTATTTGTCTTGTTGGCCGGGGCTTTTAAGTAAGTAAAGAGCGATTCTGCTGGCAATCCACCTAGTTGCGCCACTGCTACTGTGAAGTTGACGTTCACTGTTTGGCAGTGCGCTGATCGAAGCCAATTTATATAGCGCCATTCTGCAATGGATGGAAATGTTGATTTCCTGGTGCCATCTTCCGTACTCACTCTTATTTTGAAAAAGATTTTTTTTTTTATTTTTTTGCCCTATCCTTTTGTTGTGACTGGAACATGAGGTTATTGTACTATTAGTAATGTTATGGTCATTTCTAACACGTCCCATCTGTTCCAGCTGCAACCTAACTTGATTGCTTGCGGTCAACCTTGATTCCTGCCCCTTCCCTCCACCTCACTTGAGGCTGTGGGAAGTGGACATGGAATCAGAAGTCATGTTTTATGATAATACACACCGCAGGAGGTGACCTAGCGCCTGGGACAACCTTTCTGAGTGTTTGTGCTCATTAGCATAATTTAACAAATACAGCCAGGAAATTTGTGAAGTTCTTTTGGACTTATAGAGACACTTTTCTGAAGCATTACTCAGAAATATGCAATTGACAATGAGGATAGTAGGTTCATACATTTTGTATGTCACATCTATCTTCTACAAGCCCTTATATGCATTGTAACTGCCATATTCGAAGAAACTATAACATAGCACATTACCATACATATGAAAAGAACTGTTCTGTAAGCTAAGAGCATGGTTTTCATTAATAGAGAAAAGAAGAAATAATCATTTTTGTTTAGCAGCTTGAGTGACCTGGGATTTATATTATGTTGGGCTATGCTATGGGATGGTGAAAAATACCAAATGCCTTTAGTCTCAAAATGCACACAGCAAGACTTCCACATGCAACTCACGCTTTAGGCCAAGATATGCTGCACACAAACGGACCACGGTTTCCTATCCAGGTGGGCTTGCTTATCTCTCTCTTTCTCGCCTCTGCTCTGGGACCTGCACCGGATCTCTCCCCAGCCCCCAGGACTTGAGTCTGCTGATTGCTACGCAAAAGACTTCTGCCTTTTCCCCCAGTCAGCTTGTGCTTTATATCTAAGACGGGACTTATTCTGCCTAACATGTGTGCGTCATTTCCGTTACCTGGAAGGTTAAGGCCTAACGCTTAAGAGTGTTCCTTTGCTTGAACATACAATATTCGATATGTACACTATAAAGACATGTTGCGTCTGTTGTTCACTGACTGTTCCGTTGCATCCAATGGTTTTTGGTTCAGCACAGGACTAAAGCCTGTCTGCTTCTTGGCGAGGACGGTCTATTGGTGTTTCCTGTCCTTTGACTGCTTATCAGATTTAAGTGGTGTAAAAGGCATCTCTTGACCTTGCTATGTGCCGTTTAAGACAGGAAGTTGCCACTTGTGGTTAGGTTTCTCTGCTGGAAGGGGAAGCAAGGATTTCCTGATCATCGCCTTTCGCTAAAGCCAAGCAGCAAGTGTATGCTTTTGTCCCTTGTCAACAGCCCTTTCATTATGTGGAAGTGTGTGCCTTGTATTCAACAAACATTTGTAGCCTCTTGTGTTGTTATTGACTGTTTCATCTGTAAAGTCGCCTGATGTGTGACCAACGGTCTTACCAGGCTCATTGTTCATTATCTATAATCTACAACAGTTTCTTTCAAACACTTGGCTTTGCCTGGTATACTCTCCTGCCATTACTTTTCTGCAATTACTTTCAAGCACTTAACTTTGCCTGGTATACTCTCCAGCCAGGACTTGTATGCAGTTACTTGTCCTTTTATCCATGAAAAGATATTTGCACAATGTTGGTTTTTCGAGCCTAGTTTACTAAAGTTTGTTTCAATATTTGCTTCTTCTATCACACATTGGGTCTCTGACTTTTTCACAAGATCATTCCCTTTTACTTTGCTTTCTCTCCTGTGATATGGGTTTAGCAACCCGCTCGTAGCATGGTTCACAAATATGTTAATTTCTTCATCAGCTTCACTTTAGGTCTTTCGTATTACTTTTGTGAATCGGCACACACTTTCAGGCAACCCAGTAACCCGTCCGTCTTCCCTGGGCGTACCAGGCACTTTAAGTGTGTCTTTTGTTTCTCTGATTCTGTTCCTTTCAGTTTGCTGGCTTGGTGGGCTTCCTGCAAGTTGCTGCAACTTCACTGTATCTTCTCTACTGTGTCCAGTTCCCGCTGTCTTGCATTCTCGGGTGGCAGGCTTTCGGCATTCCGGCTTCTTTTTACGGCATCTGGATTCACCTCCACACTGCTTCCCACAGTGCGGTTTCTCTCAGCATTCTGACCTGTGTCAGCACAGGTTGCGGCACAACTCAGCCTCAGCAGCTCTCCCCGCTGTCTGTCAGTATGGCAGATTTAAACTTCCTGGCATGATTGAACAACTTCCAAACACTAGACCGCTATGTTGGTTTACTGGTCTTAGTTATTTTCATTGCTCCGACCCTCTTTCTCATCTAAGTTGTTATCATGCTGTTCCTTGTGTAATATTGGTGAATACTTGAAGTAAACCTAGCAGGTGGTTGAGGGCGGGTGTTACAATATGTCATCAGGGCATGAGGAATGGAGGGAACATCCCTAAAAGGGAATAGGGGGGGTTATGTGACTTTCTCCAATGACGTCATTGTCATGATCCCAGTCAGTGGGCATAGCCCTCATTCAGGCTTTCAGGCTAGGCAGAGAACATTATGTAAAACAGCAGATCAAAGGTGGGTGTTAGCCTGGCACACATTGCATTTACATCATTCTCAGCATACACTTCCATAGACTTTTGTGATGATTTACAGTAATTCCATACACTTAACATGGCCGCCGCAAGGTCCATTCATAAGTTTCAGCACGTACTACTCATATTGCAGAGGGAGCTATTTAAGCCCTGCCTCCGCTGGAACGTGCGCTTCGCGTCTGCTCCTTTGACAGCGGGTACCAGCATTTCTCCTCACAAAACCTGTAAAAGGAGATAATAGAGACATTAGTTTTACAGCAAACTACATAGTTAAATAGTTAATAGAATAGACTTACCTGTTTGAAGTTATTTCCGAAGCAATTATCTTCAGTCGGCAGTCTTCGCTCTTAGTCGCAGCATCTTCAGTCAGAAGTCTTCGCTCGTAGTCACAGCATCTTCGGTCAGAGGTTTCACTCACCGCCGCAGCATCTTCAGTCAGAAGTTTCTTCCACAGCCACCGCATATTCCGAAGGTATTTTTCCCTCAGATTTCTGAAAACATGCAGACAAGAGGTATTTAAAATAACAATAAACAAATGTAATAGTTAAAGAAAGAAGACGTTTTCTAAGCATTTTACGTACCTGAAGGTTCTTCAAGTTTTAACCTCACAGGTGTTTCCACGCGCTTCCCTGAAGGCAGCAGTTACTCCGTATAGGCGAACTTACGTTTAAAAGACGTTTTCTCATCCTGAGTAACTCTGCAGCCCTCCGTAGCCATAATTCCTTTTCCTAAATCCAGAGATCCTTCAACAGAAGGGAAAAAAGAGCAAGTTATTAGAAAGAGAGATCTCTCCAATGTAGGAATCAATCTAAGCCCTAATGGATTGCAGTATTATCACCAGCTACTTTATCCAAGACTCATTCTTTAAAAAAAAGCAAAGACATTTGGCGATAAGAGACTATAGAATACTTCAGCTACCCAAGTTACTATTGTTTCATCATCTCAATGCGCCCCTGTAGAAAAGCAGGATTGATAGCTCCACACAAAATAAACACAGGTGAGAAGGGAGGGATTAAAAGAGTACACATCTCATGCAGTAGTATCTTGGTCAATAGATGTTATAGTCTTCTATTATTGTTATTGTTGTTTAAAAAGAAAGAGAATCCAAAAAGTGTCAAGCACCAGGTCCACAGGGTGAGAAGGCATTACGCTCCCGAGGAGTCCAGGTAAGTGTTACAGTCTTGCCTTCCCCCAGGTGGTCCTCCCTCATATCGCCTCCCCCAGGGTCAGGAACAGGTAGCATCTGCCATCTCCTGGCCACATGGGGAGAGGCTACCCCAGGGAAAGAAGTGAGGAAATCATCAGATTCATCACATCTCTTAAAAAGACATTTAGCATGTCCCTGATACTATGCCAGCCAGACCCAAATAAACTGCTCATTCTCAAATCATAGGCATCAAACAAAGCCATTTGTGCAGTACTGAAACAACTAGAGGACAATGCCATAGAACATCCCACAGCGTACCTTTCCAGGACCTTGATTACTTTGTAAGAGAAATATACCGTGCTAGACAAAGAAGTCCTCACCATGAAGCAAGCCTGATCGAGTGGAAACACCTGCTACTAGGAGCAAAATACCCCATTTAAATAGAGACGGACCATCATAATCTCCAAGTCTTCCAAAACCTGGAGTGTCGCAACCCATCTATTTCTTTCACAATACAAAATCCATTTCACATATCTCGCTTGAATCAACAACATCAATGACGATAGCCTATCCCGTAACGAGAGCACAGGACGAAAGATGGGAAGGTGGTTCCAGAGTCTTGGGGCAAAGACGGAAAAGGCCTGTCTTCTGATTCTTTCCCTCCTGCACTGTCAGAGTTCAATACTGCACATATCCTTGCTTCTGGTGGATCATATGCCTTAGGTGATGCTGAGTTTCTCAGTGAGGTAGTGCAGAGACTTCCGGCTGACAGCCTCGTAGATGACACAGCAGGATTTGAAGACGATACGGACTTGCATCGGGAGCTAGTACAGTTCCATATGGGTTAGGGTGATGTGGTTGAATCAAAACCAAGTCTGAAGGCCGATAAATTGCTCAAAGCTCCACAACTGTCTGCACACTAAGGTTTCATTTCTGAAAAATGTTGCTCAATAGCTATGAAAATATAATTATTTGTTCCAAGCCAACCTATATATTATTACACTAAAGGTCTTTGTTGCTTAGTCCCCATTTGATTGCAGGATTACATCATTGTGGTGTGTGTTATGCCAACTTCTTTTTTTTAGTGACGCCCCTCAACTGTGCCCCATGTATCAGACAACTTATTGGTCTGGTCCTCCCCTTAGGTGTTCTTATGTGAATGTTAGCTGGGAGTTTGAAACTCCAGTCTTTCGCTTGCCCCCTTTCCTTTTTTTTATATTTCTTCAGTGTTCCTTCATATTCTGTCTATATCACAACAGCCACTGCAGTCTTACTCCTATGGTGTACTTCAGATATATACTTGGTTGGCCAAACCTTGAGGTACTTTTATTACCTGCTTGTCTGTCTTTAGTATTGCACATCTAAATGCTACCCCAGAGTGAGATGGCCCCACCGCTTGAGAGACTGCCATTGATTTGTTTAATGTTACATTGTGGAATGTCCAAGGGCTTATAAATCTGACAAATCTAAAAAAGAACAATGTGACTGGCTTGTTGCAAGATACCCTCCTTGATGTTGGAGAATCAATCAAATTGTATCTGTAACTGTAGATCCATCGCAACGAGTGCTTGCGACAGGAAAGGGGTGTTTTGATCCTTATTAGGAAAGGTCTGAAAACAAAAATCACCGGTGGGGGCCGCTCGAGAGCTTGAGCAAGATAACCTCAGCTTACCAGAGATCCCGTCGAGGGAAGGAAACGCCACACATTTTGGGCGCATGGGTCTGCAAAGACACCCCATTTGTAGTCAACGTCTCATAATAAACCGTTTTTTAAATTTTTTTTATTTTAATTTTAATACAGCTTATTACAAGCTTTTTAGAAGAAGACTGCAAAATAAAATAGACAAGAAGAAGTGAGACCAGCAAAAGAAGCCTTCTCGCCAAGGGGCCATACCAATGTCATTTTGTTTTTTTGTTCCAGTTAATCTCCATTTGTGCAGTCGTTGTGATGTTCAAGATTAGGCAGTTGTTTATGATTAAGAAGCACATGGAGTCTCCTCCTTCCATCCTCATTCCGTTTCTAACGCTGTACTGGATCTCTGCGATCCGATCTTGGTTTAATCGAACGTGCTTCTACAAACCTTTTGCAATTGTGGCCCCTTGCGGCTTTTGACCATCTTGTTATTGTGCCTTGATCAGAGTTGGAGACTCTCTTCTGTCTTCTTCCATTAACCGAGTCAAATCTTCCAGGAAGAAGGTCAAGGCAAACGTCAGCTTCTTTTCTTCCCCTTCCAACATTCTAATCTACCAGTCATTGCCACTCCTCGTTCTGCATTTCCTTGTCTCAGCCTCGAAGTGTCTTGTCCTGAGGCTCCTTAGTTCTGGGCACGCAATTATTAGATGTTTTAGAGTTTCATTGTTTTTTTGACAGAATCGACAGGTGCTATCGGTCTTGTTCTCCTTTTTTGATCTTCGTCTTAATATTTCCTTTGTGGCAAAAAGATTTTGCCTAAACTTTAGGAAGATCCTCCTGTGAAATTTGGATGGGAATATCTTCATATATCTTGGTAGTTCATATAAGGCTTTTGTTTCATGTATATACTCTTGCATGCAGGTTTGATTTCATCTTTTTTCTCCAGTTTCGATCCAATCAAGTTCGAAGAGCTTCTTTTTCACCGATGTTGGGTTTGATGCCAATACGTCTTTGCTGGAGTTAAGTTGCGTCAATATTTTTTCACAATTTAACAACCAGTTTTCAAAGACACCCTTTAGGTTGTTTACAATTGGTGGATATTTAAACTGAGGGAGGGCATCTGTTCCTTCTATTTTCCTATATAGGGCCAAGGCGTTCCATATTACCCTCGCGTTGATTGAAGATAGGCCTAGTTCATAACGTATGTACACTGTAGGAGTACTTTGTGGGAGCTGTAAAATACGTTTCCAAAAAATGTTTTCGCACTGGGACCAAAGCCCGAACGGGCAACCATGCATTGTTTCTGCTCCATGTATCAGAGCGGGAATTACCTTGAGCTTATAGAACTCCACAACCGGTTTCATGGATAACTTCCCATACTCCTTATTAAGAGCTTCTCCTTGGGCTGCTAAGGCTTTACACTTGGCTTTGGTTTTTGCGATCATTGGCTAATCAGTGGCTTAGGTTACTACATTCAGCGGTTCTTTTCCCATCACCCACTTGAAACCTTTTTTGGTGTTTTTCTTTTGTCCTGTTAAGTTCTTCAGTTGCAGGACCTCAGTTTTCTTTGCGTTTGTTTCTAGGCCATTTTCATCCAGGTGCGTTTTTAGTGCTGTTAGCTTCCTTTGGAGGCCAATTGGGGTCCTGTCGATCAGGACAATGTCATCGGCGTAGATTAGCCAATTTACAGGAGTGCCATGAATTTTTGGAGGGAAGGAGATTACAGATTCCAGTGCCCTCCCCAGATCTGCGATGAGTAGGCTAAAGAGTGTTGCTCACAGGGGGCAGCCTTGCTTCACGCCTCGTGAGGTCGAGATTGGGTGTGAAAGCGTCCCTTCTTGGTCTAGACTAATTTGTAGTTGTGTGTCTGAATTTAATTCCCTTATAGCCATGATCAAACTAGGCGGACAGTTCCACATCGCCATTTTTGCCCATAGCTTCTGCCTATCGACTCCGTCAAAGGCGTGGGCTAGATCAACGAATGCCAGGTAGAAGGGGGCTCCTTTCCGTATTGATTCCATCTTTAAGATATTTATTATTAATAGGTTCAGCCCACAGCCCACTCCTCTGACGAATCCTGTTTGATGTGTGTCGAATGAGCCAGAGATGTTGATCCAAGATCTTAATTGTTGCAAGATCAGGGTTGCAAAGACCTTTCCAAGCACATCAAGGAGTGCTATCGGCCTATAGTTTTTGTGATCCGTTCGCAGGCCTTGTTTGAAGATGGGGACGATTATGGCATTTTTCCAAGATACTGGGATGGTCTTTTCTTTTACTATTTGTTCGAACAGTTTCACTCAAAAATCAGCCCATTCAGCAGGATTTTCTTTTAACATCTGGTTGGTAAGACCATCTAGTTCCGGGGCCCGACTTGAGCTGTATTTCTTGATGTTTAGTAGGATTTCAGTTTTCAAAATTCTAATGTCCCATCCTTCCAATTCTTTGTATTCAACTTCCGCTGCGTATCCTATTTTTAAAAAATATTTCTGAGTAGTGATCTACCCACTGTGCCTCGTTCACCATGTTATCCAATGCCGCACATGGTGAGATGTCGTTCGCATTAATGATGGCCCAAAAGTCTCTAGTATTTTTATTTTTTAAGGTTTCCATGATTTTTTCCGCATCTTGTTGTGCCATCATTGTTTTATGATTACGTTGCCAATTTCGGTACTTCGTTTTCAATTGTTCTTTTTAAACAACTTTGAAGTTTTCAGGATTTCTCTCAAGTGCTCTTATATTTCGCCGTAACTCTCTTTTCTTTGCAACTACTGCTGGGTCGTACGCATGCTTTGTATAGGACAGTTTTTTTGGGCCATGATTTTTTCCGTAAATGTCATTAGTAACGAGGTATATTGTAGCCGATCTTGGGTTTTGTTTGCCATCTTATATCCAAGTTCTTTTGTGAGTTTTGTTATTTTTTCACTATTCAGTCTCAGCCTATTACGTCCTGGCTCCAAGGTCATATGGTTTTTCTAGCGGATTTCCACTGAGCCCCTTTCCCACATCATTGACCGTCTCGCCATGTTATGGTCACTTTCTTTGGCCTTGATGACTTCCAATCTGCAAGTGTTTCTTGCAATTTCATCTGATACAAAATAATAGTCGGGTATCGAGCACTGGGCATCTCTTTCCCAGGTGGCTTTTGGGGAAATGTCTCCTTATGTATTCCCGTTCAATAGGAACATGTTTCTGACATCCATCTCTTCAATCCATGCTTGTCTCAGGATCCTCTTTTTATTATGTATTTGTGTATTCACCGGCTTTTTTTGTTCACTGCAGATTATTTCGATGTTTAGGTCTCCTCATAATATTATTTTCAGACTATGCTTGTTCTTCAAAATCTCGTCCAGTATGTCGCATATCTCATCGATTAAGTTTTCGGCTCCGCTTGCTTATTGCTGCCAGTACAAGTTAATTATGTGTATAGTGGTATCAACGCTTATGCACTCTGACCTTTGTATGATAGTTGTTACTTGGATGTATGGGGAGGGATTTAGCGACTTCGGGATTCTGAAGCCACTAATGTTCTTAATCACAGTAATTAACCCGTCCATTGGTCGACCCTTTGGATTACTGATCACCGGATTAAAGGCCAGTTCATATCCCTCTACACACGGCATTACTAACAGCCATGTCTCCTGCAAACATACCAGGTCCAGTTGTTTAAGATCGTCAGATGGATTGTTGTACAAGTGTGTGTGGCCCCTTGTGTTCCACAAGCCCACTGTTAGAGGTTTTCCTGCCTGAGCCGGGCGTTAGCTGGAATTTCGGTCCGCAAGTTTTTTAGCCAGCCAACCCCAGTTTTTAACCTCTCACGCTTCCTCCGAGACTCCATTCAGTCTAGTTGGTGAGTTTGATTTTTTTCCATTACTTATAAATGTTATCTTTATTCTCTTTGTGGGGCTTTTTTGCTCCTCTACCCACTCTTGGGCTTCAACATCTTTCGACCTTTTGCGAGAGCGGTTTACGGTCATCTTTTTTTTCTCATCTTTGTTATCATCCTTTATTGATACCGTTTTTCTTGGGTCAATGTGGGGATCACCACTCGCTGGCAGTTTTTTGTTAATTTCCTTCAGTTAAAATACCAGAGCGTTCAAGTCCTCTTGACTTTCAAGCATGATGTCTCTTATTGTTCTGGTGTATAGGTGTGTAATAATACTCGGTCAGTTACCTCCTCCTGTATAAATTCAACTATCTTTATGTCCTTAGAGGTTATCTGTTTTAGGTGTGGGATGTGGTGTAACAGTTGCATGACATTTATAGATGTTTAGGACCAGTCCATCATTGCTCAGGGTCCTCCTCTCAAGTAAAATTGTAATTAAGTCAGATGTTTTTCCTGTTTTTTTATGACAGGAGCCAGATCCATCGACTTCCCTCCTCTTGTCGACTGTCCAATCGTCATCTAGATCTTTTTTCTTTTGGATCGTCTTTGTTTTGATTTCCTCAAGTATTACAGGCGCCTTCGCCTTGGCACTCTGTTTCCTTTTTTCTTCAATTGTCAAGAATTGTAGATGTACTTTGTCTTTTCCGTTTTCACAATTTTTTTTCGTTAAGGTTAGAGCTTGGGAGAGTTGCAAAAGTACATTTCCTGGCGCTATGCCCCGTCACTGTCGCTGACTTTCTAGCACATTCCAGGGGCCCTACCTCTTCTACCTCTGAGTCGGAGCACCAGACGGTTCTTACTTTGTCTTGGGGGCCTTTTTCTTCTTGTTCTCCTTCTTCATCAACATCATAAGTTGACAGATTCATTAGCGCCTCTCTCATAGTTTCTTCTTCCGTCTCTTCATCTCTTCTTTCTGGCTCAGCAAGATCCTTCTGGTCCTGATTTTATTCAGACTGATCCATTTTGGATCTTCTTGACTTCTTACCTTTCAGTTTGTGGATGCTTCTGTTTGTATTTTGACATTGAAGGCCTTAATGTTTCTTAGGAACTTGCAGGAGCTCTTGGCTAATGTGTTTTTTTTCCGGGGCATATTTTTAGGTTTTCTCTTACATTTTTGTGAGGTTTCTTTGAGATCTCTATTGTTTATCTGTTTCTTAGATTTGTTGAATATGGGATAACTTCCAGACGCATCTTCATTTTGAATATCTCCCTTCCCTGCTTTATTAGGGATGTGGTGGGTCGTTCCTTCAGCTTTCGCGCTGTTCGAAGGGAACACTTTGTGACCGGTTTCAGAGTCAATTTGAATTACCGGTTGTACATTTGCTTGTTCCTGTTCCAGGCAGCTGCCGGTCTGAGGCCCCCCTGGAACCTCACAATCTTCATTTCTACCCTCTGGCACTTGCTCCACACTCTGCTTCACTGGGCTCAGTGTTTCCCCGGGCCCAGGGCAGGGACTCAAAGGTGGTATGTCATTTGGCTCCACTCTGGTCCACTCCTCGTCTGAGATCCATTCACACCCTGACATCCTACGTTTCTTATTTGGGGTTGTTTTAGCAAACTAAAGCTTCTCTTGCAAGTTCGGCCAGCAATCTCTTGTCCTCATTGTTGTTTTTTAGAAGGTATTTAAGAGTTTTTGCTGATAACTCATTTTTTTGCCTTTCTAAGGAGGTTTCCATTTTTCTTACTGACAGGTCACTCCATTTTTGCCATTTTCGAGCTCATTAGTACAATGAACGTATTCTGATCTTTATAATTTTCATTTAAGTGTTCGTAGAGCTTGATCAGAGGAGCAGTTGCAATTGACACTGCTGACATTAGATTTGGTCTTAATTCGTTCAAAGTTTCTCCATGATTTCATACATTATTGTTTCTGACTTACTAGACAGAGTTTTTCCTTTCATCCAGCCCATTGTCCGTCATACTTTAGGATATTCTCTGGTGAGAAAGTAGGAGTCCGAGGAGCCATCATTTGATGTTCCTGTTGACTCTGACGCCTCATTATAAGTACTTGAACTATCAGTTCTTGTTCTGGTTGCCATCTTGTCAAGTTGTTTTCGTGTTTTAAGTGCTTCATTGGACTAGTGCTTCATGCCTCTTTTGTGAGGTGAGCAATTTATTGGTTCTGGGGTACTCTCAGCGAGCCTCCTTCTTTTCTGAGGGCGTTTTCTTTCACTCCAGTTTTCATTTACTTTTTGGTTTTTGGGAATCCTCCTGTCACCCTTTGGGTCACTTTTGTCCCCGTCACCTCCTTCCATGGAAAGTGTTTTTGTGTCACTGGCTGCTTCACGATTCTGTTTTTGAATTGCCGCTTTACCAGCTGGGGTGCCGCTTATTTTGGCATTCAGTTGTTTTAGGTCCCTGATCAGCTGATCGGCTACCGCTATTGAATTTTGGTGGTTAGTATCAGGTCTTTCATCTTTTTCCATGTCGTCTTCCGCTACCGGATCCACTCCTTTTCCTGTGATTGGGATTAACAGGTTTTGAACGTGGGCAGGCAAAAAGACGTCGTCGACCTCTAACACAGTTTTTTTTGTGAGGGCAACACATTGAGTGTCCGCGCTAAGTCCGCTTGTGTCCCTGGGTGTTAAAGATTCTTTCAGTCCTTTTCAGTGGAGTTCTTCCTTGTGGGCAGTCTCCACTCCTAGAGCCTCAGGCAGTCTTTCGTTGTCGTGGTGTTTCTCCAACACCATCCAGGCCAGTTCTTTTAATTGTGATATCTTCGCATTTGGGGAGCCCATCTGGTTTTTTCGTCTCCGGTTGTAAAACTGTTGGCGCAGACAGCGCCTCGGAAATGCAGTCACCAGGGTTTTTTTTTTTTCACCGCTATACATGCTGTGATTTTCTCTTGGCGGATCTTCACCTTTTTGAGATTGTGTTACTCTCCCCATGTTATAATCGAACACTGAATCCAGTCTGTGGCTTCTTGACGCTGATTGCAGATTGTGAGGGTGGGCCCTTGAAAATGGGTGTTTTGGGAGAGGGTCTGTTGTTCTTACCGCCGCCGCGGTTCCGATTTTGCTCCTTCTGTTATGAATTGAATAATTTGAATGGTGATTAGGATTTCCATGTGGCGTTACAGAAGTATCTGATAGCCTTCTTTGCTGTACTACCCAAGACCCCATGTCTCCACCCCCAATGCCTGTTCCGATATTCCTTTCCTTGTCAGTTTCGACAGGTGAAACGCTTAATAGTTCTTGTGCGTTTTCGGCAGTACCGGGACCCGCCCCACCATCATCGCAACTTACTTGGTCATTTTCTTCGGGCCGCCTTCTTCCGGATCCCACTTCGGTTCCATGTCACAGCTGGGAACGGGAGCGAGATAACGGGGGCGGCTTTGAGGTTACTAACTCGCGATGACTTCCCATGGACGCCATTCTCGATCCTCTTCAGCAACGCCACAACTACGGCTTGCTGCGGCTCACAAGGAACACAAAGAACACTCCTGCTTCACTCCGTGTCGCTCCGCGACAAGCAGGGGGTTCTAATCCTCTTAGCTCTGCCTTGATGATGGAAAGTAAAGACACACAGTATTCAGTTTCAGAGAGTCCAACACAAAAACACTCCTGCTTCAAACCGCACCTTTGGATACTCACACTTCTGAGTCGCCATTGCCTCCAAGTTCCTCTTCTTCATCCCAGTACTTTTGGTATCATGGGAATTGGAGTTCTTAAGAGAATGAGTGATATTAACTTGCTCTCTTTTTATTTTTAATTACATTAGATTGTTTTATAGACTGAAAGTGACCACAGTAACGGGGGGGTCTGGATAAAGAGTTTGCAGTTTCACATTAGAGGCAGAGGTTCTCTTTAGGATAGACTCGCACAATTCAAATGGTTTTCTCTTTAATTGAGCATCTAAGGTACCAACATGACTCTGTTATATTGGTTCTTTAGAACAGGTTTCTGGAACCTTGATGTTAGAGGGATTGGAACATTGATAGTATCCCATTAAATATCTGGGATTCACTTCCTCCTCATCTTCAGACAATGAATACTGTGTCTCTCCTAGTGGAGTCACCACTTCCCCATGATAGCTGTCTCTTTTCATGTGATCCTCCCCCCCGATACCGCCCCCAGAGTTAGGATCAGGTAGCGGCTGCCTTCCCCTGGCCACATGGGAGGAGACTTTAGGCTGGGGTTTTGTCAGGATTCGACCCAGTATAGGATATACTAGAACCTCCAGCACTCGGGCTGCAAGAACGGCCAAAGCGCATGGACATTCTTATTCACACAATGCTCTGCGGGCAGGCGTACTGACTCCTACGGAACAACTATTTAAGCTTCCGGGTTTCAGGGAACGCCGCTTCTGATTTTGATTGATCAAGTTGCTGTTAAGTTTCACGTCTTGCCACTTTTCCTTGCTCCTGTTCCTGTCCTATTTTGTTTCCTGATCCCTTGCCCTTGTACACCTTGAATCTGACTTAATTACATACGACAACGAACACAGAACGAATTACGACCTGCCTACTTCCTGCTGATTTTGCTTTGGTGTTCTCCGCTCTGCAAACGGACTCACACTGTTCACTCGACCAATCTACTGCTTACCCATTTTGTCCTCGTTGTGCCTCGCTCCACAAAACAGACCCGGAGCACATCCACGACCACGATACTGCTTGCTGATTCAGCCCGCAATTGTCTCTCACCCTACAACAGACCCCGGACCACAAGACCTACCAGCTTCCCCGCGATTGTTGTTTCTCTCTCCAAGCATCAGGACAGTCGCTTCCACCGGACCTGGATACGCGCCCCACTTGTGTTTGCCTATAAAGCGCAGGAACTCAGAGACTTCCACCCCTAGCGCTCAAGTCGTTAGGCGTCCTCGTTCCGTTATGGCAGGTGATCCCTTGGAACTAGAGACTTTGACCACTACCGTAATAGGCGTCCTTGTGCCGTTGCGGTCAGGTGAGCTAGGCAAACGCATTGGGCGCACATCCTGGATGGTTCCTCCATGTCCCCTCGGATGGTAAGTGTTTCTCTGTCCTCTGTCCTCTGTATGTCATTAGGTACTCATCCCGGGGTAGTTGTTTCATACTGTTTTTTCCATCTTTTAGGAGTTCTGTCCGCTCAAGACTAGTGAAGCAAACGGAGAGGGGTCCTCTGCTTTGTGTTCAGTGGGGATAATTGAAGCTCATTTCATGTTAACTTGTTTGCTAAGTCCCCGGATATACTGATATTTCCATTGTACCCTTTACTGATTATCCTTGTCTTCGTTACAGTTCCTGGGTTCAACTGGTCTCCATCTCTCTCAACTAATTGATCTCTCTGCATGTGTGTTTCATTCAGAGAGGTACATTGGTGGGGAGAATTCTTTGCCTACACTACGAGAGGCAAGAGCTCTCTCCTATGCCACGATGTAATATAAGGTATCTGACAAACTTGACATAAATCAGAAGCCTACCAAAGAGAATGGGTGCCAATTAAACCCTGGCTACTTTAATGCATATGGTGGCGGAACTCCGCACAGAGATGGTCTCAGCTCATGCCGCTTCTCATACACATACGGAGATAATGGCAGAACTCTGTGCGGAAATGACTTCGGCCCATGCCTCTATGCAAGGTCAGATTGTGGGCTTACTAGCGGGTGCCCATCTCGGGGCTGCCATACTTTCACGGGCAGTGGCCCCCGGGGAGCTTAAGCCGGTTTCCCTCCCTGGTCAAGCCCCCAGGCTATTTGACCTCCCAGTTCCCCTTGGCACCTCCGGAACGTTTTCATGGCGATTCAAAGGTGTATCGTGCCTTCTTGAACCAGTGTCGGCTACACTTCTTGTGTCGCTAAAATGCTTTCCCTGACGCCACCACCAAGGCGGTTTTTGTTCTGTCCCATTTGGGGGGTACCGCTGCAGCCTGGGCAAACCCTCTGCTCAAGGCTGGTAGCCCTTTGTTATTCAACTGTGACGCCCTTCCGGAGGCCATCAGTTGTGTCTTTGACACACGTTATAAGACACAAGCTACAGAACTTGAACTCCTTGGCTTATAACAAGGTGATGCTTCCGTTCTTGCCTACGTTGCCAAGATCAATCCACTCATGGCTGAAATCGGTTGGCCAGAGGACAAAAAGGCCTCCTTGTTTTACAAGATCATAGCCGACAACCTAAAAGATACCCTAGCCACAGTACCTGTGGTCCCAACAGCTTTTCACAAGTTATTGGATCTAGTACTCCAAATCGATGCCAGGAGGGCAGAGGTAAAAGGCGAGAAAAGGGGCCCGATGCCGGTTGTTGCCACATGCCAACACTCGGGGTAATGGAGAACCAATGCAAATCGGTACAGTGCGAGGGCCGCTGACCGTTGCAGAAAGGGAAAGGTGAAGGACTGCCAATCTCTGTTTCTACCGTGGTTCCTCTGAACATTTCCTGAAAGCCTACACTAAAAAACCAAAGAAGTCGGATAACGGGAAAGCTCGGTAGTGGATGGAGCCCCATTACCGAGTTCCAAATCTTTGGGCTCCAGTCCCCTCATGATCAAGGTCAATTTTTGTCTCCCTTCAGGTTCTTCGTGGCTCGGACAAGCAGTGCTAGACTCAGGGGCCACCGGGAACTACATTGACCAGACTTAAGGCATCCCTATGGTTACGAAAGAACGTCCCGAACTTGTAAATGCTGTGGACGGTTCCACACTGGTCTCTGGTTTCGTCACCGAACATACGGTGTTCATGGAAATGACCACTGTTACAGGCCATGAGGAAACCATACGTTTTGGCCTAATCGCCGCTCCCCAGTACAAGGTCATCTTGGGACTCCCATGGCTATGATTGCACAACCCAGTTATCGATTGAGTGGCTGAAGAGGTCTTCTTTACATCAGAATACTGTGAGAACCACTGCATGGAAACTCCAGATTCGATCAAGAATCCTTGTCATTCACTGTTGGACACTGCTCCTACCATAGGGGCACTGACAACTGTGGTGTTACCCAAAGATTACCATGCTTTTCGGGACGTCTTCAGTGCAAGGGGGCTGTCATTCTGCCCCCACATAGGACTTATGACTGTCCCATTGATCTAGGCCCTGGGGCTAAAGTCCCCTCAGGGCATATCTACTCCTTGAAAGTAAAAGAAGACGCCATCTTGAAGGATTACATTGATAGATCTTTGGATAATGGCTTTATCCAACCTTCACGTTCACCAGCGGCTTCTCCCATGTTCTTTGTCCCTAAAGAAAGAGGGTGACCTTCGCCCTTGTATTGATTATCGTTCCCTCAACTCGGTAACGATTCGGAATCAGTACCCCATTCCTGTCACGACGACTAGCAAGGTTCCCTGTCCCCCCAGTTCCCCCGCCATTGTTTCTAGTCCCAACCCGACCCCATGCCGGTTCCGGGATTCACCTGTGCCCTCCTCACTTACTTTGCCATCACCTGGACTCCAGCGTGCTGCTACCCGCTCGCTGCAACGCCCATTTCGGTGGCGACTCCCATGACGATTGAAGGATCGGCTTCGTGCCATCGCACTTCCGCATACCAGGAATGCTTCCCGCACTCATAACATGGCTGCGGTTCACGTGACCCAAAAGATACGCACACGTGCTGTACCCGCAGATCACGTGACCAGAACCTGCGGATCACGTGTCCGAAAGGGAAGAGAAGTGCCAGTATTTAAACGGCTGCGTCGGTCCAACCGATGCTTCACAGCGGTTTAATTTTGGACACTGTTCGGCGCTACGTACCTGATTTCTTGATCATCTGGATATCGACCTTGGACTGCCTCATGGATTGGTTTTGGATCTCCCTGGTTTTGTCTTCTGCATTGCCTATCACGGATCACAGACTGCTTCTTGGACTACCGCTTGCTTTATCCCTTGGCACGGCATTTACTTGGTTCTTGTTCAGGACTCTGGCAACGTGTGGGCCCGGCCCATTAAACCCACATCTGGCCTTCCGGCACTTCCCTCGGAGTAAGGAGGGCCCTTGGAGAATCCCGGAAACCCCCATAGGTATACAGGAGTACCTCACTGCTCCAGTGGGTAAAACCGTTCCATTTGTTTGTGTTTGGCTAGTGGTTGTTGTTAGGCGCATAAATTAACCAGTGCTTTCTTTGCAGTGGTCCGGGTTTCGGAGGGTCTGCGGCTCCGGAGGAAGAAGATCTCCCACCTGTGGCCTCAAGGGTTGCACAGGGAGTGTATTTTGTTCCTCCCTGTGCGGCACTTGTGGACAGAGGACTCTCCTGACTACACGACAGTCAAGACACAACAGACTGTGAAGCCAACCTGTCGTGTAGTCATGGAGGGGGCCGCAGATGAACCCTTAGCTGCTACGGTACAAGCCATAACCGTGTTACGTGCTGATATGGCCGCAGCTAACACTGCCTTACATCAACGCTTGGACAACATCCAAAGCACTAGACATCCCTTGCCTCCTGATGCCGAATTCGGGGATACCCCATCAGGTTCCCAGCCTGCTCCGCCTCCTGTACCAACCCCCCAGGGTCCCATACCGGTGGTACTTCCATCCCCCTTCCCATTGGTTTCCCCCAAGAGATACCATGGGGAACCCAGTAAATTCAGGACCTTCTTGAACCAGTGTAAATTGCACTTCTTGTGCAGGCCCCAAGCTTTTCCAGACTCTACCACTAAGGCAGCCTTTACACTCTCCCATCTAGCTGGTACAGCAGCCGCTTGGGCCAATCCCCTCCTGGAGAACGACAACCCTGCCCTTTATGACTTCGATCTGCTAGTTGCAGAAATGTCACGGGTATTCGATACACGCCATAAAGTTCAGTGCCGTGATTTAGAACTCCTGGACCTAGGGCAAGGGAAGGTTTCTTTGATAGAGTACATTACCAGATTCAATCAGCTGGTAGCAGAGACGTCTTGGCCTGAAAGCAAGAGGTCTGTCGTGTTCTACAGGGGCCTAAGCAACGCCATGAAGGACGCCCTTGCCGTTGTTCCCTCTTTGTCAACCACATTCCAAGACATAGTAGACCTAGCATTACAGGTAGACGCCTGGCGTTTGGAACGCAGGGCTGAGGCTGGTTTTCCAACGCCTCCTGGCGCTTCGGCTACCCCAGACTCTGCTCATGAACCTATGCAGATAGGGGGCATACGAAGTCCTATCACGCCAGTAGAGCGCGAGGGTAGGAGAACGGACAACGCTTGCTTCTATTGCGGGTTAACAGGTCATTATGTCAAAGAATGCCCCCGCAGGCCGAAACACAAGATCTCGGGTTTTCGGACTGCTCGACCCTAGAAACTGGGACTGGGTCGAGCACCTCTTGTCTTACAACGAATCCCATACCCGCTTTCGGTCGCATCAGGCCGATCCATGTGCAAGCAGTTATCCAGCCCACACCCGGAATCACACACCAGGTTACGATCATCATAGACTCCGGGGCCACGGGTAATTACATCAACATCACACTTGCACAGTCCCTGAACCTACCCCTTTTGACCAAGACCTTGCCCGAACCAGTACACGCGGTTGATGGCACTTCGCTGATATCCGGGCCTATTAAACAGCAAACGGCCCCGATGCTCTTGACAATCCAGTCAACTCACACCGAAACCCTGAGCCTTGACCTCATTTCTATGCCCCAGTTCGGCCTCATATTAGGAATCCCCTGGCTCCAGGAGCATAACCCGTTGATAGACTGGAAGGCCGGTTTCATACACGGCCGGTTACTGTGGCAACCTCCAGGCGGATTGTTCATGGTATCAGGAGCATAAGAATGCAGTGACCTTTGGTTTTCTTTGGCAATGCGTGAAATCAGTTCTGTCCGCTCGAGACTAGTGAAGCAAACGGAGAGGGATCCTCTGCTTTGTTTCCAGTGGGGATAATTGAAGCTCATTTCAGGTTTGCTTGTTTGCTAAGTCCCGGGATATACTGATATTTCCATTGTACCCTTTACTGATTATCCTTGTCTTCGTTACAGTTCCTGGGTGCGACTGGTCTCCTCTTCTGCCAACCAACACTTCCTGGGTTCAACTGGTCTCCATTTCTCTCAACTAATTGATCTCTCTTCGTGTGTGTTTCATTCATAGACTTACATTGGTGGGGAGTATTCTTCGCCTACACTACAAGAGGCAAGCGCTCTCTCCTATGCCACGAGGCAATACAAGGTATCTGACAAACTTGACAGGTTTTGAGATGACTCCATAGGAGTCCCCACCCTTCCCCTAAAGACCTGGCTTCCCACTCCAAGTTCTATCACATGACCTGCCTTAGTAGCTTCCCCCAAATCAAAAGAAGATTTGGGGTTTTTTCCAGTCCCAAACAGGATTTCTTGATGAAAGTTCTTCCCCTTTCCATCACTTAACTGGGGAAAAAGATATTTGCTACTTTTGCCTTTTAGATGTTGAAAATGTTATTTGAGCCACTTGAAGGATCCACTGATCAAAATATGGAACTTCACTACTTAACACCAATTGAGTTGGGAGATCAGATATTACTGCCATCAACTGTTAAGATGGATTTCTGAACTCTGACCTGGTGAGGTTCAGAAGGCCAGGTTAGTTTCTTGGAACAGGGCATCCTTCTGGACAACCCAGACCAACCAAGATAGCATTGCCGGCAGTCAAGACTAGGTCTCTGGATGGGTGAGGGTGACTTAAAGACCTCAATGAGCACACAGAGTAAAGGACACTTACAAATTACTCCCAGTCAGGTGTATATATATTAAAAATACAAGTACATTTATTCAAGGCCTTTGAGTTCTCCAGCATGGGGTCTGGCATGGATTCACATGCTCATGAATATTCCCCGTCGTCAGGCCGGGAATCCTCGGTATAGAAAAAAATCAGTATCAGTTTCTTTTCTAATCTGTCTTTCTTAGTAGTAACCAATCACTGGTCTCTGGGTCATACTGCCCCCAGCCAATGACTGCCCTCTCCCTAAGCCCCGCCTCCGGCAGCCATCCTCAGATTTTTACCTCACGTTCAAGTGTTGGGAGTCCTCGTGCTGTAGCTCTCGAGCTTTTGCTGCGTTTTCGCGCTTTGTCGGGAGATTTCTCTCATTTTTCGGTTAAATAGAGCCTCAAGCTCCACCGTTTCTACATCTGATCAACAGGGATCCATTTCGGAGTTTTCTACGCCCCTCAAGGGTGAAGATTTCATCGAGTTACGCTTTTGGAGGATTCCAGAAGTTCCGAGGCCTACCCCGGACATGGCCCAGGAGAAAGGAAGCTCGACGCCCGAGAAGCTGTTCAGGACCTGCCCTGGATGCCAGCTTCAGAATGTTTTCAAGGAGGACGAGCATTCGTTATGCCTCTACTGTCTCCATGAGGACAAGACGCACACGGAGAAGGACTGTGCGTTTTGTGGGAACATGTTGGAGCGGACCATGAAGGATCGCCACCTCCGTCTCACAGGACTTAGAAGTCTGAGCGGTCTTCTAAGTCCTGTGAGGGCGCCCTGGCGAAGGGGGCCCAACAAAAGACTAAGCACCGCGAGTCCGCGGGCACCGGGAGTGCCGAACGGTCGGGCTCCTTGGCTGCCAGGCAGGGCGCATCCTCCCCGGCGCCATCAACCACTTGCCAATGCTCTGGCTCGGGTAAGAGGAAGTCCGAGAACCCGGCGAAGCTTCTGAAGAGGCCCCGGTCGATCTCGAAGATTCCGGCAGAGCGGGAGCGAGGCTCGGACCCTCCCCCCAAGGTGAAGGCCCCAGGCGTCCAGAAGGTGACGATGGCCTTAATTCATCCTTTCTAAGACCTCGATTGAGGATGTCGCCGCGGCCCTGGCTCAGCCTGTGGAAGCTACACCAGTGGAGGCGACCTCAGGACCCAGAGTCTACCTGCCACCGCGGAGGGAGTCGTCTTTCAGGCCCATTGAGAAGACCCCACAAAGTCCTCGTTGGAAAAGGTGGGGGAGGGGCTGGTGGCCATCGTGGATACGGACACGACCTCTGAAGAAGAGCTCATCGAAGTAGTGGAAGAGGCCCAGCCCATCGGGAGGGATCCCGACGAGAGCGACAGTGTCGCCGACAAGGCTCCTCAAGAGCCCTCGCGCCCGTCGTTTCCGCCGCTGCAGGACACTTCGGCGACCATTTTGTCAGTGATTCAGTCCTTCTGTTCGGAGATAAGGACAAGGTTGCCCCTCCCCCTGACGGAGGTACCTGAGCCAGACCCGACGGGGGAACTGGAGCCAGGACCTTCGCAAAGTCCACCGCATAAGAGGAGGTGGACGCATCCTACGCCACCTCTCCCACCTCTGCGGCCTGCTCTGTCTTCCCCCCAGTCTACTACCCACAGGGATGATACAGGTACGGACACGGCTACGACAGGTACAGATGACGACGGAGGCGACGACGGGACGTGTCCCCCGTCGCCCCCTGCTCGGGCGTCCCCGCCCGACGAGATTGGATCCTTTCATGCCATGCTTTCCAGGGCATCCGAGCTCTTCCAGCTCTGCCCAGAAGAGAAGAAGGAAGGGTTCCTTTGCCAACGGCGCAAGGCTAAAAGGAAGATGGTCCTCGCCGTACCGCTTCTTGATGACATCTGAGATGAGGGGCTCGCCCTCCTCAAGAACCCTGCCACGGTGCCGGCAAAGAGGGACCGGTACGAGAAGAAGTACCGGGTCCCCGACGCTGCCCCCTTGTGCCTTCGGGCACAACCTACCCCGGATTCGGTCGTCTCGGTGGCAGCAAAGAAGAAAGCTGGGGGAGCATCGGCCTGGACATCAACTTCCCCTCCGGACGGTGAGCGCAGGAAGTTGGACACGATGGGACGGCGGATCATCTCATCCGCAGCGACGACTATCAAGGCGGCCAATGCCCTGGCTATCGTAGCCCGCTACGACAGGGAGTTGTGGTTCAAAATCGCCACTCTGTTGGACTTCCTTCCGGACGCCAAAAGGGCTGAGGCCCTTGAAATCCTACAGGAGGGCGAGATTGCTTCGGACCACGCCATCACGGTGGCAACGGACATCGCCGACACCGGTTTCCGTCAGTTGGGCAACGGCGTTTGCTTGAGACGACGAGGATGGCTCAAGGCCACGGATTTCCACCAGGACGTACAAACCAAGGTTTTGGACATGCCCTTCGACGGGAACAACCTGTTTGGGAAGGCGGTTGATGAGTCCCTTCAGGCCATCAAGACAGACACAGAGACTGCCCGGGCACTGGGAGTGCTCCAACAACGACGGCCGTCCTTTTGGAGCTCCGGAGGCAGACAAGGTGCCTCCAAGGGATCCGGCAGTGGCTCCTCCACATACCACCAAGCGGCAAGATCTTTGTCCCAGGAAGCCTACAGGGGGCGCGGCAAGTCAGGTGGTGCCCGTCGTCGACAGGGAGGTTAAGGAGGCAAGGCGGCCCCCAAACAAGATTGAACCGACCTTGGGGTCGGGCCCCCGCCGAAGCACCCCGGTGGGAGGCCGGGTGGCGAGGTTCGTCAGCGTGTGGGAGTCCATCTCCACCGACCGTTGGGTGCTGGACGCCCTGGCCCAAGGGCACGCCCTTGAGTTTCAGAAGAAGTGCCCTCGCGTTCCACCCGTGGCCAGGAAGGAAAATCACGTCCCTCAACTACTGTTGGAAGTAAGGGCGATGCTCAAGAAGGGTGCCATCGAGCTCGTCCCAAAGAGGCTTCGGGGCTCTGGAGTTTACTCAAGGTACTTCCTCGTAAAAAAGAAGACCGGAGGATGGCGCCCCATCCTGGACCTACGACGACTGAACAAGTACATCAAGGCACAGAAGTTCCGTATGGTCACCCTCCAGCACGTGCTGGGACAGCTGAAGGAGGGCGATTTCCTGTCGTCGTTGGACTTGGAGGATGCGTACTTCCACATCCCCATTCTAAAAAGACACCAAAAGTTCCTCAGGTTCATGGTCCAAGGGCGGCACTACCAGTTCAAGGCCCTCCCGTTCGGATTGAAGTCGGCACCCAGGGTGTTCACCAAGTGCCTCGTACCGGTGGCGGCGCGGCTGCGCCTACAGGGGATCCACGTCTACCCCTACCTGGACGACTGGCTCATCCGGGCAAGGACAAAGGGAGCTTGCCGTGGAGCACACTGCGAAGACCGTCCAGCTGCTCACGGACCTGGGATTCTCCATCAACTTTCCAAAATCCCACTTGGTTCCGTCGCAAGTCGCCCTGTTTCTGGGAGCCAAGCTCGACAAAGTGGCGCGGCTGGCCTCGCCGTCGGAGGAAAGGACCAGGACCATTCTGGGCAAGGTGCAGCGTCTGCTGGCCACGGACATGGGCAGGGTAAGATCTATCAAATCCCTCCTCGGGATGATGTCCTCCTGCATTTATCTGGTGCGCCTTTGCAGGCTTCGGATGCGCCCCTTACAAGAGTTCCTCGACGCCCGCTGGGTCCTATCGACGGTCAGCTTCGAGGACAGGATCCCTCTCAACCAGACGTTCCGTCCGGCGATCCGGTGGTGGGGTACCCGCTCCCATCTGTCGGCGGGCACAGACTTTCAGACCCCAGCTCACCAGGTGACGGTGACGACGGGCACCTCCCTGGAAGGTTGGGGAGTGCACAGCGGAGATCTTCACGCGAGAGGCCTTTGGCTCCCGGAGGAGAAGTCTCTCCACATCAACATCTTGGAGCTCCGCGCAGTGTTCTGGGCCCTCAGGTCCTTTCTTCCGTCCCTCAAGGGCAAGGTGGTGAGGATCTTCACCGGCAACACCACCACGATGTTCTACATCCGGAAGCAGGGCGGAACCAGGTCCCCGGCCCTATCCAAGGAAGCCCAGGATCTGTGGCATTGGGCCGTCGCCAAAGGGATGTTTCTGGTGCCTCTTCATCTGGCAGGAATAAAAAACACGATCGCCGACTCAGCAGGGAGCTGTGCTCGTGCCACGAGTGGGAACTACGCCAGGATCAAGTGGATCGATTCTTCCGACGATGGGGCGAACCCCAAATCGATCTCTTTGCGACGGCGACGAATTCCAAGTGCCGGAGGTTCGCCAGCAGGTTCCCCCAGCCGAGAAGCATGGGCGATGCTTTCTCGTTCCCCTGGGACGGCCTATTTCTTTATGCGTTCCCTCCGCTGCCGTTGCTGCTCCGGCTCATCAACCAGCTCAAGAGGTCCCGGTGCAGGATGATCCTCGTCGCACCGGCGTGGCCGAGACAGATCTGGTTCCCAGACCTTCTGGACTTGTCAACGTCCCCACCAGTCAAGCTGCCGACGGACGCAGACCTTCTCTCCAGAGAAGGAGGCGTCATTCTTCACCACAACCCGGAGTCGATGAACTTGCAGGCCTGGCTCCTGCAGCACTAGAGTTTGGAGGGTACGACATTTCGGCCGACATCAGAGAGGTTCTTGCAAAGGCCAGGGCGTCCTCAACTCTCAAGTGCTATGGACATAAATGGAAGAGGTTCTCTGTCTGGTGCCGTGCACAGAAGATTAACCCTCTGCGGATTACGGCCCCTCATGTACTGCTGTACCTACTGTCGCTGGCCAAAGTTGGACTGGCTAAAGCCTCCTTCAAAATACATCTGGCTGCAATCTCCCGATATACCAGGACTACGGGACGGGTGTCCTTGTGGTCTCATCGCCTGGTGAAAGAATTCATGAAGGGACTATTCCGATCATTCCCGCCGGTGAAGGCTCCTGCCCCGGCGTGGGAGCTTAATGTGGTGCTCACCAGGCTCATGGGGGCCCCATTCGAGCCTATGCATTCGGCGCCTTTGAAGTTCATGTCATGGAAGACAGCTTTCCTCGTGGCCATCACCTAAGCACGACGAGTGGGAGAGATCCAGGCCCTATCTTGCAAGCCTCCATAGTTGACTTTTCATGACACGAGGGTGGTGCTGAGGACATCCCCTCCTTTATGCCCAAGGTGCCGTCGGACTTCCACCTCAACAAGCCCTTGGTGTTGCCAGTTTTCTTCCCATCGCCTTCGTCGCCGGCCGAGAGTACTTTGCGCTGAAGTTCTACGTGGACCGCACAAAGAGTTTTCAGAAGACGTCACAGCTGTTTGTGAACTTTGGGACTGTGAATCAAGGGAAGGCTCTCTCGAAGACTTCCATTTCCAGATGGCTCTCCGGCTGCATCCTGCACTGTCACCGGTTGGCAAACCGACCGCTGCCCGGCCGTCCGAGAGCCCATTCGACCAGAGCGATCGCTGCTACCACGGCGTTCCTGTCTGGTGTGCTCCTGCTGGACATCTGCAGGGCTGCGACGTGGAGGTCGACGCACACCTTCACAAGATTCTACTGCGTCGATCGGGACTCCAGGGAGGAGTCCAGGGTCGGCCAAGCAGTGCTGCGCAACCTGTTCGCCTAAGGTGAGCCTGGTGAGGAGGTAAGAGTTGCTTAATGTTGAGTTGTTGTATTGCTTAATGTTGAGCCTGTTGCTACCTCCCGTGGTTGTGCATGTGTGTACTGCTATGTATTCTCTTATTCATGAGCATGTGAATCAATGCCAGAACCCATGCTGGAGAAGGAACAAGTTACTTACCTGTAACTGTTGTTCTCCAGCATGGGTCTGGCATGGATTCACATGCGAACCCTCCCGCCTACCCATCTGCGGCTCTTCACTTGGTCATACTGCCACTTTACGTGCTACCAAATCTGAGGATGGCTGCTGGAGGCGGGGCTTAGGGAGAGGGCAGTCATTGGCTGGGGGCAGTATGACCCAGAGACCAGTGATTGGTTACTACTAAGAAAGACAGATCAGAAATGAAACTGATACTGATTTTTTTCTATACAGAGGATTCCTGGCCTGACGACGGGGAATATTCATATTCATGAGCATGTGAATCCATGCCAGACCCATGCTGGAGAACAATAGTTACAGGTAAGGAACTTGTCCCTTTCAACACACAGTACTTATCAACAGTAATACCTTTAAACCAATACAATCGTACTAAAATACATATATACAGTACCAAGTGGCCTTAAGGGTTAAAAGCACAGAATGGGTCCACAAGCTGAAAGGAAAGGAAGCAAACAGTGCAAATCAACTTTAGGCAGTTCTGCAATGTTCAAATCCTAACTGAAATGCAGTCCAGTCCCTACGAAGAGTGGAGCCTAGTTGTCAGCAATCTTGAAGTCAATATCCCCGCTTCCCTCCTTCACCTCCTCACCTGTTGAATCAGAGTCCTCTTCAATAGATCTGAGTGTTCGATGCGCTCTGTAGTCCTTTTCTTTTTTGCTTAATTGCGGATATCTCCCACGAGAAGAAGCCACAGTGAGAACGATAGGAACGCCCTAACCGTGACCCCCTCCCGGGAGAGACCAGAAAGGGGAAAAAAGCCAAGAGTAGGCAAAAACCTTGGGAATTCACAACGGCAGGTGAGACTCCTGATAGAGGTTGGAGGATTGTAGCAGGTGGACTCAGCGGAATTCAGCAAATCTCAGAAGTAGAAAGCGAGGAAGGAATAAACAGGAAACAGGAAGTGTAGGAAAATGCAATAGCTAATACTACACTGCAAGAAAACAAGATGGTTAATAAACCAAAGAATAAGAAGAAAATAGAGAGAGAAGGGTCCCGGGAACGGAACCCTAAAGGACGAGGAGGAGTACAGAGAGGAAAGCTCAGCGGAGCCAGAATACAGCGTATAGCAAACCGCGGCAGTAAAAGGAAGCACAGCTGACCGGAAAGGTTGCAACGCACAGAAGGAAAATAGGGTGTGGCTTAAATAACGCCACGTTCGCTTAAACGGAAAAAGACTAGACCGTTAAGTGGACGTGACGTGAAAGACGTGCCAGGAATTAGGACGTGCGTAATCTGAATCGGGCCACAGACGCCAGGTAGGAATGCCTCGCATGACAGTATGCTCCCTTCCAAGACACAGACCCCCGGTTTACCAGAATGTAATCGATGAAACTTTCTGAGAAGTATTGGGGCATGGATATGTGAACGAGGTTCCCAAGAGTCCTCCGTATGAGAAAAACCCTTCCAATGGACCAGGTATTCCAGGCGCCCTTTGCAATACCTTGAATCCAACAACTGGGATACCTCGTATTCAGATGAATCAGGTGAGTGAGAAAAAATAGGTAAAGATCGAGCCTTGTGAGACTGATCGGCACTCTTAAGAAGTGATGCATGAAACACCGGGTGGATCCGCCTCAATGCATGTGGTAATTTTAGACGGAATGCCACTGGATTTATTTTCTCAGTGATAGGATAAGGTCCAATGAACCGAGGGGAGAGTTTAGACGGACGAGACCATATTGTGAGGTATTTAGTGGATAACCACACTTTAGAGCCCACTTTCCAATCAGGAACCACCTGCCGGTGTCGATCGGCCTGTCTCTTATAGACGTGTAAACTGTCCTTCAGGTTTACTTTTGCTTTTTCTTGAGTATCTTTTATCCTGGACAGTGTTTCAGCAACCGCCGGAAGGGTAGGTTGAATGGAAGAGAGAGGAATAATGGCTTGGGATGAAAACCATATGAACAGTCGAAAGGAGACAACCCACTTGCTGAGTGGCAGGCATTGTTATAGGCGAATTCTGCCGTTGGCAAGAGTTCCACCCAGTTGTCTTGTTCCAAGTTCGTGTAACTGCATAAATATTGTTCCAAGGTAGCATTCAAGCGTTCCGTCTGGCCATTCGTGTGGGGATGAAATCCAGACGATAAAGCACGCTGAATGTTAAGAGCAGCACAAAGCGATTTCCAGAATTTAGACATATTGACTCCCCCGGTCAGATATGATTTTGTCTGGGAGACCATGGAGTCTAAAAATGTCTTTTATGAAAACCAATGCCATGCTGTCAGCAGTTGGGAGACCTGGGAGCGGAGAAAAATGGGCCATCTTGGTAAGAGAATCGATAGTCATCATTATACATGTGTCCCTGTGAGGGTGGTAAGTCCACCATGAAATCTGTGGATATATGACTCCACGGGCGATCAGGAATGGTGTCTTGTTGCAACAATCCAAGGAGCCTCGTAGTACTGTTTTTGCTCTGACAACAGACTTTGCAAGTCCTGACATATCGTTTAACATCCTCAGGCAAACCCTGCTAATAGAAAGCTCTTCTTTTCAAGTCTAAGGTGCTGGCTTGCCCTCTGTGGCCTGCTGTTTTGTGCTCATGGCACCAAGACAAGATGTCTTTCTGGAGGGTCTTGGATGGTACCCATATCTTTTTATCTTTGACAAACAGGCCATCACGTTCAGTTATGCCATGGGGCTTCGGTTGGGAGGAGGCAGCTTCTCTAATCTGTTGTAAAAATGAGGTGACGGTAGCCACTATTCGATTCCTTGGGAACAGTTTTTCAGGGTAGGAAGAGGCGGTCTGGGAGGCAAGTGTCTTTCTGGATAGAGCATCAGCCAAGGTATTCTGACTTCCGGGGATGTAAGTAATCTGGAAATCGTATTGTGAAAAGAAATGTGCCCATCTTGCTTGTCTGGAGTTTATGCAATCCATTGACTGTAACACCTGTACATTTTTGTGATCAGTTCGAATTGTGAAGGGGTGGCAACTCCCTTGTAGCAGATGTCTCCAAACCTTGCAAGCCTTTTTCATGGCTAAGAGTTCTCTTTCAATGAAAGAATAATTCAGTTGACTTGTTGTAAGAGTTTTTGACAGATAGGCTATCGGATGTTCTGTGTTGTCGTGTTCCTGTAATAAAACTGCTCCTATGGCTGCAGCTGAAGCATCGGTCTCAAGGATAAAAGGTTTCCTTTGATCTGGCTGAAGTAGGACAGGAGCACTACAGAAACCTTTCTTCAAGCGTTGAAAACTGCCTTCAGCCTGAGTGTCCCAGAAAAAAGGCGTTGCTGACTTCTTTAGTAAACTGGTGATGGGTAGAACGATGTTCGAGAATCCTGGTATAAATCGCCTGTACAAATTTTCCAAGCCCAGGAACCGCTGTATTTCTTTAACAGATGAAGGAGCTAGCCATTGTAGAATGGCATCAACCTTCTTTTGGTCCATTTGAATTCCTTGAGATGAAAGAATGAATCCCAAGTAGGGTACAGAAGAAACTCCAAAAACACACTTTTCCCTTTTGAGTCACTCCAGTACTTCTTTGAGATGTATTAGATGTTCTGGCATGGTCTGAGAGAAAATCAGTATGTCGTCAAGGTAAACGACAACAGACACGAACAGCAAATCTGAAAAGATAGGGTCGATAAACCTTTTGGAAAATCGCGGGAGCATTCACTAGTCCGAAAGGCATCACGCAGTATTCATACAGGGAAAATGGTGTTCTGAACGCAATTTTCCATTCATCTCCAGGACGTACTCTGAGTAAATGATAAGCGTTACGCAGATCCAACTTTGAGAAAACCGTTGCCCCTTGTACGGATTCCAAGATGTCTGGGATCAGCGGCATGGGGTATCTGTCCTTGAGAGTTACTTTGTTGAGTCCCCTATAATCAATGCATGGCCTGAGGTCTTTGGAATCTCGTTTGGGGATAAAGAACAAAGGAGCACCTGCCGGGGACTTTGAAGGCCTAATGAGACCATTGCACAGGTTATCGCCCAAGTATTTCCGTAGTACTTCCTTTTCAGTCTTTGATAATGCAAACATCCTGCCAAAAGGTACGAGAGCGTTGGGAGCCAGGTCAATGGCACAGTCCTCAGGTCTGTCAGGAGGTAACGACATGAGAGCAGTTTCTGCAAATACTGATTGATAATCCTCCAAAACTTTGTCAAGAGAGTGTATTCCAATGGTCGTGTGAAGAGTGGTGGGATGAATCTTTACCTTCTGATAAGGTGTATCCTTGAAACAATGTGTTTGGCAATAATTGGAATTGAAATGCAAACTGTTGGATTTCCAGTCGATGTTGGGATTATGTTGACGCAACCAGGAGATCCCTAAGATCAGAGGAAAATGAGCTGCCCTGATAATGTCGAATGTGATGACTTCTGAATGCTGAAAAATGGTGAGAGGCAGAGGTTCAGTCGTTTGTACAATGAGTCCAGAACTCAATGGTGTACCGTCCACCCCCTCAACCTTTTGGCCGTGTCAGCCATCAACTCGCTTTGCTCCAACTTTGTCCACCCAGAGTGTATCAGCAAAATTTCTTGCCGCACCACAATCTAAAAGTGCTAGAGTCTCCAGTTGATTGTCATGAATGGTAACTTTTACTGTTAATACCATAAGCCGTGAATCTTCTGAGGGATTTGAAGAATCAATTGACATAGTCACATAGGGACTGGAAGATTGCCCTCGATAACCCGTCCCTTTTAGGTACGAGGGTTTGCGTTTTCCGCCGGTTTATGAAGCAATTCTGTACAATTATGTACTGAATGACGATCAGAAGCACAATAAGCACATAGGCCAAGTTCCCTTCTCCTTTTCCTTTCTTCAGAGGTCAGGGACCAACCAGTAGCTCAGATTTGCATGGGTTCATCACTACGTTTGTGTGAAGCTGAAGGAGGTGAGGAGGTTCTTGTAAAAGAGGGGTGTGTCTTGCGTCTCTCCTGCCGCCTTTCTTGCATCCTGAATTCCATCTGAAGCATGGCAGTCATCAGCTCCGGTAATGAGGCAGGACGAGGAAAATGAGCCAATTCATCTTTAAGTTCCTCTCGGAGACGTCGGCGAAATAATATAAATTGAGATTGCTCCGACCAACCAGTCTCCAATGCCAGTCTTTTGAAAGAGGAAATGTAAGACAACACATTGGTTTGGCCCTGGCGAATGTCTAGCAGGTCTTCCCCTGCGGCCATAGATACTTCTGGTCTCTCGAATGTGCGTTTTACTAGATCCACAAAGGTATCGAAATTTTGGAGAACTGGGTCGGTTCCTGTAACTAGAGGGGTAGCCCAAGCAAGAGCATTCCCTGTCATGTTAGATATTAGAAACCCGACTTTGGCATGATCTGAAGCATAGGTGCGAGTTCTAAATGAAAAATGCACCCTGCAAGCATCAAGGAATTCTTTTAGGGTCTTAGGAGACCCATCGTACTTCCCAGAGGACAAAGAAATAGGAGGTAGATCTGTCGTGGGTGGTTTACGTGCCGTCACCATTTGTTTCTAAAGGTTATTTTCAGCTTTCATGTTTTGCATTTCGAGAGAAAGATTTTGAACCGCAGCTATTAACTCTTGTACTTGCTCAGGAGTAGCCATTGTTGATGTTTGGTGGGGTTGCGAACTGTCAGCAATCTCGAAGTCAATATCCCCGCTTCCCTCCTTCACCTCCTCACCTGTTGAATCAGAGTCCTCTTCAATAGATCTGAGAGTTCGGTGCGCTCTCTAGTCCTTTTCTTTTTTTCTTAGTTACGGATAGCTCCCATGAGAAGAAGCCACAGTGAGAACGATAGGAACGCCCTGACTGTGACCCCCTTCCGGGAGAGACCGGAAAGGGGAAAAAAGCCAAGAGTAGGCAAAAACCCTGGAATTCACAACAGCAGTTGAGACTCCTGATAGAGGTTGGAGGATTGTAGCAGGTGGACTCAGCGAATTCAGCAAATCTCAGAAGTAGAAAGCGAGGAAGAAATAAACAGTAAACAGGAAGTGTAGGAAAATGCAATAGCTAATACTACACTGCAAGAAAACAAGATGGTTAATAAACCAAAGAATAAGAAGAAAATAGAGAGAGAAGGTTCCCGGGAACGGAACCCGAAAGGACGAGGAGGAGTACAGAGAGGAAAGCTCAGCGGAGCCAGAATACAGCGTATAGCAAACCGCGGCAGCAAAAGGAAGCACAAATAACGCCATGTTCGCTTAAACGGAAAAAGACTAGACCGTTAAGTGGACGTGACATGAAAGACGTGACAGGAATTAGGAAGTGCGTAATCAGAATCGGGGCCACAGACGCCAGGTAGGAATGCGTCGCATGACACTAGTGCTCAAAAATGTACTTTCAACTGCTGGTGCACGCGATATTGCAGAAGGGCGAAAACAGGGTCTCTTTTAGGGTCTGTAGCAGCTCAGGAAGGTGGCTGAGCTGATGCAGAATAAGTTCCCACTATTCGTGGAGGTTTGCAAGTACTCACCGACCCCCATAACACTCCGGACCAAACTTCGGCAGTCGAGTCCACTTCGGTTGCAGGTTCAAATGCCGCAGTTATGCGGCTTTCAGCGGCAAAGTTACAAGTGTGGATTCCTAAACGGGACAGTGTCGATTTCTCTGCTCCTGGTGGATGGATCAAGACAGTTTCACGGTAGCAGGCTTCAGGGCACAGCAGCAAGGCACCTGTGAAGTTCGTCACCACGGCTGGGCAACACAGTAACCACGTGTACGCCGGTTCAGGCGCTCTCTCTTTATTCCAGACCTGGGAATGCCAAGTGTACAAAATTCGGTGTGAGCGTGCCGTGAACAAAGAGCTTGCAATTTACCAAGTTTCAAGGGTCTCCTTGAAACGGTGGCAGTGTCAGAACAAAGGTCCTGCACAAGCTGGTCAGTCCACTGGTTGGCCCAGAGACACTTCTGAGTAGGCTTACTTGCAGGGTTTGATGAAGGTGCCGAATATAGTTGGTCCCACTATGTCAGGATTCGAGGTGGTAGCCGTTTGATATCTGGATCCAAAAGGGAGACTGGGGCTAAGACACTCATCTCTTGTAAGAAATCACTGGCGCAGAACACTCTATTCCAACAAGAGATTGAGCGTTTTGAAATCTCTGTACTGTGGTGCCTGGAAGCTACCCCGGAAACAGTGGCGTCCCTTGCATCGGCGCTGAACGACTTTTCCGTGAGGGAGACGGAAGATGTTGTCATGTGACCTAGCGTTTATTAGCCCCTCCTGCTATGAATAGCTACTTCTGAATTTTCGTAAAGACTTGTGTACTGTTTAGCTCGTTGCGAACTTATATCCTGTATTACGATCTTGCTCCTTGTCTTTCCCTTGTCTTCTTTGGCGATATTTCTGACCCTGCACTGTTTACTGGACTTGCCTCACTGTTGTGATTCTGTCGCTAGTTACCTGACTAAAGCCTCGACCCGGACAGTTACCTGGACTGCCTTGCTTTCATTTTTGTATCTTATTGCCTGCCGACCTCGGATTGTCTCCTCATTTCTGCTGTCTGCTTTGCGCTTTGTAAACTTTGCAACAACGTGGGATAGCTGCTGAAATCCCATCCGTCTCCGACGCTGCATACAACCTCCAACTCCGCACACCCACGGAACTTAGGACATTACTCCGTATCGGATCAACATCCCATCCATCTCCGACGCTGCATACAATCTCCAGCTCCACTTACCCACGGAACTTAGGACGTTACTCCATATTGGATCAACATTCCATCCGTCTCTGACGCTGCATACAACCTCCAACTCCACACATCCACAGAACTCAGGATGCTACTCCATATCGGACCAATACCTTCTCCAAGGCACACAGACTAGAGACTTACTTTGTGTGTCTGTACTGCAGGCGTCCGCGTGCCGGCGGGTTAGGTTGCTTGTGAACATTAGGCGTCCTCGTGCCTTCGGATTAGGAATTGGGATACTACTCAGCTGCATTCAAGAATCTGCAGTTTGAACTGATAAGGATTCAATACGTTAAGAAGTGGTCAACCCATTTCTACTTTCTTGTTTCGCTATTCTGTATTACTGATCAGCCTGTGTGTTTTGCATACCACCTTTTCATACCATTAACTCATGTGCCTTTTTTAACTCTGGTTCCTCTGTAGTCCTCCTCCTTGACTTGGCACACCTCAGTTTTAGTTATTTGGCCTTTGTAAGTGTTAGGCAAAGTTTGTATGCAGTAACCTTTGGGTGCACTGCACACAACTCTGAATACAGGCATAGGAAACCCAACCTTTGGTATAAGCTTATACAACACAGTTTTGGTAGTGTGTTGAGCAGCCAGGCTTATCACAAGAGGGGTTAATGCGAGCTGTAGTGGAGTTACACAGAGATTCACAGTGACAAGTATTCAAATAAACTCTTACACCCAAGGTTTCTTGAATAAACGATTATTAATTTATTTTTCAGTCAGAATAAGCCTTCTTCAGAAGGGAGCAATATAAAAAGTAACACTCAAATACACTTCAATACTATACACTCTTAGTTTCCAAATCAGTAAAGACCCTTTTGGATTTCTTACTGTTTGCATTTAGAAAACTCTTAGGAGTTGGTAAAAGGAAAAGATTATTGGAACAACAAGAGACCACAAATATTCTCAAGCAGGCAAATACTTTTGGATCCCATAAGAAGAGTCACTCAGTACAATAGGCTAAGCCAAAGTCAATGGGAAAAAGTCTTATATAGGATGCAGCACTTCTGGTTGGTAAGTAGAAAAGTCTTTGCACAATGTTGTAGAAGTCTTTGAAGAAAAGAAGCACATTTCTGCGAATTCTCCCTAACACTTGTCCCCCCTAGACTAAGGGACAGGAGGATTTAATCCACCCCTGAATGAATCTCCTTACTCCAGTCGGTCATACGTTCTGGAGAGACCATCAGCATTTTGGTGATTACACCCTGACCTGTGTTCAATGGTAAAATCAAACCCCTGTAGGCTGATTGACCATCTTAAAAATTTAGGATTTCCCCCTTTCATCTGCATTAACCATCTCAAGGGTTGGTGGTCTGTTCGAATCACAAAAGTAGATCCATATAGTCTAAACTTCTTCAAAGACCACACAATGGCAAAACATTCACGTTCTATGGTTGCTCACCTTGTCTCAGGTTCCTTCATTTTCCTACTGATGAAGCAGATTGGGTGTACCCTGCCTTTCTCGTCCAGCTTACTCAGAACTGCACCTACAATGTATTGGAAGCATCTGTCTATACAATAAAGGATTGGTTGTAGTCGGGAGCTCTAAAGACTGGAGCTTGAGAAAGGGCTTGCTTAAGTCCTTCAAATTCCTTAGTGCACTCCTCAATCCACCTGACCTTTTTAGGGAATTTGGTTGAGGAGATCACATTCAAGGGAGAAGCTATGGTCCCATAGTTCTAAATGAAGTTCCTATAGTAACCTGTGAGACCTAGAAAGACTCTCACTTGGGTTTGAGTAGTAGGGGTGGCCCAGTCTTGTACAGCCTGTACCTTGCTAGGTAATGGCCTTATTTCACCTCCTCCTACCTCTTGTCCAAGGTAGACCACTTTACTCTGACCAATTTGACATTTTCTTGCATTTATGTTCTGATTAGCCTGCTCAAGAGCCTGAAATACATATCCCAGGTGGTCAATATGTTCTTTCCAAGTAGGGTGGAACACTGCAATGTCATCCAAGTATGCCATGCAGAAGTTCTCCATCCCATTCAGAACATGATTTTCCATCCTTTGGAATGTAGCAGGTGCATTCTTTAGTCCAAAATGCATAACCTTACACTGGTAGAGGCCTCCTGGGGTTGAACATGCAGTTTTCTCCTTGGCATGGTCTGTGAGAGCTATTTGCTAATAGCCTGAGGTTAGGTCACATGTACTGAGGTACCTGGCTGAACCAAGATTGTCCACCAGCTCAACTGTCCTGGGTAAAGGATGGGAATCAGTTGTGGTGACTGCATTAAGGGCTGTATAGTCCACACAGAATCTCAACTCCTTGGATCCTGCCTTTGGTACTAGCACAACTGGACTAGACCATGGACTTGTAAATGGCTCTATTACCCTGAGATAAAGCATCTTGTTGACCTCTTCCTTTATGTGGGTTCTTACAAGGTCTGACATCCTGTAACCTCTGCTTTTAACAGGTAAACGGTCACCAGTGAGAATATCATGCTGGCCCCAAGGGTCAAGCCTGGTGATAGTGAAAATAGAGGGGTGTATGGAAGGAAGGGTCTTCAAGGCCCTCTCCCTTGCATTCTCACAAATGTGCAGGCTATAACTCATCCAGCAGCCACCCATGCGCCAGTGGCCAGAGATGCGGGATGGCTGCGGGTCGACACATATGGCTGCAACACTCTGCCCGCAGCATGATACCAGACTCCATTTTGTGGCATGATTAGACTCCATTTTTGAACATAATAACTTAGGCCTCACAAACCCAAGCAGTCTGCAGAGCTGCAGCTCTCCCCTCATAACCGCGCACAGCGAGCCCGGCGCTTTCCTCGGCCTCCTCCCCTTCAGCGTCCCTGCTGCAGGCCTGTTCTCACAGGAGACTGGGCGTGAACAAGTTACATGACAAACACTGTATCTTTCACCTTCCGCAGTTCATCATTGACATACAGATGACCGGACCGAAGCTGGGGTTTGAGAAAAGCAAGCTATCTCCATAAGACTTGTCCTGTCCCCTCGCAGACCCCACATTTATTACACATGCTAACGATAACCCCCAACTCTGTTCCCCGTTTGAAGTGCCCGACCCGTATGCCAAGCCTGTGTGCCACCCTGTTTTCACCCATATAGCTAATCCCTCTGAAGGGACTATAAATTCACTCCTGTTGTATGCCATGACATTGAGTGTATGTATGTGTGTATATATATATATATATATATATATATATATATATATATATAAATAAGATGACCCTCACCCATCCCAGATTGCACGCAGAACCATGAAGTGTATGTTTAAGCCTTTCATCATTAAGCAAGGATTATTGCTTGCTACAGAATAAATGAAGCAATGTATGATATCAATATATACTCAATAATTTTCTAAAAATTTACAATTTCAAATCTATTCAATCACGTATCACAATATGCATGGTTTAATATGATGTGTGCCGACTGTATAATAGAGTGTCCTTTGTAGCATACGTGTAACCTCTGAGCATTGGATCATTGTAAGCAGAACGTTGCACACCTTTTAATGTACCAATGCACACACTAACCTATTTCTACCTCGTTTGAATGCACGCTCTGTGTGCCCCCTCCCACAACATAGACAATGTATGGCCCAACATGCTACAGGGCCTTTTCTCCCCTCTCATGTACCACCGCGTGCACTGCCCCCCCTTCCCTCCCTCTGGCCAGGCTGAGATGTTAAGCCCTGGCCCTGTGACTGATGTGATGCTACAATTCTAACCCATCGCCCTTCCCTTGTGCCTGCACCCAGCGAGCACCCTCCAAAGCCCCCAGACTCATACTGAAAGAAATATGGTTGACAAGCCTCCCATACCGCCTCCCCCTGAGGTACCGGCTGAATGCCCCCTGACCCGGTAGTATCCCAGTTCACCCTAACCCCAACTGACCATAAAGGCCATGTATTTTCTCTTGTACTGACATACTACAAAGGTGTCCCTCAATAGTTCTAACAAGGAGTAATGATAGATGTATCCCTGCCTGTGCCCCCTGATAAGCCACCTAAGCCCATGAAAGCTGCTCACCTAGTGCTCACCCCTTGTATAGTATTCTTTAAAATAATTAATGTCTCACACTCAGAGTTATGTGTTATGTCTCTTGTGATGTTAGAATAACGGTTTATAGGATTTACATGGCATCATGAATTACAATTAACAAAGAATGAGTATGAGAGGCCACAAGGGCAAATGTTAGCATAGTCAAAGATGTATCAATCAACCATCATCTGACCAGAGCTCCACCCTGATGAGTTCAGCTGACCTGCAAGCATCACAACGACACCTCAAGGAGCCTCGCCAATCCAGGAGCTTCACCCCTATAGATGTATACGTACCCCATCCCCATTGCCCACTCTCACCGATTCATTTTTTCCCTTAGCTCCCACGTCATAGGTGACATGGATTTGTAACAAAATGTGAATGTTTGTTGATGTTTGGCAAAGCGCTTTGGGAGTTTGCAGAGTTCCCTGCTTGCCCCATATTGGTTTGGATAAACTTTTACCTTTTGACTTCACCCGCACTTGGTCTTGGTCTCATTCCCATCAGGGGTGCATCCATTATTGACTCATTGTGGGGAGTTTTAAATGCCTTTTGGGGGACGCTCCCTTTCAAGTGGCGACGCCTAGGACGTGACTTGTCCTTTCATTCCTTTTGGCACGAGATGCCCCGGCCACAGCAGAGACCCACGGCGCGCCCCCTCAAGAGAGCTGCCCGCGTACAGCAACTGGTACACTAAGACGTGCGCATGCAGTAGGGCAAGAGGGTACGGGTCCCACTTTGCAAAACCCACAGTACTGCTCGCCAGAGCTGGGAGCGGCCATTGAGTGTGGGGCAGCGCACGGATGGATTGGGTCCGGAGTGTCTCGGATCAAGACGGACACGTGAGTATCAAGTGCGAGCGACATTAAAAGGAGTTGAATGTAGAACATAGTATACAAGGTCAAACTGAGCTGAGGGGGTTCTTGGGGGTACAATAGATACTATCTTATTATTTTTTCTTTCTCTGCATCTTAGGATGAGTTAAGGAGATTGCAAGGTGAAAAAGGAGTACAGGAACCTAGCTCTGCAAGGGGGTAGAAGACGGCGCCGCATAGTTCTATCTTGACTAGTACTGGGAATAAGTGGAAAATAGAAGAAATCGGTGGGAGTCTCGCATAAGGGGAAGACTTGGAGTACAACTTAGAAACGCTTTATTCTTTTTCTTTTCCTGATCCAGGGGAAGATATTCAGACAATCTAAGGGGTAAGGGGGGGGTAAGGTGCTGGGGTAAGAGAGATCTTCCCCTTCCTGGTTGCATCCCCTCCCGCCTCCCGACCCGCCTTCCCCCGCTCTGATAGGCCCTCCGGACCATCTCTTGCAGGGCCTAGCTGCCACTGCGTGTGCACCGGCATCCATTCCCCAGTGGATGCGCGTTGAGTAAAATGTTTATTTAGGCCACTCCGGGCCTTCTCCTTTTGCTGGTGCCCCCCCCCCAGGGCCCTTGCAGCCCCCAGCTACCGTCCTCTCCCTCCCCACTCCCCCTTCCTGGTTGCATCCCCTCCCGCCTCCCGACCCGCCTTCCCCCGCTCTGATTGGCCATCTCGACCTTCATCACCCATCTTCCCAGGGCAGCCCTCTGCCCGGCAGCCCCCTCCGGCTAAGGGCCCCAAGGCAAAGGGCGGCTCTTACATGGGCGGCTCCAAGATGTGTCTGCAGGTGTCAGCAGGGGAAGCCAATGAAGCCACCAGACACCGACAAAACTGTAAGTGCTGGCATAGGTTGGGGCTAGAGCAATTACTCTACTCCAGAAAGCTCATGCCACTCTAACTTACCTTTCAATGGACAAGACTGCTACAGACCTACACCATGCATTATTAGAGAAATATGTGACCACCAGCCTAAACCTATAATGGCTGGACTGCTAACACTGCCTGCAGTATCGTTTTAATTAGTACCATACCCCGAGAGAACCACAAAGATTAGTCTGCGCCTAATCTAGACAGAAATGTGATTGTTAGCATATGTAATTCTTAGCATGCACCAAACTTAGATTTCTGAACCTAGCTTGCGTCGCATCTAGACAGAAATGGGACTGTTAGCATATGCCACACCTAGATGAATTCTCATGCTTAGCCCGCGCTGCATCTAGATAGAATATGATTATTAGCATATGCCACACTCAGACGGAATTTCCGAAATATGATTAACATATGTGATTCTTAGCATGCACCACATTTAGAATTCTGAACTTTAGCTTGCGTCGCATCTAGATATAAATGTGACTGTTAGCATGTACCACACTTAGAATTCTGAACTTTAGCTCGCGTCGCATCTAGATAGAAATGTGATTGTTAGCATGTGCCACACTAGTACGGAATTCTGAACTTTAGCTCGCGTCACATCTAGATAGAAATGTGACTGTTAGCATGTGCCACACTATTCCGGAATTCTGAACTTTAGCTGGCGTCGCATCTAGATAGAAATGTGATTCTTAGCATGCACCACACTTAGAATTCTGAACTTTAGCTGGCGTCGCATCTAGATAGAAATGTGATTCTTAGCATGCACCACACTTAGAATTCTGAACTTTAGCTGGCGTCGCATCTAGATAGAAATGTGATTCTTAGCATGCACCACACTTAGAATTCTGAACTTTAGCTTGCGTCGCATCTAGATAGAAATGCGACTGTTAGCATGTGCCACACTAGTACGGAACTCTGAACTTTAGCTCGCGTCGCATCTAGATAGAAATGTGATTTTTAGCATGCACCACACTTAGAATTATGAACCTAGCTTGTGTCGAATCTAGATAGAAATGTGACTGTTAGCATGTTCCGCACCTAGATGGAATCCCACAATTACAAGGACAGCAATGCCAACTAACCAACCAACTAACAATTCCATCCCTCTGCATACACCTCTCAAACTATAACCAAACACAACCACAGGCCTAAAACGCAGCAATCCGCACAAACTTCCCAACAATGCAACAACAAAACAAACCACACATAGACTTGCACAACAGCACATGACGACTACGGACCATAAAACACCCCAAGCCCAGCCAACGGACCCACCGGGCTGAAGCTGCCAACAGCACATCACTGCTCTCTTGCACTTTTCCAGCTTATTCCCACTAACCCACCCCCTCTCCTCCCCTTTTTCAGAGTCGCAAGAGCGCCAGGGGACCACTTCGGTGGTGATAGTGTGCGGTACAAGTGTCCTTTAACATTAACATTTATTAATAAGAACATTTGAAAGGAGGCAGTGACGGTATGTGTTACGCGTTGTATGTGAACTGTCTATTGGTCAATTTTATGTACTGAATTTGTTATGTCTTTGTGATCACTGTGTCTTGGTAATGGCTAAAATGACTGTATTGTTGTCTTATGAATAAGTGGTCATTGTAAATGTGACACTTTAAATACTCAGTGTATAAAGGTGGTATATCAACGACAAAATACTGATATAGTTAGCATTGTGACTATATAACACACACTAGCAAGAGGTACAAGGGGGGGTGGGAACTTAACATGGGTGCGGAAACACCACTGGCCCATATTTGTCAGAGTTTACCAGGTTACGCGGAGAGAATAACCAAATACCATGATCAGTGGATCACAGAATTAAAAGGAGAAGGGCTACCGCGGGTATGGCCCCAGGGAGGATCATTTGATAAAAACGTACTGGATATGGTGGCCACATGCCTATTTGTAAAGTATAAAGGCAAACAATTGCAGAATAGAAGGGAGATATTAGAACTATGGAGGTTATTTGAAGAGGTGCCTTCAATAAAAAGGAAAGAGCAAATAAAGAAACAGGTTGCATCTCCCTGGGAATAAAGAATAATGGGAAGGAGGGCGGAGAAAAGGAAGGGCCAGTAGAGGTTGTACGAATATACCCCCTTTTAAACAAACCACTAACAGCTGAGGGATACAGTGACCCGGTGTATGTGTCAAAACCCACCTCCCCCACCATGCCACAACCAACTGCACCTCTGCCATATGAGTGCCCAAGAGCGTGTGGATAGGTGATTACCCCGGCAATATACATTGAAATATTTACAGAAGATTTAGACTCAAGGTTATCAATGGCCCGAAGTGAACTGTCCAGGCTAAGAGATATGTGCGAACAAGGTGGATCAGGCACTTCCAGGATCGATCAGACACAAAGGTCGCAAACACCCGACAGGTCCATAGAAGAAGGGTGGAAGAAGGGGGAAATACTATTTTGAATAAACGATGAACCGACAAGAATCATAGAGTTAGAGCAACACACGTTTGAGGGGGAAACAATGGGAGAGGGCATGGCATCGGGAGGAGTGGAAGAACTGTGGTGTGACATGGAGGAAGAAGAGCTAGAAGGAAGAAGAATAGGATTGCAGCAGGAGGAGCACCGTTGAGGTTAGACGAAACGCCCCTGGGGCGGGCAATGGAGGAAGAATGGAATGGAAGGCTAACAGAGTGGGGAGGATGGCCGTACTGGGAAAAATAGGGACGAAGGTGAGTACGGGAAAAGGGACAAAAGGAAGGTTGGAGCTGCCGCTGATACACAGCGGAGGAGGGAGACCAAATTACATACCTTGGGCACAAATGGATAAAGCAAATTTATTAAAGTTATTACCCCCACTGTCGGGAGGTGCAAGTAAATGGATATATGCATTCGAGAAGAACACTGCAGGGGTCCCTTTTGGCAATAGGTGAGGTTAAAAGCTTGCTGGTGTCTGCGGTGGGTGATCAAGCTGATCAGGTTTGGGCAAAAGCAGGCTTCCCAGAATAACATTAGATTGTGACCGCCATGATGGTGCTTCCTTTAACACAGTAAGAGCAAGAATATGGGACGCATTAAGAGACACATTCCCAGACACACCTGACTTACAGTCAGTAATGCAATGCACAATGAATGATGAAGAAGATGCAATGGCTTTTATTTTATGTGTGCAGGAGATGTGGAGAGCGGAGACGGGCCCGGCCTGGGATCAGTCAACCTCCCTGTTCTACTTTATAATAAAGAGAAGGCTCCCGAAGGAAGTTCAGAAGGAGCTTGATAAAATAGCTGGGATTGAAGCCAAAGGCTGGCCCGAGATACAGAACATCATAGTACACCATTACAAAAGGATCAAAGAAAGGGAGAAGGAGATAGCACAGAGAAGACTGGCAGACAAGGCAAAATGAATTCAGACGAAATAAGTGAAGGTCACAGCAGCTGTAGCCGCACTCCCCACAGACAGGGAACGAGAGGAGGAGGAGGAAGGGTCAACAGCAATACAAGCTAGAATGGCAGCTAATCGGGCAGGAAACAGACAGGAGCAGTGGAATTGTGAGGAACAATATGGAGAGCCACAGTGTTAAGCAAAGAGTGCCCGCGGAGGACCAGGTGGGTACAGAGGGCAAAGGGGGGGTGGTCCGGGATATGGAGGGTACAGAGGTCCAGGTCCAAGGAGAGAACAAGGGAATTGTTGGAATTGCGGAAGGTGGGGACATTTTTCAAGGGAGTGTAGAAGCAGACCCATGAATAATTACCAAAATGAAAAACAGTACCGCCACCCCCACCTAGGAAGCCCAGATGGGCTGCCAATGGGCGGTGGAGGGAGAGAAGGACAGCAGGATCAGAGATACACAGATGAGCGCAGGGCGCCACCGCGTACTGTTCAACAGCACCCACAATACCGTGAACACATGGCACATGTGCAAGGTAACCCTTTTGTCACCACAGCAAATGGGGCACCTACACCCTTTGGCAGTGTGGCAGTGGTGTCAGGAAAGGAAATGTTTTTGACAAGGGGGAACAAGGCACCCAGCATAGTACAGCCCACAGAGAGCACTTGTGTGTCCAGTACTATCGACGACCCTCGATGCAGCTGAGGAACCATTGGGGGGGGGGGCGGAGATAAGAAATAAACAATTCATTTTTATGGTAGATTCGGTAGCTGAAAAATCATGCCTACGAGAAGGTAGGTTTCCGTTATCTAATCGTAAGTTGGAAACGCAAGGGTTCTCTGGGGCGGTGGTCGAAGTTCCTTACACAGAGAATTTGGATGTAACAGTGGGTGGGAAGACAGTACAAGCACCTTTACTGTACTATGAAGAATCACTGATTAACTTGCTGGGGAGGGACCTCATCAGCAAGCTCAATATGACCATATCATTCACAGAAAGAGGGATAGTCTGCTCAATCCCGGGGATTTGCCCAATGCAAGTAATGTTGGTAGTACTCACACGAGCCACAGCACCAGAGGTACGCGGTATACCCGTTGATCCCGACATGTTCATCCAGGGACTAAAAACACTAGCACAGGTTGTGCCTGAGTTAAAGCGCCAAGAGTGGAGGGTGCCAGCAGAATTTGTTTTCCGCCCTATAGCACGCCCGGAAATAATGCCAGGAACAGTGATGTCTTTAGATTTGCATGCATTTCAGGTGTCCGCGCAAAGAATAGCAGTCATAGGAATGGACATACATGGGTGTCAATGGCGAACATTATTGTGCATTAATGTTAACATTGCACCGCAAGACTTGTCCGACGAGGAACTTTTTACTGATTCAGACAACGATGGGGAGATAGTGATGGAGATTGTGATCCCCTGCGATATCATGATACAGACAAGACAGGTGCCAGTAGAGCTAATGGCAATAGTAGGTGTGCCACCTCCCTTTTTCAATGATGACATGCAACTGGTGCCACAAGAACTTTGGACCACAGATCCGCATGATGTGGGTCTGTTGCGCGAGGTAACAGCAGTAAAAATAAAACTCAAATCAGGGGCGTTGCTGCCCCGGGTAAAACAATACCCTCTGTCCCAAGAAGCAGAAGAAGGGATAAAAGAAATAATATATGCACTGCTAGTGCAAGGGATAATAGTGCCCTTGAATTCACCATGTAATACTTGCATCTACCCCCAAAGCAAAGGGCAGGGCGTGGGGGATGATCCAGGACCTACGCCCCCTTAATGACGTCATACAAAAAGAATTTCCTTTAGTCCCAAATCCTGCATCAATTTTGTGTAGTATACCAAAAGATGCATCATGTTTTACAGTGGTAGACTTGAAGAACGCATTCTTCTCAGTCCCACTGGACCCAGAGTCCCAATATTTGACAGCATTCACCCTGGGAGACAAAAGATATGAGCATTGCAGATTACCTCAGGGATACTGTGAGAGCCCAAGTATATTCAACAGAATTTTCCATGAAGATCTAGGCAATCTCGTCACGAAGAGCACGATCATTCAATACCTGGATAATCTCCTGATTTGCAGGAAAGATGAAGATGAGTGCAGGAAAGACCCTATTACGCTTTTGACATTGTTGACCCACAAAGGTTACAAGGTGGAAAAGGAGAAATTACAATACTGTCAGGAAGAAGTGTTGTACCTGGGTCAATTGATATCAAAAGATGATAAAAGAATCATACCAGGCAGGGCAGCTGCAGTACACGCAGTGAGTGAGCCAAAGATAGTGAAAGAAATGCAGAAATGTCTCGACATGTGCAACTACTGCCACGCCTGGATATCAGAATATGCAGGATACGCAAAACCATTACTGCGGGGACTCAAAGAAGCACAAAGAGAAAACACAGAAATACAATGGACAGCCGAAATGCACAGGGCCTTCAGCACACTAAAATAACTGATCTCAACAACACCAGTACTCGCAAACCCAGACTATGGACGCGAGTTCTACTTATTTTCACATTGTAATGGCACACTCATGACAGCAGGGCTAACACAAAAAACATCCTTGGGTCATAAACCTCTGGCGTACTACAGTGGTAACTAGATGCAGTCATGCAAGGACATTTCGCTTCGCAAAGAGCACACTGACAACACAGAGAGCAACAGCTTACGAGATTATTCTATCCAACGCTACCATACACATAGTGAGATGTAAAACAGTTAACCCTGCAACCTTTAGAACAGAAGCATACACAGTGGACGACATGCAAACACACGATTGTGCTACATACAGAGAAGAGGATGGAGACACGCTCACAGCAAGTGAAAATGCATTATCTGAAGGAGAGATATATTTTATAGATTGGTCAGCATCAATCAATTCGGAAACAGGAGAGAAACAAGTGGTGGTGGCTGTCGTGCGACTAGAGGAAGGTGAATATGAAGTACTCATCCAACAAAGTTTATCTGCCCATTATTCAACACAAGCAGCAAAATTAGTAGCACTTATCGAAGCACTGCATGCAGAAAAGGGATGTGCATTAACAATATATACAGACTCTGCATACATGACCACAACAGTACATGGGGGATTGGCTCGATGGGGGAGGAGAGGGTTCCACAGGGCAGACGGATCCCCAGTGCAGAACGCTGAGCTACTAAAAGAGTTGCTAACGATAATTGAAATAAATAAAATGAACAAAATGTAAATAAGAAAAACTATTATGTATATGAGTTGCTTAATACACTTTTATGCCTCATTATGTAGGAGAAACAATGCAACGAAGGGGGCCCCCGATGTAAACGGCATTAGAATAGATAGAAATGGAAATAGCAATTTTGACCTGCGTAAATACAGTTATGAATGCGATCTGTTTGTGTGCTGTGATATTCTTTTCAATGATGTTTGGCCTAGTAATATATTGGGCAGTATCATTTATATCAATTGATGTAAATGAGGGGTGAGGGAATGGGACAAGCATGATAACACAAGGGACCCACCTCATATGGGATTGCTTTAAACTGATATGGGGATATGGGACACACCACAGTGGCACACTGCATACAAATAGTACAAGTGATGGACAGGTATACCCACCCCACTGCCCCATACAATGCCTCTGTATATAATATTTACCAGTTGAATGACCCAAGTTTTTCTGAATTACCCTGACTATATGGTACCACCACAACTGTGACACCACTATCTGAAACTACTATAGGTAATCAACCTCCCACAAGTGTAAAGCAAGAAAATGCGGAGACAGCCGAGAGGTTTGTTGCCTTATACAATGAATGGGAAAAGGGGGTAGCGGGGGGAACACCTTTAACGCAGCATGATGTAGAGAAAGAAAGAACATATCCTGACGGTAATAAAAGACGAAGAAGGGTGACGGGGAGAAGGAAGTATGATGAATATTCTGGATTGGGATTAGACATAGTAGAAGATCCACGACACCCACACCAGTCCAACAAGTGGTATGCAGACATGAGTTCCACTGCAAAGCAAACAACTAACGAGAGCTGTTATGTGTGCTCTCTTATCCCACATGCCTTGGGTACCCCCAAGGTGCTCCTGCCACAAGAATCACCTATTGCAGATGCCCAGTGTCTCCTTCATCTTGCATTATGCCGAATAAAGAACACCTTCCAGGCACACACAGTCTCTTTCAAAATGCTACAGAATGAAAAAACATGCCACTCAAGACCAAAAGGAGTGGTGTGCCTGAAGGAACCATTTTTAGTGATCAAAGGAACATTGTGCTCGGACAATAAATGGCAAGACGAACAAATTACATACAAGGCAGAAGCACTACATGGGTTGGTAGTAGAAAAGTTGCAGTGGATCGAGAAAACATGCGCTCCAATATGGGCCCAACACATCACAAAGCTCACTTGGGTAACAGCCCTGGAAAAACCCTTCAAACTGCAAAAAGAAATTAAATGCAAACTGTGTTTTCTCTGAGAAGGAAAAGTAAACATGGGCACAAACAAGAACAGCAACAAAACGTTCATCATCCCAGACATGAAGAAAGGGACAGCTACATTAATGGATACATACTGGGTTTGCGGTAAACGGGCATACTTGCACTTGCACCTCTCAGTCATGGCAACGCTGCATTCTGCCCTGATGGTGGTCCCGGAAATTCATATTCAAAAGGGGAAGGGGCTGTCGGCCGTCCAAGGACCAGAGGCACCACAACCAACCGATGAGGCCCCAGTGTATGCCTTATCCGAGCAGAACAGGCAAAGTTCAGTATCCAGAAAAAGAAGGTCGTCCAATTACATATCCAAGGTATCCACAGAACTGTTGGCGCAAATTCCAGAAAGGTTCCGGTTGTTCAATTCTGCAGAATTTTATTTTGTTTTGCCTCCCTTATCCCAAGTATCCAAGCGCAAGCCACTGCAAAATGGCTCCAAATCACACACCGGGAGCTGATCCAACTGGCCAACGACACAGAAGAAGGATTCAACGTAATAAAGGTGGAGCTAAGGGCCCTACGACTAATGACGATGCAGAACAGGTATGTCCTAGACCTGTTGACGACCATGGATGGAGGTGTTTGCCGAAAAATTGGGAGTGCATGTTGCACTTTCGTACCTTCTGCAGACGCGTACAATGGAACTCTGTCTCACGTTATTGCAGCCGTTGACAACCTTGGCGAACGGATGAAGGCAGAAGGGGAGGGGTGCAGCCAAGCTCGTGGTTTGATGACATTTTTTTCTGGGTACCTTCCTGGCTCGGGATGACCGTCAAACTATTGGTTTGGTACCCATCATTGTCTTTTTGCTCCTGATCTTTTGTGTGTGCCAGTTAGGTCTTCGGTGCTGCGCAGACACAGTCCCTGATGGTGACAATGGGCAACGCTAAGGGAGTGATGCAGATGACACACGAAGCACAGGTACAAACAGGAAAGAATCCGGGCCCTAAATATAGAATGGTACCACTGTACTATGATGGGTACATAGTGGACAGATTGTATCACACTACAATAAAGGAGCCCCGCACACTAGAGTGGTATAAGGAAGTATGGGTGGACTTGGAGGGAGATGGCGGGTGTATATATACGACCTGCACTCCAGATGAGTATGCTAGAGCGGGACAGCGCCACCGGAGAGTGTGTAGGGCCTGGATGCCACGAAAGGGAACACCTGCATGGGACGAAGCAGTGGCTGAGGAGGAGGAACAGAAGAGGTTGGGTGAATTACAGTATTCGTTACTTAAGTAACGAAAGGGGGGAATGTATGGAAGGAAGGGTCTTCAAGGCCCCCTCCCCTGCATTCGCACAAATGTGCAGGCTATAACTCGTCCAGCTGCCACCCATGCGCCTGTGGACAGGGATGCCAGATGGCTGCGGGTCGACACATATGGCTGCAACACTCAGCCCGTAAAATGATACCAGACTCCATTTTGTGGCATGCTTAGACTCCATTTTATAACATAATAACTTAGGCCTCACAAACCCAAGCAGTCTGCAGGGCTGCAGCTCTCCCCTCCTAACTGCGCACAGCGAGCCCAGCTCTTCCCTCGCCCTCCTCCCTTCAGCGTCCCTGCTGCAGGCCTGTTCTCACGGGAGACTGGGCGCGACCAAGTTACATGACAAACACTGTATCTTTTACCTTCAGCAGTTCATCATTGACCTACAGATGACCGGGCCGAAGCTAGGGTTTGAGAAAAGCAAGCTATCTCCATAAGATTTGTCCTGTCCCCTTGCAGACCCCACATTTATTACACATGCAGTGGATAACCCCCAACCATGTTCCGTGCCAGACACCTATGCCAAGCCTGTGTGCCACCCTGTTTTCACCCATACAGCTAATCCATCTGAAGGGACTATGAATTCACTCCTGTTGTTGTATGCCACGACATTGAGTGTATAGATATATATATATATATATATTGAAATAAGATGACCCTCGCCCATCGATTACATGCAGAACCATGAAGTGTATGTTTAAGCCTTTCATCATTAAGCAAGGATGATTGGTTGCTACAGAATAAATGAAGCAATGTATGATATCAGTATATACTCTAAAAATGTACAATTTCAAATGTATTCAATCACGTATCACAATATGCATGATTTAATATGATGTGTGCCGACTGTATAATTGAGTGTCCTTTGTAGCACAAGTGTAACCTCTGAGCATTGGACATGCACTTTTTATTGTAAGCAGAACGTTGCACACCTTTTAATGTACCAATGCACACACTAACCTATTTCTACCTCGTTTGAATGCACGCTCTGTGTGCCCCCCCCACAACATAGACCATGTACGGCCCAACATGCTACGGGGCCTTTTCTCCACTCTCATGTACCACCGCGTGCACAGCCCCCACTATCCCTCCCCCTCTGGCCGGGCTGAGATGTGAAGCCCTGGCCCTGTGACTGATGTGATGCTACAATTGTAACCCCTCGCCCTTGCCTGCACCCAGCAAGCACCCTCCAAAGCCCCCAGACTCGAACTGAAAGAAATATAGTTGACAAGCCTCCCATCCCACCTCCTCCTGAGGTACCGGCTGAATGTCCCCTGACCGGTAGTATTCCAGTTCACCCTAACCCCAACTGATCATAAAGGCCATATATTTTTTCTTGTACTAACATACTACAAAGGTGTCCCTCAATAGTTCTAACAAGGAGGAATGATAGATGTATCACTGCCTGTGCCCCTGATAAGCCACCTAAGCCCATGAAAGCTGCTCACCTAGTGCTCACCCCTTGTATAGTATTCTTTAAAATAATTAACGACCCACACCCAGAGTTATGTGTTATGTCTCTTGTGATGTTAGAATAGCGGTTTAAAGGATTTACATGGAATCATGAATTACAATTAACAAAGAATGAGTATGAGAGGCCACAAGGGCAAATGTTAGCATAGTCGAAGATGTATCAATCAACCATCATCTGACCAGAGATCCACCCTGATGAGTACAGCTGACTTGCAAGCATCACAAAGACACCTCAAAGCGCCTCGCCAATCCTGGAGCTTCACCCCTATAGATGTATATGTACCCCATCCCCAGTGCCCAATCTCACCGATTCATGTATCCCTTAGCTCCCACGTCGTAGGTGACGTGGATTTGTAACAAAATGTGAATGTTTGCTGATGTTTGGCAGAGCGCTCTCGGAGTTTGCAGAGTTCTCTGCTTGTCCTATATTGGTTTGGATAAACTTTTACCTTTTGACTTCACCCGCACTTGGTCTTGGTCTCATTCCCATCAGGGGTGCGTCCCTCATTGACTCATATTGGGGAGTTTTAAATGCCTTTTGGGGGACGCTCACTTTCAGGGGCAAACTAATTTAACAGAGCTTTGCACTCCTCCTTTTGTTCCAGTGTCCGATCAGAAGAGGGATTAACTCCTTCTATCTTCCTATCTAAAATCAGAGTTTGCAGAGTTCTCTGCTTGCCCTATATTGGTTTGAATAAATGTTTACCTTTTGACTTCACCCCTCACTTGGTCTTGGTCTCATTCCCATCAGGGGTGCATCCATCAGTGACTCATATTGGGGAGTTTTAAATGCCCTTGGGGGACGCTTACTTTCAGGGGCAAACTGATTTAACAGAGCTTTGCACTCTTCCTGTTGTTCCAGTGTCAGATCAGAAGAGAGGTTAACTCCTTCTATCTTCCCATCTAAAGGTTGTCCCCTGAGCAGGTCAGGTAGAGGCTCACTCTCCTCCTCTTAAGCAGAGGCTAGAAGCAAAGCTGCTAGTTCTGGTCTAGAGACATAGGCGGTTGGTGTGAAAGACCCTGGGGGTCTCCTTAGGATTGCCTAAGTCCACCAAATAATTGACCTCTCCAAGTTTTTCCACAACCTTGAAGGGTCCAATCCATTTGTCCTGCAAGGCCCACTGCCTTGTAGGTACCATAACTAGAACTATCTGGTCTTTAGTAAACTCAACCATGTTGGCCTTCTGGTCATGCCAATGCTTCACCAGAGCCTGAACTGCTTTCAAGTTATCTGAAGCTTCTGTTATCATGTGTGTCATTCTCCTTCGGAGACCTAACACATAGTCAGTGACTCTCACTCGCTTGTGGGAAGGAGCACTCTCCAACCCCTCCTTGATTAGGGCCAATGAACCTCTAACCGGACAACCATAGAGAAGCTCAAAGTGACTGAATCCAACCCCTTCCTGAGGGACTTCTCTATAAGCAAAGAGAAGGCATGGCAGTAGAAGGTCCCACTTTCTTCTAAGGGGTTCTTCTAAAGCACCTATCATGCTCTTCATAGTTCTGTTCAACCCCTCCACCAACCCATTGGGTTTGGGGATGGTAGGCTGTTGAGAACTTGTATGTCACTCCACAGTTTATCGACATGGCTTGCATGTAGTGGGACATAAAATTGGAACCCCTGTCAGAGATAACCTCCTTAGAAAATCCTCCTCTGGTAAAAATACAAAGCAGGGCCCTAGCCACTGCCTGAGCAGCAACAGTCCTCATAGGTATTGCTTCAGTATACCTGGTATCATGGTCTACCACAACCAATATAAATCGGTTGCCTGAAGATGTTGGAGGGTCCAAGGGACCAACAATGTCGATTCCTACCCTCTCAAAAGAGACTCCCATCACTGGTAGAGGCACCAAAGGTGCCACATTCTTGGCTCCACTCTTGCCAGAAGTCTGACAAGTGTGACAGCTTGTACAGAATTTATCTACATCAGACCCCATCTTAGGCCAGTAGAAATAGAGTGAAATCTTTTCGTTGGTCTTCTTAAAGCTTAAGTGACCAGCTAAAGGTATCTCATGGGCTAACTGTTGAAACCGAGGTCTCATGTCCATAGGGCACTACACGTCTTCTGTAGTCTCCTGGGGTAGACTCAATAGGTTCACTGTAGAGGGGGCCATCCTCCCAGTACAAACTGTGCTTCCCTGGCTCTTGCCCTTCCAGCTGGGAAGCTGCCTGTTGGCGAAGTCCTTCAAGGGTAGGACACTCTCTTTGACCTCTGCTGAAGTCTGCCCTATAGGGACCACCTTCTGCCAGTAAAGACTGCAGCTCAGGATGGTCTTTAGGATCCAGATCACCAACTGGGGAAGGTCTTCTTCAAGCTCTGTGTCATCAGTAGCTGACTCAACCGCTTCTGGTTGGACCTCACACTCAGCCTCAGCTGGTGGAGTAGTCACATGTGTGACTTTGGACTGTCCTCTCTGTGATGTCCTGGTTTGATGCACAGGAGTGCTATCTTTCTTGTTTCCTGAGATGTTGGGTTTCCCCTTTGTCTCTTTCTTCCTGGAAATAGAAGTTTGCTTTTCCTGTGGACTGGGTGTTATGGGTTCCCCTGTAACAACCCACTGAGAGTCATGTAAAGTGAGCTCTCTGGCCCTCCTAGTCTGCTCCTGCTTCCTTTTACTGGGAAGCCTGGGGATGCTTGATACAACTCCAAGAGGTTTTAAGTCATTTTCCGGCAGGACTCTCCCAGGCCCCTCACTTTGTACACTGACAGGTATTCTTACAGTCATATTGTTGCACTGGATGAGAGCTGGTAGTATTGTAACCATCTGGATAGAGCCTCCAGAAAGCTTAGTGTGTCCCTTGGGTGCCTTAGCAACATCCTCAGGTTTGAAAAAGGTTTCATCCACCACTGTGATGCTGGCCCAAGTGTCTCTAATGGCAGGGGTCTCCTGACCATTTACAAGTACACTGTCCTTGTAGTATTCTTTTGTGTTATCTGGTATAGAGTTATACACATCTACATTCTGCTGTTGCTACAGACCCAGGGACACTAAAGAAACACTGGCAGAGACTCCAATGGGGTCTTCAGCCAATAGTTGAAAGTTTCCACTTGCCATATGTACTTCTCCCTCAGGGATGAAGGCTAAGGAGGTGGTGTGGACCCCTGAAGGTTTACCCTTGCATCTGGGATCCCCTTTCACGTGGTCAGTTGACCCACAAGCATAACATTTTCCAAATGTTTTGACAAATGAGGGCTTCTGCTGCGCTCCCTCTGGTTTGGCACCCGAGGTTTCACTAGACTGACCTGGTTTCCCAAATGACTTACCCTTCTTATGTCTGTGGCCCCCTTTTGGATGGGAGGTTTTAGAATTATCTTTGTCATCTTTCTTATGCTACTTCCCCTCATCCTTTTTATGAGTGGCACCTAACCCTTGTGAGTAGCCCTGTTGGCAACCCACAAGTAGCCGCTTTTACTAGCTTCTTGGGAACAATCTCTTTTAAGTCAGCCAAGTGTTGTCTCGGCTTAGGAGAGCAGGCATCAAAAATAGATTCCAACAAAAACAGATTTCTCATTCCTTCAAGAGTTCACTCTGTAACTCTTGACCCAACCATCTAAGTTTTTCAAACATTCACACACCCAGGTAGCCCAAAGGGTACCATCAGTCTTTTTGAGGGTCCTAAACCTCTTAACGTACTAGGAAGGAGTTTTCCCAAATCTAGCTATCAAAGCTTCACATTTTCATACTCCATTCTTTCAAGTTCACCCACCTCCATTGCAGCATCAGTTGCAACTTGGGGGAGCCCAGACAAAAGCCAAGGAATCAACTTATTCCCTGTGAAACCCTGAATCCCATAGTTTTATTCAAAAGCACCCAACCAATCCAAAATATCAAGTTTCACATTGTAACGCTCACCTGGCTCCCATGGAGGCGCTGGTCTGGTCTGGGTTGCTGTGGCCTCTTCAAGCGTGATGCGCAGAATTCGGACCACCGATTGAACAGGACCCCAAAATCTTGCTTTTCTGGCCCGTAGGAATATCCTTCTGCAGATGAGAAAGGGGATTAACTGTCTGCTGAATAGTGTGCTTGCTCCCCCCTTCCCCCTTCGTTCTTCTCTGACTTCCTCCAAAACCCCCGGTTTAAGCTCACCTTATGGTTTGGAAGGATGAACTCTCCATCCTGCTTCTGGTGCAGGGGCGCGCGTTCGTCCAGTTACTTCACTGGTTTTCAGAATGGCGCTGGCACATCCACTTGACTTTTCTGAGCGATACGCCGTAAGTATGAAGATGCAAAGATCAAGTGTGAGCCTCCTTTTATGTTTTTTCTGTCCTTTATTTCAGGTGCAGAACAAAGGCAATGCGTTGAGGGGTTAAATTGCCGGTGGTAAAATCAGGTGAATTAGTGATGAGGGCGACCCCTCTAAATGTCTTTATAATTCCCCAGTAATGTCTTTTGTCCTTTCCCCATAGGGGCGGGTGTGCGGTACCTGCCAATGATGCGGCGCCGACCCGAGATGTGGAATGGTTCACCAAGAAAAGACGGTAAGTAATATGGCTGAAAATTCGGCTTTCCTCTTGTGTTCCCTTGCTCACCTTTTGTCTCTTCTTCTCTCCCCTAGGTGCAGAGATGTGGCGACCGGTGCTGAGAGCCGCGATGGAGCCGGGCGGCGTCTCGGGAACAGGTGAGTGAAGCGCGGCACTGCAGCGAGCAACGCGGTGCTTTTAAATGGAAGTCTTCCTTCAGGAATGCTGGCGTGAAGATTCCGGATGCAGGTAAGAAGGTTGAAATAGTTCTTGGTTTTCACCTTTCTCTTCTCTTATTCCCTTACAGGTGTTCCAGGTTCGAGGCGGGCGTGGCTGGAGTCCAGGTGCAGGAGCAGACACAGTGAGCGTTCAGCTGCTGGGATGCAGAACAACGCGAAGCACGTGTGGCTGTCCGGGCGTGGCTTAAATAGCTTTGGAAGAAGTTCCAGGTGAGTATTCTTCCACAGCCCCACCCAAGTAACAAAATAGTTCCTTCAGAAAAATAGTCCCTCCTAAGACTCATTTGGCTTGGTTCTTCATGCAGCATGGTCTGCATCAGGTGAGTGTGCAGCATGGTCTGCTTCAGGTAAGTGCACCAAACACTTCCCCTTATGAGCCTGGCGCCTATAGCGCCAGGACTGATGTCCAACATGAGCCTGGCGCCAACGGCGCCAGGACAGAGTCCAAAGAGCTCCTATAAAGGGCCGCTGGGCTTTTACCCGGGGGCGTGATGCCTGCTCCCGGGGGTGCTGGGCCTGGCCTGGTGCTCCGGGGGTAGACATCATGACACACATCATACATACTCACTGCTTCTTTATGCATGCAAGGGGTCTTTGGACTGGAAGACTCTGGGATAGAAACATTTTCACGAGACAATTTCTTCATTTCAAGAGCATGCTGCATTTCCATTTCCCTTTGTTTGATGTCCTGATGTTTGGTTTCAGCTTGGATCTGAAATCTTTTGAACTCTAACTCAAGTCTCATTTTCTCAAGCGACACAAATTCTGGACTCAGTGATGGATCTTGTCGGGTCCCTGTGGCTAAAGGTTGAGGCAAAAGGGCCTGTTGAGGTAAAGAGGGGCTCTCTTCCTGAGTCTCTTCTGACTCTTCAACAATATTAGAGTTAGACTCTGAATTATCATCCTCATCATCATTTTCCACATTTCCTGGGATAGTAGGTGTGACAGGCCCACAACCCAGACTTTGATTATTCAACAATCTTGCAATTAGTTCATTTTTCTTTCCTTTAACATGGAGATTCCTGACTTTACACATTTCTTCCAGTAGATCTACTGTTAAAATAATCAGGGCAATCACACAACTCTCACTACAGGTATAGGAAACCAAACCTTTGGTATAAGCTTGTACTACACAGTTTTGAGCAGCCAGGCTTATCTCAAGAGGGGTCAATGTGAGCTGTAGTGGAGTTACACAGAGATTCACAGTGACAAGTATTGAAATAAACTCTTACACCCAAGGTTTCTTGAATAAACAAGTATTAATGTATTTATCAGTCAGTTAAAATAGGCCTCCTTCGGAAGGGAGCAATATAAAAAGTAACACTCAAATACACTTCAATACTATACACTCTTAGTTTCCAAATCAGTAAAGACCCTTTTGGAGATGGCCCACAGACACAACCTACACCCGGATCCCCCAAGAAGAGTCATTGGGGGTCCTTACGAGGTTGGAGGTAAGTAACAGACCTTACCGGCATGGAGCAAATACTGTGTCCGTGTAGTAAAGAGCCCGCTAATAGAGGGCTATTAAGAGTTTGCATGCACGAGCTTAGCGGCATGCCTGTAACGACATTACCGGCATGCCGCTAAAGTCCCAAAAAAGGCCCTTAGCGGCATCGTGGAAAGCGCAGACAGCACAACCGCCGGCATCCTCCTCCAAATAACGTGACCGGCATCAATGGATACGGCATTAGCGGGCACCGCTATAAGCGGTGACCACTAATAGCGGTGACTGCTAATAGCGGTGCCCGTTAATAAGCGGAGCCGGAAGTAGCGTCATTGCACAGGAACGGGAAAGAGCACGGCGGCCATCTTGAAAAACACAATCCATTACCATCCACACCACACAGGACCTGGAGCCTATTTCCGGCGACAGATATCAACCTACACCACCAGCATCATGCCCAAGGCTGTAAAAAAAAGGCGCATCTCAGCAGCGCAAAGAGCGATTCTATGAGGACGAACTGACTATGCTGGCAGAGACACTGGCAGACAATGCAGAGGTTGTTTTTGCCAACAGCCTCAAGAGAGATGCACAGATAAAGAAGAAAGAGATCTGGCAACCTGTTGCCCAAAAAGTCAGTGCCGTAGGAAACGCCCCCACACACAATCAAGGATATCCGCAAGCGATGGGATGACCTGCGCCTGAGAGTTAGGAACATTCTATCGGCAAACCGGAGCCAGGCCATGGCTACTGGCAGTGGTCCTAGCTCACCCATCAAGCTCAGCCGGTGGGAGGAGATCTGCGCCAGCAGGATTGGCATCAAGGCTATAGAAGGTGTGGGCGAGATGGAACGTGGCGCCGCCTCATCGGCGGATGGAGGTGAGTGTCCTAAGAAAACACTGTAATGCAAAGTATGATGATAGTCCACCAATTTGTCCGTCCAAAGAGGCAATGCATGGCCCAATACATATACATTGACACATCCCTGCCTAGATGCCGTCCGCAGCACAGACACATGCACATGCATGCAGCATGGCAATGCCATAACTGACACACACCAAACAAATATGAAAATGGCGTAAGTCACACTGCACGCAGTCCACAACAGAAAAGCATGCCAGCTCCAACACGAGTGACCCTGACGGATGCCTGTGTGCTCCACCCATATTGGAAGCAACATGATCATCAAAACTCCACTGCCTAATCCCCCCAATGTGTAGAAGAGCAATAATACCAATGTATGCATGATGCTTGTCACACCATCACTGATGTCGTCCCTCTCTTGGTACCCCACAGGCTCAGATCCTGACAGCGACGCCCGGGACTCACCCCCACAGGCAACAACTCCCGGAAGAGGGCCAGGAAAGAAGGCAACATGCCTTCCACATCGAAAGGCCCAGCAAAGCCACGACAGGCACAGAAGGGGCAAACAGCAAAGGATGCCACGCCACTGGTGCTGCGAAGGCCCATTGCTACAGTCCCCACAACACCTGTTTCACCTGCACAGGAGACAGTGGGCGATAGGGCACATTCAGCAGAGAACAGCTCTGTTGCGGAGGCGGCAGCTACGGCACCCCAGACAGACAATGATACGCAGGGCCAGGTGTGTGTTTCTGTCGAGGATGATTCCTCGGACCTTCCTGCAACACCCATTCCCGCACCATCACCCCAGGTCACACCTGTGTACTCCTACCATGACACCACACCAGAGCAGTCTGGAGGGGAGGCAGTTGAAGGGAGCATGAGTCCCACAGAGGAGCCACATGGATTTGGGGATGTCACACATGCACCCTCCACCTCCACTGGTGTACAGGCGGGGTGCAGCTGATAGGACATACAGCGCAGCGCCAGGAGGAGCTCACAGCCCTAGTGAGGCAGTTTGTTGCGGAAGGTGCCCAGGCAAGCCATGAGGGGCGCGACAACACTGCGTCCCTGAGGCAGGCCATTGTGGCAAGCACTACAAGAATATGCGAGGAGGTGTCTGCTTTTAGGCAAGTCCTCTCCCGCATTGCAGATTCCTTGGAGGCTGAGCGTCCGGCCCCCGGACTGGAGCAAGCAGCCACCCCTTCTTCATCCAGCTCCACCCAAACCAGCCCCCTTCGCAGGTCAGCGCGCACCTTGCGCCGATCGGAAATGCCGCCACCAGGTGCAGGCAGTAGAAATATGTAGATGAGGCAGCCTGATTAAGGCAATAGACGCAGACACATGAAGCATTTGCTTGGACACCATGTGTGGGGGAGTTGTGGGGGGAGCTGGAGGGAGGAGAGGGTGTATGGGGGAGTTGTGGGGGAGAGGGTGTGTGGGGGTTGTGGGGGGAGGGGGAGAGAGTGTAGGGGAGTTGTGGGGAAGGGGGAGGAAGGAGAGGGTGTGAGGTGGAGGGTTTGAGCACTTAATACTATTGGACAGTTCAATACACCCATTGTGTAAAAAAAAGATTATTAAGGCAATAGATGCAGACACATGAAGCATTTGCTTGGACACCATGTGTGGGGGAGTTGTGGGGGGAGCTGGAGGGAGGAGAGGGTGTATGGGGGAGTTGTGGGGGGAGAGGGGTTGTGGGGGGAGGGGGAGAGAGTGTAGGGGAGTTGTGGGGAAGGGGGAGGGAGGAGAGGGTGTGTGAGGTGGAGGGTTTGAGCACTTAATACTATTGGACAGTTCAATACACCCATTGTGTAAAAAAAAGATTGAGTGGACATTCCTTATTGCATATGTGTCATTTATTGCTATACAGTGCATAGTGTCCTTGTAATCCCACTCCCAGTGTCCTCTGTCCCACTTTCATGTCACCCTCTGCACCCATGTGTCTTAGAAATATTGTCCAATCACAGACTGACGCATAGCACGTCCCTCCAGTGCATCGGCACCGCCATGATGTGCACCCACATCATCTTCTTCCCCTTCATCATCACCTGGTGGTCGCAGTTTAATGTCAGGGGGCAGGGGCACGTTCCGTCGGATACACATGTTGTGAAGCATGACACATGTCATGATGATCTTGGCCACCTTCTCATGCCTGTAGATGAGTGCCCCACCCGACAGGCTAAGGCGGCGAAATCGTGCCTTCAACAGGCCAAAGGCCTGCTCGATGACCACACGGTTATGGGTATGGGAACTTTTGTAGTCCTCCTCGTGCCTGTTCTGCGGGTTTCGGACAGGGGTGAGGAGCCACCGCTTCAAGGGATAGCCACTATCACCTGTATGTGAGAACAAAAAGGTATGGACCTCATTACACGGACGGTGGTAAGGGTTTACCGGTAAGGGCACCGGTACCGGTAAGCCCTTACCGCCTTACTACGAGGTCCCTTTGCGGGTTGGTACTTTAACGCCTGCTATTTAGCAGGCGTTAAAAACCAACCCGCAAAGGGACCAGGGTGCTAATTACGGTACCGCAATTTGCGGCACCGTAATTAGCGTCTTCCATATTCCCATAGAGCCCTATGGGGCAAATATGGGAATGGGGAAAGGCAATGGGGGAAGGGGGAATTACCGCTCCACCAACCTTGGAATAGGGCAGTAATTCCCCTTTCCTCCAAGGCGGTGCTGGTATTTTACCGGCATGGACCAAGGTGCTAATAGCACCTTGGTCCTCCGCCTACTGTGTAATGAGGCCCTATGTGTTAGTCGATTCTTGATGGACAGCTGTAATCATCACACATGCCTGCAGATATTTGTTGTTCACATACACATGGCCCTGGTTGTATGCACTCATTTTTTATTCCCTCAATGTGTGCAGTGCCATGCTCTTATGGTGTGGATTGCATCTTCAAGATGATACATGGTGCACACTGCCTTGATGTTTCTCATGCATAGTAGACACATACCGCTGTGTTTGTGATATATAAGTGATGTGTAGTGTTCTGTAGGATTTTCTAACTGGCAGCGTTGGCAGTAGTCTCTGCATTATTTGGCTTTCAGCGCTGATTAATCACATGGTGACAAGCTGCACTTCCGTGGTGGTGGCCCTTTGACAAGCAGTGGATTCCCTTGTTGGTTTTCTTTTGTGCACTCACATGGATGCTTGTCCTGTGTAGTGATTTGCTGCAGACCTTTAAATAGTGAATACTCACAGCATGTTGCTGGATTGTGTTACGGCGGGTGAGGTCCGATGATGGGTGGTGCACGTGTTGTGGGATGTGGAGTAGTTTTAAGTTTGGCATGTTGTGATAGGTGTGCAGTTTACTTCATTGCTATGGAAATTGGTTGTCATGTTCTGTTTGGGATGCTTTGGGGCACAGGTGTTTGGGATGTGCAGATCGTGCTGTCACCAATACAATGACACCATGGTGGTGTGTTCATCTCTCCCCCCATTTCACTGCCATGTGCCTGTCATGCAACTTACCAAGCAGCCAGGCACGTCGTCCTGCATGTCGCTCCATGTAGCGTGGAGTTCCGCAAGACCATTGAGTCATGGGTTGATCCGGGAAATCGGGCACAACAATGTGTGATGATCTTGCTGGCGTCACATACCATCTGCACATTGATGGAGTGGTATAGCTTGCGATTGCGGTACACCACCTCCATGGCATGCGGGACCACCATCTCCACGTGGGTGCAGTCGAAGGCACCAATGCAATTTGGCATGCCTGCCAGTGCATGGAAGGTAAGTTTTGTATCGAAGATCTCCTGGGGAGTCCGTAGTAGGGATATGTAGTCCCTTGTGTGCTTCAGGAGGGCATCCAGTACTTGGTTAAGCATGCGAGAAAATAAGGGTGTTGATATGCCTTGCATGTGCCCCACTGTGTGCTGGTAGGTGCCAGTGGCCAGGAAGTGGAGCACCGACATTACATTCAGTAGAGGGGGGATGGCGGTGCGTATTTCTATGAGGCTGACAATGTCGTTGTGCATCATGTCCACAATGGTGGTGATGGTGTCCCGGTCCAGACGGTACAGGGTGTGGATCTGCTCAGGGGTTAGGTTAAATGGACTGGCTCTGATGCGAGAGATTGGGGGCTGCCTGCGTGGTACCACTGGCTGCACTGGTGGGGATTGCTGGGCCTGTCTCACCCTCCTTCTGCTCCTGCGTCTCCTCTGTGGTGCCTGCTGTTGTTGTTGCTGGTGTAGCAATGCAAGCATGTCCTCCATCCCCAGTATTGCTACTGCTAGTGGAATCATTTTGGTGTGGGAAGGGGTGTGGTGTGTGAGTGTGCTCCTTTTGTGCTTGCCCAGACTCCATTGCCTCCATCTGTGATGATTGTGTGCACATGTGGCAGTTGGTAACACTGCACATAGCAGTTTACGGGTGGTTTGCGATGCCGGTATTGCCGGCATGCCGGTATCCCGTATTAGCGCCTTCATGATGCCGGTATTTGCATGTACGCCTGACTTGTGATGTCCTCCTGTTAGCGGCATCCCGGTATTGCCGGCCTGAAGGCCCGCGTGCCCGCGCCCATGCCGCTATTAGCGGCGCCTCTCATTCCAAGTTCTTGGGTCGGAATAGCCCAGAGCGGTATGCAGTGCCGGTAATCCTTTACCGGCATCGTTTTTCCATTACCTCCAACCTCGTAATGACCCCCATTCAGTACAATAGGCTAAGCCAAAGTCAATGGGCAAAAGTCTTATATAGGATGCAGCACTTCTGGTAGGTAAGTAGAAAAGTCTTTGCACAATATTTCAGATGTCTTTGAAGAAAAGAAGAATCAAATGTAGTACCACAAGATGATTAGACCTGTGAGTAGCAGAAGATGCAAGCAACTCTACAGTAAGAGGTAAGTTCTCTCAGACTTTACAGTACCTTTGTATTGAAGAGAAAGTGCAGCAGATGACTTCGGTTCCTGTGCAGCTCTGCAGATCTCACTGTTCCTGGGCCTCAGTCGTGGGGATAAGAGGGAGGACTTCTGGGGACTCCTGCACTGCAATGGGACGGTAACCCGGTGCTTGCTGAGGTGCTTGCTGAGCTGACTGCCATTAGGAAATTATTCCCGGTCCTAGTAGAAAATCAGGGGAGTGGAGGTAAAAGGGTGCAGGAAGATTCTGTGACTGCCCCCCTCAAGGTTAGGGGTCTCAGTAATCAACCCCTGGAGTGCACCGAGGCTCAGGACTGCATGAAACCAGTACCAAGTACAGCACATGTTGCTCCTCATTGCAGGACACACAAGAGATCGTCCTCCATCTCTGCCCCTTGGGAATGTAGGATCAAGCCCCCAAACTGTAGCAATGTGCCTCAGAACAAGTGTATGCCTTCTGGAACTGTGGAACAAGCTTCATGGCCTGCAGCTGACCAGAGTATAAAAGTCCCTAGTTCATACAACCTGCAACACAGAAGGAACACACTTGGGTGCCATGTTAAGGGTGGGCTTGGACCTTCTACATCTACTTTCATGGGGTCCCAAAATTGCCTGAGCTTAACCCGGAACCAAGAAACGCATTATTGAATAAGTGCCTGCACTGGTTGCGGTCGGTGAGAGGCTGTGAGTTTGTCTCGAGAGAATCTATGGCGGTATGTTCAAGAGTCCAAGGCAAGGGTTTGAACCCCTATCACACTGTTAAATTGGTCTTTGGGATGGGAGAGTGGCCAAAGGGATTTTGGAAAGAACTGGGTGGGATGGTCAGCTGATAAAGGGTGGGATTTCAACCAGCCAGTACACCCCGTTTAACACCCGCCTAACTGGTGCAAACCTAACTCCTTTGGGTATCAAGAGAACTGGGGTTCACTGTAGTTCAATTTTCTGACTAGGGCCAATTTTGAACAGGGCACATTTCCTTCTACTGTTGTGTGCCTCCCTCTTTCTTCCTCTATTTACGTTATGTTTCATAGCGATTTGATTTTGTATGTTCAGTAAATGTATAAGTTAGTATGCACTTTGATTGCCTCTTGGCCGAATAAAGTTATTGATGATGATGATGATGATGATGACTATTTTAATTAAGCATAAATGCAGCAACATGTACATATGTATACCACAATATTTCCTTTTTCCATTTGCAAAATTTCGAATTCAATGCCACAATACCCAGGGGCCCTTATAAAATAGGCAACAGCAACAAAAGCAAGCATTGACAAAGGCAACAGTTTTGGCTTTTATGTAGAGATAGTAGAGATGGTTTCATGGTACTGCCATGACAGCACTATCTCGCCATAAAATGGAAACAGCTGGCAAATGGTGTTAGCACCTTGGTATACTATGACAATGCCTGGCAAATGCCTATCTAATGCATAAACAAGAGCCAACACTATTGGATTCGTCAGTGCTTGTTATTGGCTGGAATTCAGTGCATGAAACAAATGCAAGGACACGCATAGTGATTATAAACCATTTGCATGAAGACATTTCAAGTGCCTTGAGATATTTACATTACACCAGGAGGTGGCCTATAGTTGCAAATATACCATTGTCTTATGGAAGACTGCTTTGAAATACCAGGCTTCCTCTTAAAAGAAGCACATAGCTAACTCAAAGAGATCCTGGGGGGGAGGGTATTGTAGATTGGGAGAGGCAGTGGTTGAGAATGGCCATAGCAACTACCATGGTCATGAATGGTCAACAGGTGGATAAATATCCAAGCAATACCCACAGCATGTGTGTCCAAATTCACATTCCATCTCACTCTTAGCTTCACTTTCTATGCCAATAATTGGAGCTTATAGTCTGTGTTTAAAGCACCACTAAATTGGCAACTTCTGACTCCGGAGGTCTCAAGTTTCAAGTTGACATGTTTGAGAAGGCCACCCAGTCCTGTTTATTTCCTTTGGATTGTGGGTCTTGTAGTGTTTTCTTTCCCATTTTAAATTTAGGAAAACGAAAAGTCACAGAATTTCAAGCAAAAAAAGTACTGGATGGCCTCTACCCTGCAATATACTATGTAAAGTGAAACCCAATGTTACCACCTTTGTGATAGCTCTACCTTATATTGGGAATTGAATCTTCTAATGCAGAGGAGGTAGTTAGCTCATATCAACAGTCACAGTTAATGTACATTATATTAAAAAACTATTCAGTGATGCGAAAAATTCATTTTATTCATAATATGCACAGTTTTAAAAAAGACGAAAAACATCACCTTTTATGTTATCGTACGATGTATTCAGTAAAAAGTATGTCTAAAAAGCAGACAGTTAACTCGTGACATCAATCCCTTGATCTAATAAGGTGATTACTCTATTTGAGTTCAAAATATGACTAAATCAGAGGCTATTGCCATCTTGAAATAATTAGGGCCCTTTTAGTGGGTTTTTCTAGAGTATCCTTAGTTTTTATGCTAGGGTTGAAGGACTCGACATGTTTTAGTTCTCTGAGGTAGTTGAGGGAACTTTCTTCAGGAGGTATGTCACTTTCTAATACAAGTTAATATTGAAACAGTGATTAATACAGTTGCTTCTGTTTGTAAATAGTTTTAACTCTTGTTGACAATGCAGAACATATGTATCTGCCAGTTTTAACTGTGTCTGTTGATATAAAAACAAAAAAGAGAAGAAGTAATAAGCTAGTATTGCTTGTATACTTCTATAGTTTAATTATATATATTCTGGTTCTAGGGCTATTAATTACCTGGTCCAGTTGGTGGAAAAGATCTGAGGAATAAAGTCCTGAATTAAGCAGGGATTGTCCTCAGTGCCATTAGCTGAACGGCTTTTGATCTAGCTTGGCCTGTAAAATGAATTTAGAAATACTTTAACCTTGCTTGCTCTGTGGTACATAGTAGTCCCAATTAAATCTCGAAATTCGAAAAATGTAGGAGAACGGTCACCAACATACCTAATTTGCAATGTAGATTTCAAATCTTAGAGTAGCTTCTCTTTTGCTCTATCCCGCTGAGCTCAATGTCTCTATTCGATGGAGTAATAGTTAGGAATTGCTAAAAGTCTTTCACTGGATTTACTGAAATAGAGTAAAAGTAAATCCTTTTATTTCTAACTAGTTTACATTTAGTTAAGTCATATAGTAGTCTCAGGGTATTCTGTCTTTTATAAGACATAGACCACTGACCTTTAGCTGTTTAAACGCCAAACCCTTCTTAGGTGTAGTTCCTCTTTCTTGGCGTTTCGTGCAATACAAGTATTTCTTTATCCCTGCATTGGCTGCCAACTGCTTTCGTTTTCAGTGTATTCTAAACGGGTTTAAGATAAAAATATCTAGTTTTAATTCTGTGTTGCGCTTACTGTTGTTATTAACCTCTGCGGTTAATTGATATACAGTTCAGGCTTCAGACTATCCATTTCGAATCGATCGCATTGAACGTTTGGTTACTGCGTCTTTTTGTGTATTACTACGTTCATAATTACTATAGTAGTTCTAGGTTGTGTCCTTCAGTTCCTGTATTTAAATTTGTTGAATTCAAAAGAGCTTTATCTTAGTATCTTGCTTACCTTAGACTTTTGGATGCTTCTTAGTTTGCTACTCGGTCTCCATTCTAATGTTGATACTTTATCGCTGGTTCCTTTACTTGAAAAAGAACAAAGACTTATATTTCTAACCAAAAGTGATGAAAACGGGATGAAGAAAGCCATTGAATGGCATAAAATATAAGTGGTGAAGAATCACACATCAGTTGAGATCAGAAATACCCCCAGTCCTTATGGTTAACCTATGGCTCAAAATGCCTAATTGAAATCTTCAACTTAAATTCACATACGAATTTAAGGGCACTTTTCCATGTTCCCAGAGTGAAGGTCCAATGAATAGTGATTTTGTACATATAATATAATTAGGAACTAATCTGACGATATCTGTTGTAATCAATGATGCTAGAGTTTGGTTACTATCCATTTATATTCCTCACTTTGATTGACTAGGTAATTATTTAATAATTCCAAACTGCATTTCTTGTAGCATATATTAGGTCAGGACGAGGCTTCCTATGTAAGAAACCAAGCTATTACCTTAACGCGTAAGAGTCATAGCTAGATTTTAAATAGAAAGTAAAGGTTCAAAACCCAGATCAATATAAAAAAAATAGAAAAAAGGACACTACTCTAAGTCACAAGTCCTCACCTAAAATGGCGGAAGTATAAAAGCTACACCGGCGATAAAGTATCAACATCAGAATGGAGACCGAGTAGCAAACTAAGAAGCATCCAAAACGCATACTTGAAAAAGATCAAAGACTTATATTTCTAACCAAAAGTGACAAAAACGGGATGAAAGAAGCCATTGAACGGCATAAAATATAAGTGGTGAAGAATCACACATCAGTTGAGATCAGAAATACCCCCAGTCCTTATGGTTAACCTATGGCTCAAAATGCCTAATTGAAATCTTCAACTTAAATTTACATACGAACTTAAGGGCACTTCTCCACATTACCAGAGTGAAGGTCCAATGAATAGTGATTTTGTCAATTTAATATAATTAGGAACTAATCTGACGATATCTGTCGTAATCAATGATACCAGAGTTTGGTTACTATCCATTTATATTCCTCACTTTGATCGACTACGTAATTATTTAATAATTCCAAACTGCATTTCCTGTAGCGTATATTAGGTCAGGATGAGACTTCTTATATAAGAAAACAAGCTATTACCTTAACCCATAAGAGTCATAGCTAAGTTTAAAATGGAAAGTAAAGGTTCAGAAGCCGGATTAATATATAGAAAAAGAAAAGGACTAAGTCACAAGTCCTCACCTAAGATGGTGTCAGGCCTGTGGTTCCATCTAGGGTTAATTCAAGCCTCTCTACTCATGCAGATCACAATAAGTCACAGAACAATCCGCATTCATGTAAACACCAGCAATATTAATTTTCGTGCCATGCATCGCAAACTCAGAACATTAAGCCTGCACGACATTTCCCAGACACGCTGGCGTCAATCCCACAGGAGTAGCTATGGTGCTGGTTGGTGGTTGCCGTGGAGACTAAGATCGCGTGCGGAAGTTGCAATGTTCCGACACTCACTGCGATCACATGACAAAGGCCACCGTATTTAGTTCACTCCGTCCCTGACGGCGCTGCTTCTGATCTGCTGAAGTGTTTTTGTTCTTGTTTCTCTGTCCTGCTGAATTACGAACTTTGGCTGTTACCGGATTCCTTTTGCCCGCCACTAGTCTGTTCTGGCGTATTTGGATATTTCTTTCTTGCCTCCTGCTTGATCTTCGGACCACCTCTCGGATTGCTACGTTTTGCCCAATTGTCCCGCGCCTTGGAACTATTACCTTGTCACTCAGGTACTCGACCCGGACTGTTTCTCAGAACTCCTCTACTGCGTGTGATCTTGGATACCTTGTTACTCTGGCACTCGACCCGGATTGTTTTTGACTTCTACAGTGTTTCGTTTCTCGGAGCCAGCCTTCCGTTTTCTATCATCAACAGAGCCTTCTATTCTCATCACGATACTCCTCCCGCGACCAACTGATACTCAGAAGTAGAGCACAACATCTCTGCCCAATCGCCTTGCGCGGACTGGAAACCCATACTGGCAGTAACCCTATAGGCGAATGCGTGCCGTCGGAACTGCTAGATCTGGTTCTTCAAATTGATGCCAGAAAAGCTGAACGTAAAGGAGAAGGTAGACCACAGGTCCCACTACCTGTCACTTCTTCAAATACTGCTTTGGTTGCTCCCGAGCCAATGCAGATAGGAGCCGTGTGAGGTCCTCTGTCTACGGAAGAAAGGGAATTAAGGCGTAAAAACCACCTTTGTTTTTACTGTGGATCTGCTGACCACATGTTACGGGCATGCACAAAAAAAACAAAGAAACAGGGAAATGCCAGGGCTTGACAGTAGAAGGGGTCCATCTGTCGAGCAAGTCTCCTACGGACTCCTTGAAATCAATACCGTTTACCATCGCTGCACAAACCTCGGTCTTTGAGAACACGGCCTGGGATATTCAAGCAGTACTGGATTCAGGGGCTACAGGCAATTATATGGACAAAGACTCCAGGAGTTGGGTGTTCCCATTATACCAAAACAACATCCGGAGGCTGTCAGTGCGGTTGACGGCACCACGCTCAGTTCTGGACTGCTAACAGAACAGACTGTGGACCTTACACTAACCTTAGGAAATGATCATGTAGAAACCCTCAGTTTTGATTTGATTGCTACCCCACAATATCGTGTGATATTGGGACTGCCCTGGTTAACCTTGCACAATCCTGTCATCGATTGGCAAACAGGAGAACTGATGTTTGTCTCTAAACATTGTGAGAAGTGTATGGGTTCATTTTTTTCCGTTAGAAACCCTTGTCGCACATTACTTCTTAATGCCCCGGCAATAGGGGCGGTGTCTACCGTATATATACCTAAGGAGTATGAATCCTTTAAGGACGTCTTCGATGTGAAGGGTGCCAATACCTTGCCACCTCACAGACCATACGACTGTCCTATAGACCTCATTTCAGGATCTAAATTACCATTGGGTAGGATATACTCATTGACACAAAAGGAAGACCAGGGCCCTCATTACAACTCAGGCGTTAAGGGTTTAACGGCGCCGTCGGCGCCGTTAACCCTTAACGCCTGATTACAAGTGTCCCTTTGCGGGTTGGTGTTTAACGCCTGCTTCTAGCAGGCGTTAAAAATCCAACCCGCAAAGGGACTTTGGAGCTAATTACGGCACCGTAATTTACGGTGCCGTAATTAGCGCCTTCCCCATTCCCATTATGCCCTATGGGGGCAAAAATGGGAATGGGCGAAGGGCAAATGGTGAATGGGGAATTACCGCCCCACTCACCTTGGAATGGGGTGGTAATTCCGCCATCCACCATGGCGGAATCGTAACCTTAGCGGCATGGACCATGGTGCTAATAGCACCATGGTCCTCCGCCAAGGTTGTAATGAGGGCCCAGATCTTGAAGGAATACATTGAGAAATCACTAGCAACTGGTTTCATACGTACCTCATGTTCCCCTACTGCGACTCCATTGTTCTTTGTACCAAAGAAAGAGGGTGATCTCAGACCATGTATTGATTATCGGGCATTGAATGCCATCACTATAAGATATCAATATCCCATTCCCCTAATTTGCGTTCTCTTAGACCAATTGGGGTCTTCCAAATTGTATACTAAACTAGTTTTAAGAGGAGCCTATAATCTCGTTAGGATTAGGCAGGGGGATGAGTGGAAGACAGCCTTCAAAACCAAATATGGATTGTATGAGTACCAGGTAATGCCTTTTGGCTTGTGTAATGCCCCTGCCACATTTTAGCATTTCATCAATGATGTCTTTAGTGATATGACACATCGATTCCTGGTCGTTTATCTGGATGATATTTAGATCTACTCAGATTCATATGAAACCCATTTTCAGCACGTAAAACAGGTGTTGCAACCTCTACGTGAACATTCATTGTATGCCAAACTCGAGAAATGTATATTCCATGCACAACATGTTGAGTTCTTGGGTAACGCGATAACAAATCGGGGCATGCATATGAGTACAGGCAAAGTTAAGCCGGTATTCGAAAGGCCTATTCCCACTACCTTGAAGGCACGCCAATCGTTCCTTGGCTTTGCCAATTTTTATCGTCGTTTTATAAAATCTTTCTCTGAGATTGCCGCTCCTCTTACCAGGCTTACCAGTACAAAACACCCGTTTAAGTGGGGGCCGGAATCTCAAGGAGCATTCCAAATGCTCAAGACCGCTTTTACTACGGCTCCCGTTCTTCAACACTCTGATCCATCCCGCCAGTTTGTTGTTGAGGCAGACTCATCAGATATGGTCTTAGGAGCTGTGTTGTCCCAAAGGTGCAAAGATACTCAAGTTCTTCATCCTGTGGCCTATCACTCTAGGAAATTTTCCAATTACGAACAGAATTATACGGTGACAGAAAAGGAATTACTTGCTGTTCGTGATGCTTTTCAAGTTTGGAGACACCACCTATTTGGTACGGTGACTCCTGTCCAGGTTTTCACTGACCATAGAAATCTTTTGTCCTTACAGTCCATGAAGTGTACCACAGCACGCCATGTCAGGTGGCATGAATTCTTTTCTCAGTTCCATTTTATTATTACATACCGTACAGGCTCTCTACACTCTAAAGCTGATGCACTGTCCCGCTTAGCCGATGAGGCCATAAAAAGGGGTTAGCAAGACTCATTATTGTTACCCAAACAGGTCGTTTGTGGATGCACGTTACAGTCCTCGCTGAAATCGAATCTACAGGCTTGGGTCAAACGGAACTCTCAACTAATACGTGATTTGGAACTGGAGGTGGTACAGACCCTACCCTATCATCACGGGAAAATATATCTCCCCGATTCTGTATCTCAACGCACAGCCATGTATTGTTGTCATGATTCTAAGATTGCAGCACATCCAGGTACCAGGAAGACGGCCGAATTGTTAAAGCGTTGGTGTTGGTGGCCTCACATGGCCAGAGATATTGTCCATTATATAGAGGCCTGTGCCGTGTGTGCCCAGGGAAAACAGAACCAAGCCAAGCCTATGGATTTGTTACAACCTCTCCCAGTCCCTGACCAGCCCTGGGCTATGATCTCGATGGATTTTATTGTTGAACTCCCATCTGTACAAGGTTACGACACGGTTTGGGTCGTGATTGACTATTTCACTAAGATGGCCTTAGTCATACCTTGTCGTGGTCTCCCAAATGCTCCCGTTCTGGCAAGTCTGTTCTTGCGTCACGTATTCAGGCCGTTTGGGTTGCCTACAGTGATTATCACTGACCGGGGTACGCAGTTTACCTCCCGTTTTTGGAGGGCTCTTACGGGGACTTTTGGAATCGAAGACCAGTTCACAAGTTCTTATCATCCCCAGACTGACAGCCAAACTGAGCGTGTCAATGCTACACTAGAGCAATATTTGAGATGTCTCATTTTGCAACACCAGTGTTTGTGGTTGTCAGCTCTTGTGATGGCAGAGTTTGCATACAACAACTCTCTCCACACTGCTACTGGTGTCACTCCGTTTTGCGCCATGTATGGTCATCATCCTCATTCCCTCCCGATTCCCATTGCTGCAGTTCCTTGTAATCCCGCTGCCCTTTCATGTGCTCAGGAGTTGTGCTCAGGAGTTGTCCATGCTTCATTCCGACATCAAGCATCATCTGCTCGAGGCCCAGGACCGTGTTAAGCGTTTTGCCGATGCCCATCATTCTGAGTCTCCTGTTTATAAGGTCGGAATGAATATTTGGCTCTCCACTAAGCATTTACATCTGCCTGGTAAACGTTCTTTGCAGCCCCATCTTGTTGGTCCTTACACAGTTCTGAATGCTATAAACCCTGCAGCCCTGACATTTTTGGTAATACTTGCACCATACCTTGTTATGCATAAATAAATGTATTCTATTGTTATAATTGAATCGATTCTTGTGTTTTCTTTATGTCTTGTGTTTTGTGTCCATAGGAGTAAGATAGGTGTATGTTGTTAGGCATAATATAGGAGTAACAAAGTGCACATAGGCCCTGAGATACGAAAGCAGGGGGGGTATAGTGATCCACACCCCCTAGGAGATTGTCTAAGATTGTCTAAGACCGGTGCATGGTTGCCCAGGGGGGGCAAGACCGTGATAGGGATTTGTTTTAGGACTCACAGGGTGGGCATGATGGGTTGGTAATGATGGCCATAGTCACGTAGAGGCCGAGTAAGAGTGAGAGTGGCTGGTACCTCTGGGTTTTGTTCATATTCATGGAATGGTCAGAGTTATCACAAGGTAAATTGCTCCGCTTATCACACAGTAGGATAATTCCAGTTATGACAGGATAGGTTAATTCCAGTTATCACAGTATAGGCTGATTCCAATTACCACAGAATAGGCTAATTCCAGTTATCACAGATTAGACTAGTTCCAGTTATCACAGTATAGGCTCAATCCAGTTATCACAGAATAGGCTGATTCCAGTTATCACAGAATAGGCTAATTCCAGTTATCACAGAGTAGGCTAATTCCAGTTATCACAGTATAGGCTGATTCCAATTACCACAGCGTAGGCTAATTCCAGTTATCACAGAGTAGGCTAATTCCAATTATCACAGAATAGGCTAATTCCAGTTATCACAGTATAGGCTAGTTCCAATTATCACAGAATAGGCTAATTCTAGTTATCACACAGTAGGCTTATTTTAAGTGTCAAGAAATGGCAGGGTCATATTTGTTTGAGATGCGCAGGCAAGTTTACATGAAGCCTAAATCAGGTGGCAGAGGATAATACAGTGTAGGTGACAGAGTTATATAGAACTGTATATTGTGTTGTCCTGATTCCTTCAGCATGCTGTTAGGTCGCCCCATGTGGGGTTAATTCCCAATTAATACGCACACGTGAGAAATACATGTATAGTCTTAAGTGGAATAGTCTGGGAGTTGATTCACCAATGGTATGGGAGCGGCCATGGTGTATGTGGGAATGTGAATCTAGCAGCCGCACGGCTGTACGGTGTGCAGGCGTGCTCACTGGGAATTGTTTATAGGTGCACTAGGATTGGGTGTAGCTGCGGGGAAGTAGTACTTACATATATTACATGCTAGTGGCACCTTGCAGCTGTGTGGTATATGTCCTTGAGTCCAGGTCAGGGTGGATTACTTGCCGTACGCAGTCCAACGGCAAACAGGGCCTTATGATGGCCTTGGGGATGATTGGCTCTTCCGCCTTCCGGCGGATGTCCCTCTTCAAATGGGAACACATTGCCTAGCAACCAGGGGGAAGCCTAGCCTCGCTTCCATGCCTCATCGCGTCTGACATTTTGAATCCAGGCAAAGTCGGCGCGTGCGTTGCGGACTGGAAAGCAGGTAGGCAGGTGTTATTTCCACACACAAACGAAGCAGGCTGGTGCCCTGGCAAGGCACAATAGGTGAATTTCACCAGAGGGACACGGTCAGTGCTCGGATGCTTCGTCGCTTCGTCGTCCACGACGATTCTCATCAGGGGGTAGCAGTCGAACACGCCGTTCAGCAGGCAGTTGGTGGGGTGCTCCTGCCCTCTCCCACGCCGGATGGGCTGACTGTGGAGTGTAGGGGCAAACAGGGCCTTGGGGATGGCCGGCTCATCCGCCTGCCGGCGGGTGTCCCTCTTCAAATGGGAACACGTTGCCTAGCAACCAGGGGGAAGCCTAGCCTCGCTTCCATGCCGCATCGCGCCCGACATTTTGAATCCAGGCAAAGTTAGCGCGTGTGGTCACCAGAGGGGCACGGTCAGTACTCGGATGCTTCGTCGCTTAGTCATCCACAACGATGCTCATCAGGGGATAGCAGTCGAACACGCTGTTCAGCAGGCAGTTGGTGGGGGGGCTCCTGTCCTCTCCCACGCCAGATGGGCAGATAGTACTGACACTTATTAGCATGGCCGCAATGCTCTTCGGACGGCATTACGGTTGTACAGGCCGTTCTGTCAGGACATAAAACTCTACATTCCCTTTGTCCCCCATTCCAGAATGAAAAGCATTCACTGTCTGTATTTGTATCCACCTGGCAATAGCTACTTGAGCCAATCAGATTGATCAGTGTCACCATCGGTAGGATATTGTGATAAATCAATCTAGCTGGAACACCTGCATTGATACATGCCATTTCTTGGGGTCCCACGTGGATTTGGAATCATCAAGAGTGTCAGTATGCCCCTAAAGCACTGTTCCACTACATGGAATAGAGGTGTTCCACTCATTCCTCTAGAACTGATCAGATCAGCTTTTCAAATGTCGAAAAAGGACAGAAGGACTACTCAGGATGGCTGCTATACATTTAGTGGACAATTTAATGTGACAGGTCTTCTCGGAAGAGCTACTTTAGTTTTAGTAGTGCATCAATGGCACTTTTTTTTTAATGTGCAGCATAAAGTCCAATAATTTAACTAACATTGCATATGAGCAATGATTCTGATCCGCATGAACCAGTAGGGTGGTACAAAAAAAACACACGTTTCACAGCCTCTACCATAGGAGTAATTTGGCTGATACTGATTTAGCTGTTTAGATCTTTAAGAAATATATCTTATGTTACAGAATAATACAGTTGTAGTTTTTGGTTTCAAGTGGCTGTACTGAGAGAGAAACGTCTGATTGTACCACTATTCTGGATAAGCATCAAGGATGTTTTTTGTTTAATATCACATGCCAAGTCTCTGAGCTCTGAAGATTCTCTATCGCATAACACTGACATCATGCCATCGACCAGCACCATTTAATGGACGGACACAGGTTAAATTACGATTAATTTTGTGCACTAGCCATTTGACTATGTTACACACGTGATTGATTAAATGTACTGTCATTGGTGCACAAAGAGGACCCCTTAACTCTGCTCTATTGCTTTAGATTTTACCTCAAGAATTAAACATTTTCATCCATTCTTTAGAACATTCATATCTTTTTCTAAATATGTAGAGCATGAGTACCTTGTCACTTTATCATCAGAAACGGACCTCTGAATAAGCATGAAAAGTGCATTCGCTCTGCAAATACATGTATCAATTTTTACTGTGCAAGCAATTAATATGTGAAATCTATGGACTCATATAGAGAAAATCGTGCCAGAGTTGCAGATGTCTTCTCTGTGCATGTGCACATGTAGTTTATGCATTCATGAAGTGAATTACTGAACTTTCAACTCCCTGCTTGGCGATGGACCAAAATGAACAGAAAAGGCCTGATCAATAAATCACTGTAGCAGTTTGGTTCTTTACCATACACATTTTACGGCAACCTGAAGTAGCGCTTAAGAGACCATTTCAGTGGTGAACCCGCTCTCAAAAAAGTCACATCACCAGGCATATTATATATTGATTATATATTTGGAACATGGGCTTCCAATGCACCATTGGATCACATTTTTTCTAAAATACATTGCAAGCACTTCCCCACACCACTCAGTTCTGCTTAAGGGAGTTGGCATATTTGCTGCATCTGCTGACTCATTAGCATCAGGATTGTTCACACCCCTATGATTTTGGTGACATGACATCATTAACCAGCACCCCCACTCTAATAATTGTTCCAGCTCCACTGGGTTCTTCGTTTCTCTTGGGTTAGTCAGGCTGAACATCTAGCATCGCTGTAACAAGTGAAACCCAGGCAAGCATTTGAAATAAGGGAATGCATGCAAGCATTCTGGCAAATGGGGTGGGGCAGGAATTGGCCTTGTCTATGTTGTCATCGGGCCTCTCAGGGGTAGGACTGGATCTGAATTCCCCTCTTCACCTCCCTCCTCTCAAAAGGCGGTTGTAAGGAACTGTGTCCCAACTCCTCGCATTGTTCAGAAACACAGGACCTCAGCTGACTGGCGGTTTCCTTGGCACCTGTATACACACTACCATCGTCCTCACACATTTTACGTAATGGCGCTCAGACACATGCGTGATGATGTCACATGGTGAAGAGCGGGCGTTTGTGAAGCCCGCAATCTTCTATGTAAGCGCCCTGCAAACACAGAGACTCAGCGTTTCTCAAGCAAAGCTGTTGTTTTGTCTGATTTGTGAGTTGATTTGATTTTGCTTTTATTTAAAATATCCCTAAATGATCTTGGCTCCGCACGCTGACTTCTGCTATTTGGATTCTCTTACTGGTCTTGGCTGCTTGCAGTGTACTTCCTGGTTATTGACCCTGCATCTGGCATTGGACTGTGAATTTACTCCGAGTTTGGAAAACTTTGCTACCAGAACTTTTTTTTTTATTCTTGAAACTCAACCCCTGTTTCTGGATTGCACATAATGTTTCTGGATAGTGTTGTATGTCACCCCTCCTAGGAACATGGTAGCTCCCAGGACTTGTGTAATGGTCACATGGTAGTAACCATGTGACCAAGCTAATAAAAGTGGCGAGCCGCTTCCGGCTCGTCAGTCTAACAAAAAACGGACTCTGGTGTGTTTACTGTGAGCACCATGCCGGTGCCACACCGCTTGCAGGAGGACTATGGGATGGGCCCTGCACTTGGACGGTGCCCCTGCCGGGGGCAACACCGTCCCACTGTCCTTGGGGCGCAGTGTGAACACTAGGATGGTCGCCGCCCCGGCCTGGGTGCCCCCAGAGCTCGGGCTGCTGTAGGCTGGGTATCCCCAGCCACGCGGTCCCGCTCCAGTGATCCGGAGCCCGCAGGATGCCTCCTGCTGTGTGTCTGCTACGTGAGCAGGTTAATGTCGGGTGATCCCGACGTGTGCTGCGGACCGCTCCGGTGACCCGGGGGAACGCCGCCAACGGATAGCATCTTGGTTGTTTCTCCTATTTCATATCCTGCTTAGTTTTGCCTGCTCGAGGCACCCCGTTCAGGCCAGTTGCAGACTGTTCCCCTCCTCGTCCGTTGGCAACATTCCCACGGGCTGTTATCTGGTCTATGTACTTTCACCACTAAACTCACAAATGGAGAAACATCCACACACACATAGGTGAATCAACACACCTAAAGGCTAGTGCAGGTAGGAGTGGAACTTGGCTGGCTGCGATGGGGCGCTGGGGGGAGGCTTAGGGTGTGTTCTTATGTTCTGTAAACAGCCCAACCATCTGTTATTGATATTATCCTTCTGTTTGTTCCTTTGTATTCTGAGAGAGAACCAAGAGGTGTTCATTCCCCCCCCCCTTTTTTCATCCGAGTTGCCTGGTCACTGTGTGTAAATGGATGATAACAAGGTCAGCACCCTCAGGAGGAAAGTCACCCTATTTTTTTTAGACTTAGCCCGCACTATCTGTTAGCCATCCTGCAGGGCTGCTTACGGTGTGGTCTTTGAGCTTCAGACACCGGGTTTGTCTGCCCCTAAGGACACAGTCAAAGGCTCTGTCACACCATCCATCAATGTACAAAATATCAAATTGGAGCCAGAATTCTTAAGGTCTCCCTGGCCGCCAGAGAGTAAAGGAGTAAAATACCCACCACCACCATTCAGCGTGAAGAAGTCTCTCTCTGACATACCTTCCTCAAAGTCCCATCCACCCTCTGCAACAAGGCCTCTACAGCCTTGGGGTGAGCAAAAGCACAATGCTTGCCTTGATGGGGAACCCTCATTTTGCAGGGCAACAAATGGAGGCAGATATTAACACGCCTGCCAGCGTTTTACGAGACTGCAAGCCTCACTTTTATCCAGGAAGACGAGCAATCTGTGAACCGAGCTAAGCATCATTTTGCCATAAAGATTCCCAAACCCCAAATTCTTAAGAGCTCCTCTACTAGGCCCCTTTTGCTCACCTCTAACTGTGTTCATTTCGGTGCTGGAATGCAGTAGTCTCTTTTAATATTTAATATCCAGTGGATCATTATATTGAGTACCTACTTTTCCCAGCCAAAGAAAATGCCTCGAGGGTTAGGTCAAGATTCTGGAGAAGAATTGCAGAAGGGATGCCTATAATCGTAGCGTTAGCAGCTCTCTTTAAATTATGCACTACTTCAAGCCTTTTTTGAAAAATTTTTTATTGCCATTTTCATTATCCGGAATTTCCACCATTGTGAACATCTTTTCCTGAATCGCCAATTCATCTGGAAGTCGAGTTTCAAAGTGGCAATCTTTTCAGCCAAGGAGTCAAGATATTGGACCCAACCTCCTTCAAGGACCCCTACATTTGGCCCTCTAGGCCATGAAGCAGGCCTCTATTGCCAAGAACTACCACTCGACCTTGTTAACCTTTGCATGCAAAGCAGATTGCTTCCATAACATTTCTAAAGACTTTACTGGTGTTGGTTTCATGTGGTGACAGCTTGCTACACATCCATTCCCCGTTCCTTGAGCATGAGCGAGGCACACAACATTCCTCTCCTTCACGCTTACATCACCTGTCTCCCGTAAAATAGGGGTTGCCAGCACTCCATTTTGCACCAATCAGTAGGAAAAGGGCTGGTGTAATATAGCCTGCGGTGCATTCTGTAGACCTTCGGGGGGCAGTATTCTGGCTCTGGTACATTGTGTTAACACTGAAAGTATATCCAAACTTAGAGCTTGCAGCAGTTAGCAGAAATAGATTTATTTATTTACAGCTGTAGATAAATGACAGGGAAACTGGCAAGAGTATTCCAGTCCAGGAAACTTTTTCCGCGAACACAGGCTTATCTGTATTTTTATAGGGTTATACAAGGGTTTTACACATTGGAAACTGGGCAGTTTGATACATTTAGTCGATTTCCATTTAAACAGTACACTACCTTAGTGGAAAACCCCTTGATCCAGAGTCCTTGTTCAACAGCACATCACATGCCTGTACAGTTCTATTTTCCTACCATGTAACACTGTCCCCACCCATGGTGGATCCCTCCACCGTGTATAATCAGACATTACCTACACTCCCTGCTGGTTCTCAGGTGAAATTTCTCAGGTGAAAAAGCCACTCATCGTGAGTCACTGGGTGTGACTATGTACCGAGCAGGGGCACGGGTGACAGTCTTCTGACCTTATACAGTAGGGACTTATAAGCGCTGCCCTTTCTGAGACGAGTTGCAAACTCAGTGATCATAGAAAAGAACAAAATATTCACTCTGTATCTGCATTTTCGTTTTTTGTGCTTACAAACACAAGTGATACATTTTTTTCTTTTTAGTGCAGTGGTACTTCAGGAAAACTCCTGTCCCTATCTGGGCCCCTAATTAAGCCTTTCTTTCCTGTCCCTACTTACACATAGGCATTCTAAATCAGAGAATTATTTAATAGATTTTAAATCTTAGATAGCAAATGTTAGTTATCACGGCAATCTCCTTATTGGCACATTGTGTTTCTCTTTTGTTAGGCTATTCTCAATAATACCTAGCAGCATAGGCAACACTCATTTCGTATATCCATGTAATTCCTTATCGTGGCTTCTTTGGCAGCAACACCAGCATGAGGAAAATGTGATTTTGTAGATATTGTGACTGTCTAGATCGTAAAATATATTGATTTGATTGAATGAACATTTGGATGACATGGTACAATATATTTTTCGGGGTACACAGGGTGTATGTTCTATGCGCTAACTTGAAACCATTTTTCTGAGTTTTGTATGTCACTTGTAAAACAAAAGTTCTTGTTTAATGCCTGCAATTAATTCAGAGCGTATTCAGAGTGTTTACAAGTGTTTTCTTGTAACAGAATTTTCGAACTGCTGGTCTTTCTACGGTGTTGTTCCTCACATCAAGGGAAGGAGGAGCCAAATCTCTGTCAAATACTCCACTCCATGTGGAGCGTATTCAGAGTGTTTAGGAGTGTTTTCTTTGAACTGAATTTTTGAACTGCTGGTCTTTCTAGTGTTGTTCCACGCATCAAGGGAAGGAGGAGCCAAATCTCCCTCAAATACACCACTCCAAGCGGAGTGTGTGCAGCGTATTCAGAGTGTTTACTAGCGGTATCTTTTAACTGAATTTTTAAACTGCTGGTCTTTCTACAGTTTTGTTCCACGCATCAAAGGAAGGAGGAGCCAAATCTTCCTCAAATACTCCACTCCAAGCAGAGCGTAATTGGAGTGTTTACAAGTGTTCAAGAGAGTCCACGGGAGGCTTGTGGTTTATCTGCCATTACTGTTGAGCTTCACTTGCACTCTTCTCTGCAAAAACAGTGAAACTTGCTACCGCAACGTGTCCTCCTAGTCAAGTTGAGGACATCGCCGAAGAACATCGGGGTAGGCCTCCAGGGTAACCCTCCAACTGTTTTGACATTCTGGTTTTCAGTGCTACCTGACTACTAGAGTGCTTAATTAACAGTTGTTACTGGCCAGTGGAACTCACCATAGTTGCCTAATTCATAGATAAAAAGTTACTACCGATAGCTAGATATGAATGCCTGGCAAGCTGCGCATAAGGGCTAATAATTACAACCTACGAGAAAATTCCCCCTACAAGAAAGACCAAGCTGCAGTAGCCACACGCTCGAAGGCCCCTAAAGCTACCTCTCACGTTACAAGTTGCCCACGAAGGCCTGCTACTAAAGTAAACAACGCAGCAGGCTCCATGAAATCATTTTTTAACGTGGAGATTACAACGCTACAGACGACGACGAGCGAGTCTGTGGAAAACAAGGAGTTCTTGTGGTCTATGGGTACAATCCCCAATGACGTCGTGAACATCACAGATCCCACATTGGAGGCAATAGATAACAAAAATTCACTTCTGGCACTATGTTACCCTTTGCAAGATACCTTGGTAAAGGACTTACTCCCAGAACATGAAGCACAAGTAGGAGATAGAAGCGGTATGAGACAGGTGACGAGTATAGACATCTTTGAAACTGCAAATGTGCCATTGCTGGAATGCACCAACTTACAGAGACTGTCAGCTTCACCAAACTTGTGCAATTCGCCATGAAAGTCCTCCTGCATCTGAGCGGAAAAATCTCGGATGAGGTACAATGCACATCTGCCGTGAAAACTCAGTGTGAGGAGTGTAGCAATGCCCTGGACGACTTAATCGAAGCTGCCCAACAACATGCAAGTAATCATGACCAACAGTGGGATGATGAACATATATTGCCTTACTCCATCAATGAGCAATGTTGGGTGTCTGTTGGAAACACTATGCAGCCAATAGTGAAGTTTCTGTAATCTATCTAACTAGGAAGCAGCGCAGATTGCAGAAACGGCAAAATCGCCAGATATCCATGAGCTTACAGCCACAAGCAGGTACAGTTACCCAGAAGCAGTCCGTTAACATGGAGGCAGTCGCAACCATAAAGAAGTCAACTAGGAAAACCAAAAGAAGAAAGAGGAACACAAGGTCTACTAGCATGCTGACAAGTTGGCTAATAAACAACCAAAGCAAGAATACGGTAAACGAAACGGTATCCGATAATGGAGATGCAGAGGCCCTTGTTCTGGGTGACTCCCTGCCCGTGGTTGTTGGCGTCCCGACCCCTGCGGTAGAGGGCATTGTGCCAACGCCAACTGGAGCAAGGGTGACGTTCAGTGGTAACAAGGCCTTACACCCAACCACCTTGGAACTGAAATTATTTTCAATAGGGCGTGCTCCTTCGACTGTCTCCAAAAACCAAACAAATAGATCTGACTTACTGAGGATATGTGATAAAGTACTTGCTTTAAGAGTTTTAACATCAAACGACTTTGTCTTCGTGGAACCCATGGAATCTGAAAATTGAAACTTTGCCCGGGTCCTCTGTTGTACACCTGAAGTTGCTTCACTTGTACGGAGCTACCTAGCTGCAATATTGCCCTTTGGCTATGTAATCGATTGCCCTACCCACCTCCCTCAACCCCACTCCCAGTAGTCAACGCCACGTCAGTAAGAGTGAAAGGAGTAGGAGCCGGAAATGGATCTCATGGGGTGGTACAAACACCAGCAGAGCTGGCTGAGGATATGCTGGGTTGGGAATGGTTTCGAGGGTTTCTAAGGAAGCAGCTTTTGGAAAACAAGTGAAAATGGAAGAGTGCAATTTGGAACACCAGGGAACACAAACACTTCCTAGTAAAGGATGTGTCATTACCCCTGTTACTAGATTTGGACATATTCTTTCTCCAAGAACCTTTGTTCTCTTCCTCAATTGTCTTTAACATTTATTTGGTGTTCCAGGATAAGGGACCAAGGGGACGTCCGTTTGGGGGCTTGATTATAGCAATAAAGCAAAACCTGATTGTGCAAAGTACCAAGATTCCCTCAAATTGTTGTAACGTCTTGGCGATCAAGGTCTCCTTTAATAAGGGGACTGAGGCCGTGGTCATGCTATTATTGAATATCTATAGTCCCCCTGGTGTTTCCAATTTGGAAGAGATCCACAATAGTATTGATGCAATATGTACTAGTTGGACTATTGTACCAGGTCATGATACTATTCTCCTAGGTGGGGGATCTTAATGCCGGCTGCAGTGACCCAGACAAATGTGGCAACTATCTGTGTGTTAAAGCTGACAGTGCAATGGCCCTCAAAAAGGGAAACAGAAATGGTGACCACTGGATCCGCTTTATGAAATAATGGGAAACGATTATGCTAAACGCGAGTTCCGAGGATTATTGCCCGAGCCAGAATACTTGGAGTTTGGGTAAAAAGTCGGCGACCCTTGATTACTTTTTTGGAAGCAATACTTGCGTTGAAAAAGTTAAATCACTAAAATTAAAGCACACCGATTTCAGCAATCACTCGATTATCGAGTTGACTATCAGAATATAACAGGATGAAGTAAAATCATTGGGAGCTTGTGGGATAAGTGTAAACCATGCAGGAAATGGGATTAGATGGATCCTGCAGAATGTTGATAAGGCTTATTACTCTCTCTGTCTACTTCTGAATTTAACAATTTGACCATCGTTAACGTAAATAAAATTGAAGAGCGTTTAAAGCTGCTTGCCTTTACTGCTGGGAAACCCACACTAAGGGACTTGACCATTACAACTAAACAACATCTGAACCCATACAATAAAGAGATCAGAGAGGCCAAACGTAAAATGCAGAGAAATATCCGGTGGGCCAAATTAGCTCAGGGTACTGATTACGAAGTCTACTGAGAATCAAAAAGAGCAAGTTAGAATATAGGTGTTGGCTTAAAAGATGATTTTCTGCCAACAATGTGCAGTGGCAACAAATGATTGGGGCATTTCGAAGTAACACAACATGCACAATTTGGCAAATTTTAATGCTAGCCAAGGGGGACAAATGCAAACACACACCAAACGCTGTAATGTGAGAAGGTGTGGATGGAACACCTGCGTTCAAAATTAGAGGCCCCACACACTATAAATAAAGAAAAAGTTAAGGATGCCCCATGGTTGTTGAACATTGACCAGGAGGCCATATGTTCTGCAATCTACGGGTTAAAAAAAATACCAATCTCCAGGACCAAACGACCTTTCCAACACAGAATTAAAAAACAACCCTCCGAATTTGGCAAACATATTGACAGTTCTATTTCATAAGGTATGTTGTGATGGGGAAATCCCGTCCTCCTGGCAACAAGCAATATTGGTCCCAGTATATAAAAAGGGAGCTTCCCGAAAACTATACACTATTATCGTTACTTGATGTAACTGGTACATTATTTGCTTCTTTTGTTTTGTCAGCATTGGAGGAATGGGTGACAACTGCAAACATACTACATCCAATGCAGGCAGGTTTTAGGCCTGGGTCGGCCACAACCTATAACATCAGGTTGTTAGATAAGATGATCCAAGAATCAACGATATGGGGAAACCCAGGGCTATACCTGATATTTATAGATTTGTCCACAGCATTTGATTCAGTCAACCGTACAACCCTTTGGCAGAAGATGAGAAATTTTAGATGCCCGACATGGCTACTAATAATCATCAAATTGCTACCCACCAACATGAGCATCCAAGTGCGGATGGACTGGGTGGGTTTGCTTTCTAGATCAATTGCAGTCAACAGTGGGTACAAGCAAGGTTGCGTGCTGGCCCCTATGTTGTTTAACTTGTATCTGAGTGATCTCCTCTCCTGTCTGTTGCAAACTGATGGTTGCCCACAAAAACTTGGCAGCACTCCACTTGTAGGTATGTTATTTGCTGATGATCTAGTTTTAATGGATTGTACAATCAGGGGTTGAAAGCAAAGTTTTAACGAGTTAGTGCGCTGTTCAGCAGAAAACGACTTTTCAATAAACATGTCCAAGACAAAGGGTATGGTAGTCTCTAGCAGGAAATGTAACCGTACCGCTTTTGAGTCCCAATTGGGACCTATTGAATATGTGGAGCAATACCCTTGCATGGGCTTGGAATTTGATAATCGAGGGGACTGCCTTAATATATAAGAAAAAAGGAAAGCAAACAGCAGGATGGCTACCATTAGCATGTTTGCAAAGAAAACAGCGGGCTATTCTATTGAAGGCATTGTCATGCTGTATAAGCAGAGTTTCTGCCCTATCATCTTTTACGGGTTGGAGGCCCTCGCTATGAAAGATCTGAAATGGCTAGATGTACTCTAAGGGTCCTTCTGGCGTAAAATGCTGAACCTTGCACCTTCCACCCCTGGGGCTGGTCTCACTTAGTACTGAAGTGATACAGCGGCGAGGGATCTTGTATATGAAGTCTAAAATAGACCCTCTCTGTACACTATTGAAAACATTAGATCAACACCAAGGGACGCTACAGCTTATTAACAGAGGAAAAAATAATTTCGAAAGTCTAAATGATGCTTGTTTTTCCCACATAGATTGGTGTCCTGACTTTCAGAGGGGTACAAGGTTCGAGACATTAAAATATATACTTAAAAAGAAAACTGAGGAATGGGACTGGATCCATAATTACGAACATTTGAGCACTCTGCATGGTTATGGATGCGTCTCCAGGGTCTACCATGCGTACCTTAAACCCCAGGTGTACCTTCTTCAGAGTCCTAGTCTGGCAGTAAGTAACTTGATATTGATGCTAAGAATCAACCACTACTCTTGCGGGCGGTACAGGGGGCCTATCTAAGAGTACCCCATGAGCAAAAATAGTGCTGCATATGTAAAGTTCAAGATAAAATGAAAACTGCCAGACATGTTTTCACAGAATGCTGTAAGCTGGGAACAATTTACATGTGTATGTTGGGTCCGCTTGTTGGTTATTATGAATCAATTAAATCTGGAGAGTTTTGGGACTACTGCACTGACTCTCAGTGGTTTATTTAGGCTTTCTGCTGCCCTAGGCCCAGATAAGTGCATATGCCCCTCCCAACTTTACTCCACCTCTGCCAGACTCTGTACCTTCACCAGATTCCGCCCCTTCAACAAACACTATTACTATGCCCTTCACCCCCATTTTGTCCCTCATTTTGGCTCCATAATATTGGACGTTTTTAAGTTGTCAGGGATTCAAACATGATTGCTTCCTCTCTATTAATTCAAGCCCGTCATCTTCTATGTTATGTTAGTTGAAAGAGTGTTTTCAGATCTCTGTTGCCCAAGATTTGGAGTAGGCAGTGTGTTCTATAGCTGAGTGCACTAGAGGTAATTGCTACAGCTAATTGTCTACTTTCGGTTAAGTCTGAAAACAATACTTTAGAGGAAGTGATAAGAACCTAAGCTATCTGTCAACTGGACACAAGTGAGAGAAGGTTGGAATGAGGAATTTTGGTTTCAACGGTAATATCTTGTTTCTCTCACAAGTTGCCTGCTGTCACTCTATGAGAAGCACCTAGACTGATCTGTAATATTAATGCAACATAACTAAATTTTGACATCCGGTCTTTTCAAATGGTAAAGTTTGCATATAAGATATATGCTGTTAGCACCCGGGCGGGTGAGCCAGCCAATCAGGTGGCTAGAAATGCGGACTTGAATCGATGATGCAAGCCTGCATTCCAACAAGCCTGATGGCTGGCTCCCCCCGCCGCCATCTTCCCCCTTACCCTCCTCCATCTTGTTTTTTACACACTACCCAACACCCACCCACCTTATTTCAGCTGCACGGCACTCGCTGCCGCTCCTTCTTCCTGGCTCCAGCTGGCCACCATGGAAAAGGAAGAGGGGCTCCATACCGTGCCTCCCCTTCTCTCTTGCATGGCGACCATCTTTCTAAAGGATTTTCCTTCATTCAACGGGACACTCGCAGAGTCCCATTGAATGAAGGAAAATCCTTTTTTCAACACGCTGTGTCACTGCTTTGGCAACCCGGGGTGCTAATAGCCTTAAGCCGCCATTCCAAGGGCTGGAACAGGGGTTAACGACCCAGAGCCCTTGTTATTCAGCCTTGCTTCACTCGGGCCGATAACTTGGGCTGCCGGCCTGTTAACCCCCGGTCCAGCCCTTGAAACAGGGACTTAACGCCATAGTGGTACAGGCACTTCTTATAAATATGTTGAATAAAAAATAAATTAATCCCCTTCTCATGGTTACAGCGCTGATGTTAGCAGGGGGGGGGTGGGATGGAAATGAGGAAAGTTACCTGCAGCAGCCGATGTACCTTCAATCCCTTGGGCTGGAACGCCATTAAAATATGCTACAATCACAAATGAAATTTGTAAACTCTGCCTGTGCATAAACACCTCAGGAGAGGAAAGACATTTGGAGGAGGTTCTTGGAATCGGCTGTGCTTTCTCACAGTGGATTAGTGACTCTGAACATTCATATTTGGGAAGCAACAGCATTCCTCATAGCTGCACAATGCAGGCACCGTTCATAACAAATGAAGTGGCGCATACGGTTTACATCATTGCTGTTTGTGCAATTGTTCAAAATACCCAACCCTCCAAGAGTAAAATGGAGCAATGGATCGGTGTTCCAGCACAATATTACCTTTATGGGTGTGGTTTAGGCTATGGGTATTTCCAGCTTGCATTTAAGGTCATTTAAAATGTTTAATTCTGTAGAGTTGGTTGGACTGTACAATACATAGGGCCTCATTACACGGACGGCGGTAAGGGTTAACGGTCACCGTTAATGGTATCGGTGACCGTTAACCCTTACCGCCTTACTACGAGGTCCCTTTGCGGGTTGGAGACTTTAACGCCTGCTTTTTGCAGGCGTTAAAAACCAACCCGCAAAGGGACCAGGGAGCTAATTACGGTACCGCAATTTGCGGTGCCGTAATTAGCACCTTCCCCATTCCCATTATTCCATATGGGGCAAAAATGGGAATGGGGAAGGGCAATGGGGGAAGGGGGGGAATTACCGCCCCACCAACCTTGGAATAGGGCGGTAATTCCCCTATCCACCAAGGCAGTGCCGGTATTTTACCGGCATGGACCAAGGTGCTAATAGCGGACAAGAACTAAATCTTTTGATATTAGTAGAAGTGCTAGATAGGGCTGTGTCCTTGCTCCCCCACTCTTCATTTTATATCTTAACGAAATGGATGCAGTTTTAAGAGCACTAACGCTGGATGTCTCAAAAAATCAGAGACCGGCTAACCCCCATTACTCCTTTTTGCAGATTATGCGGTTATAATAGCCATAACAGAGATAGTTCTAAGCAGGCTACAAACTGCATTCAAAACCCATTGCACTAAATTAAATTTGCAAATTAATGCTTGTAAGTCTACATTTATGCTCATAGAAAGCTACATTGCTTAATACGCGATGCAAAGAAGTAAAGAGTTCACTGCTTCCACTATTTAGGGATTTGCTTTGCAGACAGTAACAGCGGACAGCCCAAAAAAAGAAGGCCCTAGCAAGTACCCAACTGACGATAGGAAGCATACTTTGCTTCTATAGAAATTGCAGTTTTTCATCAGTTAAGTAAGCCTTCAAAGTATATAATGCCAAATCAATCTCTCAGGTATTTATGGCTGGGAAGTGTGGGGTCTCCCTGGCATAGGTGATCTTGTAAGTGCATGGAATCTATTTTTTAAAAGGCTACTTGGTGTATCAAAGTCACCAAATAACCTGATTGTACACTTGGAACTTAATGATTTCTTTATTGATGACCACCTCCTGTAAAGCACAATAAAGATATGGATCAGAATATTGCCAGCCAATGTTGAATCATTGCTCCATTCTTTGATTAAAGAATTTTGGGAACATTGTATGATTCAATGCATCGAATGGTTGAGGTGTGTGAAAAACCTAAGGGTCTATTCCCCCTTCCTGCCGAGCTGAGTGGAAACATCGGGAAGAATGCCAAAAAAGAACACCATTAGATGAGAGAGGGTGTTCCACCCTCCTCTATTCTAATGTCCTCGCCCAATGTCCTCTCAGCTTTAATAGATTACTATAACACCTACACTCCCAATCATTCTTCTCCCCGTCCCTTTGACTATTATTTTCCGAATTCCCAGTCTGTTTTTATAAAAAACTACAGTTCCCATAATCCTCTCAATTCCACGATCCAGATACAAAACCCTGAGACAAAGCTAAAAGAAATACCTTTTGGCTTTTTCCTGCAAGCCTGTCTTGCTAATGAGATCAGGCAGGGTCAGGGAATTACGGATCATTACACACACCTGACTTCCATCACACTTCCCTAGATGGATAAAAGGCAGAGCACAAAAGCACACTCTGAGCGAGGCAAAACACATGAGGAAACAACATTTCCAAGATGGCAGTTTAATCCAAGGAGAAGGAGAAAGACAGCGGGACCAGATAGGGATGCAAGGAGGGAAGCACCCTTGACCTGCAAAGACTGTTACTTTTGTGAGCCTTGGAAATTAAGAAACCGAAGACCAAGAACTAAGGCTGATCAACCCTGCACAGTGTGTCGGAGGTACCCAGGGCTCTCCCGTGTCGATTACCAAGGTGGGGAGGAGCAAGTGCCGCCGTGGTACTGTCCTTGGCTCCTACAACAAAGCGGCATCAGAAAAGTCAGCACAGCTGGTGAGTCACAGACATTGATACCAAACCAGCTTGTGTTTTGGACCAGGGTTGCAAGCAGCAACATTGTATAAAGAGAACAGTGTGTGAGGTGTTTGGGAAGAGCGGGGCAAATATAACTGGAAGCCAAAGGAAGTACTTGAACTTTATAATTGAACCTTGGGAGGCCAATAAAAGATACAATACACAGAGTGGTCCGGTGCCACATGGGTGCTCATTCGAAAATCTCTTGTTAGGTATCCAACTGATGCTGAGTGTGAGAGAAAGAAATATTGAGATTGAAATGGTCATGCAACGGGTTAAGCTAAACCCTGTGCACATTCAAAAATGTTCAATAGTTTAACGTACATCACACTTAGTCCGGGCCCGTCTGAGGGAGACTAATTGAACAAAAGAAAGGGATCTGAGACTGGCAGAGGGGGATCTGTGGTGAACCGTGAGTCACCCGAAAAATAATTCTCTGAACCTTGTATTGAAAGGGATCTGAGCCCGGAAGCGGGGGGATTCAACGTTGAAATTTGTGTTAAGAAAAGGATCTGAGCCCAGCTGAAGGGGATTCAGGGTGAACACCCAAGTTGAATACTGATGAAAAGGAAAAGAACATTTGCGTATTGATTTTAGTACAGCAAGCCCTCTGCATCAAGAGACTTGCAAGAAGTAAAGAGATTTAGACACAGAAGCGACTGAACTGGGAAAATGGAACTGTATCCTCGTGCTGCAGAAGCCAGAGTGTGTGCTTTACTCGAGTGACCCGCCTTGCCTCGTGCCGAAAACGTGGGGAAGGGAGACCACGGCCCGAGCATCCTGACATATGATTTTTTTAACACTTCTTTCTTTTTCATGAACATTACCCCACATTATTTGTAAATTAGTGGTAAGGATTGGCAATAGGTTATAGTATAGGCCCCTTTATTTTGACAAGACTCCACTAGGACTGCATTATTATTATTTGATGGTCATCGCTTGCTCCCATCTGTAGATTTAGGTTTAGATAAGCGTTTATCACACCCTTGTGCAAGTTGAATAAACACCCTTGAACTGTGATCACGTTTGTCTGTCTTACTGTTGATACCATGCCTTCCTTACATATGGTGTGAGGAATGGGATGTGACTCAACTGAGACAAGTTGGGGACCCCATCAGATTAGAGAAGACCCTTCCTTAAAAGTAAGCCTCCTGACAACACCAAGGGAATATAACCCAGTCCCTTTCTCCATCAACAGGGTGAATTCTGTAGAAAGATCCCAAGAATCTTCTCTTCTTCCAGGACAAAGAGTAGGAGTCCGATTTCTTCCCCTTTCTACTCAGAAGCTCACTGTCTCCCGAGCCCTGGTTCTCTCAAGGCTGGACTACTGTAACAGCCTCTATCTAAATCTGCCTGCCTCCACTCTCCGCCCTCTGCAACTTATCCAGAACAGAACTGCGAGACTTGTCCTTGGCCTCAAGCCCAGGGACCGTATCTCTCCTGGACTGAAATCTCTTCACTGGCTCCCAGTGGCTGCGAGGATTAAGTTCAAAACCCTCTGCATTGTCCACAAGGCCTTCTGGGGCCTGGGGCCTAAATACCTTCAACTCTCTCTTCCTAAATATCTTCCTTCACGAGCCCTTCGCTCATCCGTCTCCAACTCCCTCATGGTCAGCCGCTTCTCGAAGCAACGAGCTGGGGGTAGATCTCTCTCCGCAGCAGGGGCCTCCCTCTGGAACAGCCTTCCTGCCTCCCTGAAACTTGAGGAGAACCATCTCCGGTTCCGGAAGCACCTCAAAACCTTCCTCTTCGCTTCTGCCTTCTCTCTCCCTCTCCCCTGCTAAACCTTCTTAACTCCCCACTGAATTCTGCACTTAACCTGCATCTGGGCCACTCTCAGCGACCTCGGTCCAGGGCCCAGCCACTCTCCACTTGCACTGCCTCCCTTGGCCCCCCCTGCACCGTGGGACTGTCACTGTAGCCCTACAGCCCCCTTCCCAGCACTTGCTCTGCACTTACCTCGCACTTGCCACCAGCTGGCCCTTTTTATTCATTATTTATTTTACGCTACTTACCTTGTACTGCACTTTTCCCCCCACCTCCTCCCCTTGCACTTTCTCCTTTTTCCCCTTACCTCGGCACTTGCGCGATCTGAATGACACCTGGCCTAGTAGGATCGTTTGTCTGTCTTTCCCTTGTTCCCCCCCCCCCCGCCTCGTCGCGCCTTGAAACACTTGTGTATAGGCGCGTTACAAATACAATATCATATCATATCATATCATAAGCCATCCTCTCCGCCAGGAACAGGGTAGAAAGTAACAACTATAACCTCTTCTTAACTCACTCTTACCAAATCCTTAGCAGGGACAAAATAATTATATCTCTAGAGCTCAGAGCAGAGATACCAGGTCACTTGGTTCTATATTTGATGCCACAAAATGAAGTGAGGCGAGAAGGGAGGTTAAGGATGTCACCCCTATTGGCCACTGGGGAAGAAATATAAATTGCCCTCCTATCTTTCTTACCATCTGATATGGATTGAGAGGGGTGAGTTGGTGGGTCTATTGGTATATGAGATTCCCTGGGAAACAGGGCCCCAACTAAGTCCCTGGAAAGAAGAGAAGGAAAGTCCAGAAATGTCCCCACGTAATTCAAAACAGAGGACAGAAAGAAAACATAACTAATTACCATATGACTAAGTCCAAACGCAAAGAGGAAGATAGCATAGTCCCAGATACTCGTCTATCCCAGGGAACCCCTCTTCTTTTTGAGAATAAGGAATCTATCTTTCCCAAAGTTGTACATTCTGAACCATCCTTGGGGGATTCTTTAGTTGATGTAACTCACCCAGGAAACAATAGCTTGTTAAGGCCGCCATTGACTCAAGAAGATTTTTGCTCCTCAAAGATAGAGACCCATTTAACCTTTCCATCTGAATTTCTTTCTTCCTCTTTGACAAATAATACTTCCATCTCATTAGAGGGAGAACATTTAGTGAAAACCTCTACCTCTTTTGAGGATGATGAGAAAGGGGGATATGAAGGGAAACCAGTAATGTTCTTTCCTGAAACTACCTTTAATGGTGGGCAAAATGTGAAGAACCATGATGATTACGAGAGTGGTAACCTAGACAACAATATCACGAGAACAAGGAGAAAGCATTTCGGGGTCTCTCCACCCTCAAGTGATGATGAAACCTATAGGGAACCAGAACCACTTCCTTTGGAAATGAAAGAAACAGGAGAAACATCTCTCAAAGGGGAAGGAGAGAAGTCAGAGAATGATTCTCCAGGAGAATCCGTTGATATTCCCTTTGCCCAAACAGATCCACCAGAGAAGAAACTATCTGCTTCAAACCAAAAAATAACCTTTGCTACTCCTGTAGAAAGGTTGGTCATGAGCTGCACCATTGCCCTCTTAATAAAATCCCTCTTCTCCAGCATGGGGTCTGGCATGGATTTACATGCTCATGAATATTCCCCGTCGTCAGGCTGGGAATCCTCGGTACAGAAAAAAATCAGTATCAGTTTTGTGTCTGATCTGTCTGTCCTAGTAGTAACCAATCACTGATCTCTGGGTCATACTGCCCACAGCCAATGAATGCCCTCTCCCTAAGCCCCGCAGCCGACAGCTATCCTCAGATTTTTACCGCACGTTCAAGTGTTGGGAGTCCTCGTGCTATAGCTCTCGAGCTTTTGCTGCGTTTTCGCGCTTTTTCAAAGCTCTGGCTCGGGTAAGAGGAAATCCGAGAACCCGGCCAAGCTTCTGGAGAGGCCCCGGTCGATCTCGAAGATTTCGGCTGATGGGGAGCGAGGCAGGGAGCCCTTCCCCAAGGTGAAGGCCACAAGCACACAGTCGGTGACTAAGGCCTTGATTCACCCAGCCAAGGCCTCTATCGAGAAGGTTGCGGCAACCCTGGCGCAGCCTGCAGTTATTACACCTGTGGTAGCGGCCTCGGGGCCCAGAGTCTCCCTGCCACCTCTGAGGGAGGCATCTTTCAAGCCCATCGAAAGAACCCCCACAAAGCCCCCGGCGGAGAAAGAAGGGGGGGCCAGTGGCCGTCGTGGATTCAGACACAGCCTCCGAGGAGGAACTTGTCGAAGTCCCTGAGAGCCACGACGCGGGCAGGGAGGAGGACCAGCCCGTCGAGAGGCATACCGACGAGGGGGACGACTAAAGCGATGGCGGTGCCGACGGGACCCCAGACCAACCGTTACGCCAGTTGCAGCCAGTGCCGCAGGACAACTCGGCGGCCATTTTGATGGCAATTCAATCCTTATGCTCTGAAATAAGGACTAGATTGCCTTTACCCCCGACGGAGGAGCCGGAGCCAGGCCCGACTGAGGAGCCAGGTGCAGGCCCGTCGGGAAGCCCACCACCCAAGAGGAGAAGAACACATCCTCTTGCACCCTTCCAGCCCACGAGGCCTGCTCGACCCTCCTCCCCGTCCACGGTCCGCGGGGATAACACGGGCACGGAAACGGCCACGACGGGCACGGACGAAGAGGGCGGTGACGACGGGATGGACCTCCCGTCGTCCCCCCCTCCCCGGTCTTCCCCGCCCGATGAGATTGGATCCTTCCATGCGATGATCTCCAGGGCATCCGAGCTTTTTCAGCTCTGCCCCGAAGAAAAGAAGGAGGGGTTCCTCTATCAACGTGGAGAGACCAAGAGGAAGACGGTCCTCGCGGTACCTCTACTGGATGACATCTGGGACGAGGGGCTCTCCCTCCTCAAGAACCCGTCCACGACGCCAGCGAAAAGGGACCGATACGAAAAGAAGTACCGGGTCCCTGCCGCGGCCCCTCTATGCCTTAGAGCACAGCCGACCCCGGATTCAGTCGTCTCAGCGGCGGCCAGGAAGAAGGCGGGGGGGCATCGGCATTGACATCGACTTCACCGCCGGACGGCAACTCAAAGAAGCTTGACGCGATGGGACGACGAGTCATCACGTCGGAGGCGACGACGATTAAGGCGGCCAACGCCCTGGCTATCGTTGCCTGTTACGACAGGGAACTTTGGTATAAAATCGCTCCCTTGTTGGAGTTCCTGCCGGACGACAAGAGGGCAGAAGCCCTGGAAATCTTGCAAGAAGGGGAGGTGGCGTCGGACCACGCCATAATGGTGGCGATGGACATCGCTGACACCGGTTTCCGCCAGTTGGGCAACAGGGTTTGCTTCAGACGGCGCGGATGGCTTAAGGCGACGGATTTCCGCCAGGACGTACAAGCCAAAGTGTTGGACATGCCCTTCGACGGGAACAACCTGTTTGGGAAGACATTCGATGAGTCCCTACAAGCCATCAAAACGGACACGGAGAGAGCCCGGGCCCTGGGAGTTCTCCAGCAACGACGGCCGTCCTTTCGGAACACCGGAGGCAAGCAAGGGGCCTCCAAAGGTTCCGGCAGCAACTCCACCTACCGTCAAGCGGCCCATTCCTCATCACAGGAGACCTATAGAGGACGGGGCAAGTCTGGAGGTTCCCCCCGTCGTCGCCAGGGAGGTCAAGTCGGCAAGGCGGCCTCGAAACAGGACTAAACCGACCGTGGTGGTGGGCCCCCCACAGAAGCACCCCGGTGGGAGGCCGGCTGGCCAAGTTCGTCAGCGTGTGGGAGTGTAACACTCACCTGGCACCCACGGAGGCGCTAGTCTGGTCTGGGCTGCTGTGGCCTCTTCAAGCGTGATGCGCAGAATTCGGACCACCGATTGAACAGGACCCCCAAATCTTGCTTGTCTGGCCCGTAGGAATATCCTTCTGCAGATGAGAAAGGGGATTAACTGTCTGCTGAATAGTGTGCTTGCTCCCCCCTTTCCCCCTTCATTCTTCTCTGACTTCCTCCAAAACCCCCAGTTCAAGCTCACCTTATGGTTTGGAAGGATGAACTCTCCATCCTGCTTCTGGTGCAGGGGCGCGCGTTCGTCCAGTTACTTCACTGGTATTCAGAATGGCGCTGGCAAATCCACTTGACTTTTCTGAGCGATACGCCGTAAGTATGAAGATGCAAAAGTTCAAGTGTGAGCCTCCTTTTATGTTGTTTTTCCTAACCTGTGATCTGTCCTTTATTTCAGGTGCAGAACCAAGGCGATGCGTTGAGGGGTTAAATTGCCGGTGGTAAAATCAGGTGAGTTAGTCATGAGGGCGACCCCTCTTAATGTCTTTATAATTCCCCAGTAATGTCTTTTGTCCTTTCCCCATAGGGACCGGGGTGCGGTCCCTGCCAAAGATGCGGCGCCGACCCGAGATGTGGAATGGTTCACCAAGAAAAGCCGGTAAGTAATATGGCTGAAAATTCTGCTTTCCTCTTGTGTTCCCTTGCTCACCTTTTGTCTCTTCTTCTCTCCCCTAGGTGCAGAGATGTGGTGACCGGTGCTGAGAGCTGCGATGGAGCCGGGCGGCGTTTCGGGAACAGGTGAGCGAAGCGCGGCGCTGCAGCGAGCAACGCAGTGCTTTTAAATGGAAGTCTTCCTTCAGGAATGCTGGCGTGAAGATTCCGGATGCAGGTAAGAAGGTTGAATAAGTTCTTGGTTTTCACCTTTCTCCTCTCTTATTCCCTTACAGGTGTTCCAGGTTCGAGGCGGGCGTGGCTGGAGTCCAGGTGCAGGAGCAGACACGGTGAGCGTTCAGCTGCTGGGATGCAGAACAACGCGAAGCACGTGTGGCTGTCCGGGCGTGGCTTAAATAGCCTTGGAAGAAGTTCCAGGTGAGTATTCTTTCACAGCCCCACCCAAGTAACAAAATAGTTCCTTCAGAAAAATAGTCCCTCCTAAGCCTCCTTTGGCTTGGTTCTTCATGCAGCATGGTCTGCATCAGGTGAGTGCACCAAACACTTCCCCTTATTAGCCTGGCGTCTATGGCGCCAGGACTGATGTCCAACATGAGCCTGGCGCCAACGGCGCCAGGACAGAGTCCAAAGAGCCCCTTTAAAGGGCCGCTGGACTTTTACCTGGGGGCGTGATGCCTGCTCCCGGGGGTGCTGGGCCTGGCCTGGTGCTCTGGGGGTAGGCATCATGACAGCACTCCCCCCAAAGCCCCTCCCAAGGTCGTTTCCCCAGGAGGTTTCTGTTTGTTCGGGAAATTCTGATGGAACCTTTTTACTAGCCGAGGTGCATGTACGTGGTCGCTGGGTTCCCAAGATCTTTCCTGAGGCCCGTACCCCTTATAATCAATTAGATAGAAAAGTTTTGATTTTGAGATCTTAGAGTCCAAAATGTTTTTCACCTCGAATTCAGGCTCCCCATCTATCTGGATTGGTTCTGGTGGCTTTATTAATCTGATTCCTGGTTGCACCGGTTTCAAAAGCGACACATGAAAAACGGGGTGAATCCGCATGTTAGCTGGTAGATCTAGCTTGACTGCCACTGGGTTAATTATAGCTTTGATCAAGTAAGGGCCTAAATACCTTGGATTAAAAGTCCGAGGTCCCTTGAGCGATAAGTGTTTGGTAGCCAACCATACTTGATCCCCTATTTGGTATGGAGGCGCCTCCTTTCGATGCAGATCCACATTCTTTTTGTATTTCCCTTTCGCATGTTGTAAGTGTGCAGTAGCATCCTTGAAGGCTTGAGTAATCGTAGAATGCAAATGGTCCACTGCGGGCATTTCGAGGCTCAAAGGTGAGTCCAAGTCTGAAGTATGAGGGTGATGTCCATATAGGGTATAAAAGGGGCTCTGACCAATTCCAGAGTGTATCGAGTTATTGTATGCATATTCAGCCACCCATAAAATATCCTTCCAATTACCCTCCCATTGGTGCAACATACATCGTAGATATTGTTCAAGGGTCTGGTTCGTTCTCTCCATCTGACCATCGGTCTGTGGGTGGTGGCTGGTTGAGAGTCACGTCGATTTGTGCCAGTTGACAACACTTTTTCCAAAAATGAGAAATAAACTGGCTTCCCCGATCGGAGATTAGTATGGACGGGAATCCATGCAGACGGATGATATTTTCGAGGAATTCTTTGGCAAGAACAAAAGCTGAAGGTAATCCTTTCAACGGAATAAAATGGGCCATCTTGGAAAATAAATCCACCACAACCAGAATAGTATTGTATCCATTACAAGAGGGAAGGTCCGTGATAAAATCTAGTGACAAGGTGTGCCAAGGTGCTGGTGGAATGTCTAAGGGTTGAAGAAGGCCGGCGGGTTTTGTTTTTTGACCTTTGTTTTGGGCGCAAACTCCACAGGACATCACAAAAGATTTAATATTTCGCCAGGACGGCCACCAGAATTGTCGTTTGATTTTTTCCTCTGTTTTGGCAATGCCAGGATTTCCTTCCATCAGAGTATCGTGATGATGGGAAATAACCAGTTCTTGAAATTCCTTTCTGGCAAAAATAAACGTCCTTGGAAGTAAGGTAAGCCATCGTTGATTGAAAAGGCAGACCCCCTTTTGATACAATCCTGCAAGACTGAAGAGTCCAGGAATAGTTTTACCCGTGCTTGAATGTCTTCAAGGGTTTGTAAAGTGGTTATCCCCAAGATTCTTTGTTCGGGAATTATCGGCACAGGTTCTGCGTTTGTGTCCATTTCTCCCATTCCAATTCGAGATAGCGCGTCCGCTTTGCCATTCTTACAGCCGGGACGGTAAGTGATTACAAAATCGAACTCAGCAAAGAATAAAGCCCATCGGAGCTGTCGTGAAGACTGAGCCTTGGCAGTTTTTAAATATTGTAAATTTCGGTGTTAAGTGATCACAGTGATGGTATGCCTGGCGCCAAGAAGATAATGCCGCCAAGCCTTAAAGGCGGACTTAATGGCTAATAATTCCTTATCGGTGATTGCATAATTTATCTCCGGCGGCGAGAACTTTCTGGACCAAAATGCTACGGGGTGCAGTTGGTTGGTTTTGGGGCCTCTCTGAGACAGGACAGCTCCCATGGCTAAGCTGGATGCGTCGGTTTCGACTATATATGGGAGATCAGGACGCGGGTGTTTCAAAATAGGTGCGGACGTAAATTTAGCTTTTAATTCCTGAAAGGCCTGTTCAGCTTCCTCGGTCCATTCAAAACGTTTATTCTTCCGCAAGAGTGCAGTGATGGGTTGCACCACCCATGAAAATTCCGGGATAAATCTGCGATAAAAATTGGCAAAACCAAGAATGCTTTGGACACCTTTCACCGAACTAGGTGATGGCCATTTGAGGATGGCATCCACTTTCCGTGAGTCCATTCGGACCCCTTTAGGTGTCAGGATGAATCCAAGAAAATCAACCTCGGTGGTATGGAAAACGCATTTTTCCAACTTTGCAAACAGTTTGTGCTGGCGCAATTTCTCAAGGACGGCCCTGACATGTTTTCTGTGATCTGATTCCGAAGAGGAGTACACCAGAATGTCATCGATATACACGACAACACAGACATCGATGAGTTCCCGAAGGACATTGTTCATGAAGAATTGGAAGGCAGCTGGCGCGTTGCACAACCCGAAAGGCATCACCTGGTATTCGAATAGTCCATATTTTGTACGGAAGGCCGTTTTCCATTCGTCGCCTTCTTTTACTCGTACCAGATGATAAGCCCCCCGGAGATCTAACTTGGTGTATATGCAAGCGTCCTTCACCTGGTCAAGGAGTAAAGGGATCAAAGGCAGAGGGTAACGATTTTTAACAGTTATCTGGTTCAATGCGGGGTAATCGATACAAGTTCTAAGGTCGCCTTCTTTTTTTGGCACGAAGAACAAAGCCGAGGATGCCGGAGACTTTGACGGGCGAATGAAACCATTGGCTAGGTATTGATCTAAATATTGTCTCAAATGCAGATTCTCCGGTTCAGTAAGGGCATAAATCCTGCTACAAGGGGGTTGTGCACCGGGCACCAGATCGATTTGGCAATCGTACAATCTGTGAGGAGGTAAGGTGTTGGCCTGTTCCTTTTGGAAGACGTCCTGAAAGTCTTGGTATTCCGGAGGTAGTTGGATGGAGACAGAGGTTACTGATGCTAGACTGATCTTCAGATTTTCTGGGTAGCAGGTTCGTGCACACTCCGGAAAGGTTATTCTCTTCTCTCGCCAATCAATTCGAGGATTATGTGTCTCTAACCAAGGGATCCGAGAACAACCTGAAACTGTGGAGCCTTGATTACATCAAACACAACTGCCTCCCGATGGCCGTCCGGACCGACAAGTGTCACCTCAGATGTGGAATGTGTTACCGGTCCCGAGGCAATTTCGGTTCCATCAACTGTGGTGATAACATCTTTACTGGTTTTAGGACGCAGAGGGAGGTTAATCCTGGAGACCAATTCACGATCCACGTAGTTTCCTATAGCCCCACTATCGATGTATGCCTTTATTGGATGCAACCGCTTGGGCTGTTCCGGATCTACGAGGACCATTGGCACAGTGAAATGCGAGGTCTGAGAGTTCGTTTTCAAGCTCGGCAAGCGGACCCCTACGCTTGTCGGGCGGGGTCGTTTCCCGATACAGAGGTTTCATGTATTTTATCAGCGGCTCCTACCACCTTCCTCGGCGGCCTTGCCGGGCAATCTCGTAGAAAGTGTCCAGAGGATCCCAATAAAGACATAAGTGCATCTGCCGTCTTCTTTCACGTTCCTTTTGAGTTAAAGGTCCTTTAACTCCTCCGATTTGCATTGGCTCAGAGGCTTCAGCCCCCTTGAGGTTAGCATGGGTCTTGACTAACACCCGGGTCTCAAACTTGGACCGATCTGCTTTTCTGTTTTGCAGTCTGTGATCCAATTCGACCACTAAGTCAATATATTCTGAGCATTCTTGGGGCGAATTTACAACTTGGGCCAGGACATCTTTAAGTTCTCTGTGTAGACCTCGATAAAATAACGTGATTCTTTTATCCTCTGGCCACCCAGTTTCCACAATTAGTCTATTAAAGGTTGCAATGTAGGAAAGGAGGTCTTGATTGCCCTGTCGCAGAGATAGAAGTTCGTCATCTAGAGCCTGCCCCTGGGAGTGACGAGCAAATAACCTTTCCATGCTTGCTTGAAATCCTTGAAAATCACGAAGAATAGGGTCATCTTGAGTTACCAGTGGAACTGACCAATCGGCAGCACTGCCGCTGAGATATGACAATACAAAGGCTACCTTGGTCTGGTCATTAGGGAAGGCCCCAGGTCTGCACAGGAAATGCAAATGACACTGATTCATGAATACGGTGAATCGTTTGGGGTCCCCAGCAAAGCGTTCGGGTGGGGCCAGCGGCATGTTTCCAGGTAGATTAATCTGCACCGGGTTACTGGAAAGCACAGGAGCAGGGTTCACTCCGGAACCGGGTAAAGGAGTTTGTCCAGCTTGACCTTGCAAAGGCTGTCTAGCCAGGTCATCAGCTCTTTCCTTTGTTACAATCACTTCCCTCCTGAGAGCATTAGTCTCTTGACTAGCTGCGTGTACTTCGGCCCGTAATTCCCCCAGTAGTTGGGCCAACTGGTCAGTCTCAGAAGTTTCCATAGCGCCTGGGTGGGAATTTGTAGGAAGGCTTTGCGTTCTGTAACGCTCACCTGGCTCCCACGGAGGCGCTGGTCTGGTCTGGGCTGCTGTGGCCTCTTCAAACGTGATGCGCAGAATTCGGACCGAACAGGACCCCCAAATCTTGCTTGTTTGGCCCATAGGAATATCCTTCTGCAGATGAGAAAGGGGATTAACTGTCTGCTGAATAGTGTGCTTGCTCCCCCCTTTCCCCCTTCGTTCTTCTCTGACTTCCTCCAAAACCCCCAGTTCAAGCTCACCTTATGGTTTGGAAGGATGAACTCTCCATCCTGCTTCTGGTGCAGGGGCGCGCGTCCGTCCAGTTACTTCACTGGTATTCAGAATGGCGCTGGCAAATCCACTTGACTTTTCTGAGCGACACGCCGTAAGTATGAAGATGCAAAAGTTCAAGTGTGAGCCTCCTTTTATGTTGTTTTTCCTAACCTGTGATCTGTCCTTTATTTCAGGTGCAGAACCAAGGCGATGCGTTGAGGGGTTAAATTGCCGGTGGTAAAATCAGGTGAGTTAGTCATGAGGGCGACCCCTCTTAATGTCTTTATAATTCCCCAGTAATGTCTTTTGTCCTTTCCCCATAGGGGCCGGGGTGCGGTACCTGCCAAAGATGCTGCGCCGACCCGAGATGTGGAATGGTTCACCAAGAAAAGCCGGTAAGTAATATGGCTGAAAATTCGGCTTTCCTCTTTTGTTCCCTTGCTCACCTTTTGTCTCTTCTTCTCTCCCCTAGGTGCAGAGATGTGGCGACCGGTGCTGAGAGCCGCGATGGAGCCGGGGGGGCGTCTCGGGAACAGGTGAGCGAAGCGCGGCGCTGCAGCGAGCAACGCGGTGCTTTTAAATAGAAGTCTTCCTTCAGGAATGCTGGCGTGAAGATTCCGGATGCAGGTAAGAAGGTTGAATAAGTTCTTGGTTTTCACCTTTCTCCTCTCTTATTCCCTTACAGGTGTTCCAGGTTCGAGGCGGGCGTGGCTGGAGTCCAGGTGCAGGAGCAGACACGGTGAGCGTTCAGCTGCTGGGATGCAGAACAACGCGAAGCACGTGTGGCTGTCCGGGCGTGGCTTAAATAGCCTTGGAAGAAGTTCCAGGTGAGTATTCTTCCACAGCCCCACCCAAGTAACAAAATAGTTCCTTCAGAAAAATAGTCCCTACTAAGCCTCCTTTGGCTTGGTTCTTCATGCAGCATGGTCTGCATCAGGTGAGTGCACCAAACAATTCCCCTTATGAGCCTGGCGCCTATGGCGCCAGGACTGATGTCTAACATGAGCCTGGCGCCAATGGTGCCAGGACAGAGTCCAAAGAGCCCCTATAAAGGGCCGCTGGGCTTTTACCCGGGGCGTGATGCCTGCTCCCGGGTGTGCTGGGCCTGGCCTGGTGCTCCGGGGGTAGGCATCATGACAGGGAGTCCATCTCCACCGACCGTTGGGTGCTGGTAACCCTGGCCCAGGGGCACGCCCTCGAGTTTCTAAAGAAGTGCCCTCGCGTGCCACCCGTGGACAGGAAGGAAAACCACATACCCCAGCTGCTGCTGGAGGTAAGGGCGATGCTCAAGAAAGGTGCTATCGAGCTCGTCCCAAAGAGCCGTTGGGGCTCTGTGGTCTACTCAAGATACTTTCTTGTAAAGAAGAAGACAGGAGGTTGGCGTCCCATCCTGGACCTGCGGCGACTGAACAAGTACATCAAGGCTCAGAAGTTCCGGATGGTCACCCTCTAGCACGTGCTGGGACAGCTGGAGGAGGACGATTTCCTGTCGTCGTTGGACTTGGAGGATGCCTACTTCCGCATCTCCATTCTAAAAGGACACCAGAAGTTCCTCAGGTTCATGGTCCAAGGACGGCACTACCAGTTCAAGGCCCTCCCGTGCGGATTAAAGTCGGCACCCAGGGTATTCACCAAGTGCCTAGCACCGGTGGCGGCGTGGCTACGCCTACAAGGGATCCCCGTCTATCCCTACCTGGACGACTGGCTCATCCGAGCAAGGACAAGGGAGCTCGGGCTTGAACACACAGCAAAGACCGTCCAGCTACTCACGGACCTGGGGTTCTCCATCAACTTCTCCAAATCCCACCTGGTCCCTTCGCAGGTCGCCCTGTTTCTGGGAGCCAAGCTCGACACAGTGGCACGGCTGGCCTCGCCGTCCGACGAAAGGACGAAAGCCATCCTGGGCAAGGTGCAACGCCTGCCAGCCACGGACGTAGCCAGGGTAAGATCCATCAAATCCCTTATCGGGATGATGTCCTCCTGCATCTATCTGGTACGCCTGTGCAGACTTCGAATGCGTCCACTGCAAGAGTTCCCCGATGCATGCTGGATCCAGGCAACAGGCAGCTTCGAGGACAGGATACCGCTCAACGAGAACTTCCGACGAGCGATCCGGTGGTGGGGCACCCGCACTCATCTGACGGCAGGCGCAGACTTTCAGACCCCAGCTCACCAAGTAACAGTGACGTGGATGCCTCCCTGGAAGGGTGGGGAGCGCATACCGGAGATCTCCACGCGAGAGGCCTTTGGCTCCCGGAGGAAAAACAGCTTCATATCAACATTCTGGAGCTCCGCGCAGTGTTTTGGGCCCTCAGGTCCTTTCTTCCGTCCCTCAAGGGCAAGGTGGTGAGGATCTTCACCAACAACACCACCACAATGTTCTACATCAGGAAGCAGGGTGGAACCAGATCCCCAGCCCTGTCCAAGGAAGCCCAGTATCTGTGGCACTGGCCCGTCGACCAGGGGATGTTTCTGGTACCTTTTCATCTGGCAGGGATAAAGAACACCATCGCCGACTCACTCAGCAGGGAGCTGCGCTCGTGCCACGAGTGGGAGCTACGCCAGGATCAAGTGGATCGACTCTTCAGGCTGTGGGGCAGACCCCAGGTCGATCTCTTCACGACGGCGACGAACTCCAAGTGCCAGAGGTTCGCCAGCAGGTTCCCGCAACCAAGGAGCATGGGCAATGCTTTCTCGTTCCCCTGGGACAACCTGTTCATCTATGCTTTCCCGCCGTTGCCACTGCTACTCCAGCTCGTCAACCAGCTGAAGAGGTCCCGATGCAGGATGATCCTCCTCGCACCGGAGTGGCCGAGACAGATCTGGTTCCCGGACCTTATGAACTTGGCGTCCCCACCAGTCAAACTGCCCATGGACGCGGATCTTCTCTCCAGAGAAGGAGGCGCCATTCTTCATCACTACTCGAAGTTGCTGAACTTGCAGGCCTGGCTCCTACAGCACTAGAGTTTGGAGGATACGATATACCGGCCGACTTCAGAGTGGTTCTTGCAAAGGCCAGGGCGTCCTCTTCTCTCAAGTGTTACGGACACAAATGGAGGAGGTTCTCTGTCTGGTGCCGGGCACAGAAGATTAACCCTCTCCGGATTACGGCCCCTCAAGTACTGTTGTACCTACTGTCGTTGGCCAAGGCTGGACTAGCTCACGCCTCCATCTAGATACATCTGGCTGCCATCTCCAGATACACCAGGACAACAGGACGGGAGTCCTTGTGGTCTCATCGCCTGGTGAAGGAATTTATGAAGGGACTATTCTGCTCGTTCCCGCCGGTGAAGGCCCCAGCCCTGGCGTGGGAGCTCAACGTGGTGCTGACTAGGCTCATGGGGGCCCCTTTCGAGCCTATGCATACGGCACCGTTGAAGTTCCTATCGCGGAAAACAGCTTTTCTTGTGGCCATCACCTCCGCACGGCGCGTGGGAGAGATGCCCTATCTTGCAAGCCTCCATACTTGACTTTTCACGAGACGAGGGTGGTGCTCAGGATGCATCCCTCCTTCATGCCCAAGGTGCCGTCGGACTTCCACCTCAACGAGCCCTTGGTGTTACCAGTTTTCTTCCCGTCGCCTTCGTCGCCGTCTGAGAGGACTTTGCACTCGCTGGATGGAGCTAGAGCGCTGAAGTTCTACATGGACCGCACAAAGAGTTTTCAGAAGACGTCACAGCTTTTTGTGAACTTTGGACCTGTGAATCAAGGGAAGGCTCTCTCGAAGGCTTCCATTTCCAGATGGCTCTCCGGCTGTATAATGCACTGTCACCGGTTGGCAAACCGACCTCTGCCCGGCCGTCCGAGAGCCCATTCGACCAGAGCGATCGCTGCTACCACAGCGTTCTTGTCTGGTGTGCCCCTGCTGGACATCTGCAGGGCTGCTACGTGGAGGTCGACGCACACCTTCACGAAATTCTACTGCGTCGATCGGGATTCCAGGGAGGAGTCCAGGGTCGGCCAAGCAGTGCTGCGCAACCTGTTCGCCTGAAGGGCCTGATGAGGAGGTAAGAGTTGCTTAATGTTGAGTTTATGTATTGCTTAATGTTGAGCCTTTTGCCACCTCCCGTGGTTGTGCATGTGTGTACTGCTATGTAATCTTATATTCATGAGCATGTGAATCCATGCCAGACCCCATGCTTGAGAAGGAACAAGTTACTTACCTGTAATTGTTGTTCTCCAGCATGGGTCTGGCATGGATTCACATGCGAACCCTCCCGCCTACCCCTCTTCGGCTCTTCACTTGGTCATACTGCCACTTTACGTGCTACCAAATCTGAGGATGGCTGCCGGAAGCGGGGCTCAGGGAGAGGGCAGTCATTGGCTGTGGGCAGTATGACCCAGAGATCAGTGATTGGTTACTACTAGGAAAGACAGATCAGAAACGAAACTGATACTGATTTTTTCTGTACCAAGGATTCCCAGCCTGACGACGGGGAATATTCATGAGCATGTGAATCCATGCCAGACCCATGCTGGAAAACAACAGTTACAGGTAAGTAACTTGTTCCTTGTCACCCCTTTACCAGAAAACCTTAATCGGGAAGATAAGATCAAACTATCATCTGCTAGCATACCTTTTATCCTATCCCATGAGACACCAGGGAGGAGGAGAAATAAAATTAAAATCTAGACCCACAAGAAAATCCCAGACCTCTTTATATACCGAGAACACAACATATAGAATCCCTGCCACCTTCGAAGGAAATACTCTTTGGGCTCAGTTGGACAATGGAAGCAGTGGATGTTCCATACAAGCAGATCTACTTCCCCTTGGATGGAAGACAAAGGGTGAAGAAAAGATGCATTGTATCCATGGTCACAGTGAGAGTCATCCCTTCACCAAAGTTCCTGTTACCATCTTGGGAAAACATTTTCATCTGAGAGGGGCTGTGATCCCGAATCTTCCGGCCCAATTAATACTTTGGACAGACCTACCACAATTCCACCAGTGGGGCTCCCAGATGGCCCAGATAAAGAGAAGAAAGGTAAAACCTGCGGAAAATCCTAAACAGATCTGTGTATTCCTTGGGAACAACACAGACTATTTGGGAGGGGTATGTGAAAAACCCAAGGGTCTTTTCCCCTTCCTGCCGAGCTGAGTGGAAAGCTCGGGGAAGAATGCCAAAGGAGGAGAACACCATTAGACGAGAGAGGGTGTTCCCCGTCCCCTATTCTAATGTCCTCGCCCAATGTCCCCTCAGCTTTGGTAGAATACTGTAACACCATCCCAATCATTCTTCTTCCCATCGCTTTGACTATTATTTTCAGAATTTCCAGTTTGCTTTTATAAAACACTGCAGTTCCCATAATCCCCCCTATTCATTCCACGATCCAGATACAAAACCCAGAGACAAAGTTAAAAGAAATACCTCTGGCTTTTTCCTGCAAGCCTGTCCCACTAATGAGATCAGGCAAGGTCAGGCAATTACGGATCATTACACACACCTGACTTCATCACACTTCCCCACACGGATAAAAGGTGGAGCACGAAAGCACACGAAAGCACACTCTGAGTGAGGCAAAACACACGAGGAAACAGCAGTTCCAGGATGGCAGTTTAATACAAGGAGAAAGATGGCGAGACCAGACAGGGTGGCACGGAGGGATGCACCCTTGTCCTGCAAAGACTGTTACTATTGTGAGCCTTGGAAAGTAAGAAACCGAAGAGCAGGAACTAAGGCTGATCAAACCTGCACAGTGTGTCGGAGGTACCCAGGGTTCTCCTGCGTCGATAATCACGGCTGGTGTACTGTCCTTGGCTCCTACAACAAAGCGGCATCAGAAAAGACAGCACAGCCGGGAGTCGGAGAGACTGATACCAAACCAGCTTGTGTTTTGAACCAGGGTTGCAAGCGGCAACATTGTGTAAAAAAGAGAACATTGTGTGAGGCATTTGGGATGACCAACACAAATATAAATGGAAGCCAAAGGAAGTAGTTGAACTTTATAATTGATCCTTGGGAGGCCAAGAGAAGATACCATAAACAGAGTGGTCTGGCGCCACGTGGGTGCTCCTTCGAAAGTCTCTATTAGCTATCCAACTAATGCTGAGTGTGAGAGAAAGAAATGTTGAGAGCGAAATGGGTCTTGCAACAGGTCAAGCTAAACCCTTTGCACATTTGAAAGTCTTCGATAGTTTAACGTACATCACAATCAGTCTGAGCCAGGCTGAGGGAGACTAATTGAACGAAAGAAAGGGATCCGAGCCCGGCAGAGGAGGATCCAGGGTGAACCGTGAGTCACCTGAAAAAGAATTCTCTAAACCTTGTTTTGAAAGGAATCTGAGCCCAGAAGAGGGCGATCTAGGGTTAACACCCAAGTTGAATACTGGTGAAAAGGAAAACAACATTTGCGTGTTGATTTTGGTACAGCAGGCCCTCTGCGTCAAGAGACTTGTATACAGAAGGTCCTGAACTGGGAAAACAGAACTGTATCCTTGTGCCGCAAAAGCCAGAGTGTGTGCTTTACTCGAGTGACCCGCCTTTCCCCGTTCTGAAAACGTGGGCAACGGAGGCCAACGGCCCAAGCATGCTGACATAATATTTTGTGAACACTTCTTTCTTTTTCATGAACATTACCCCACATTATTTGTAAATTAGTGGTAGGAATTGGAAATGGGTTTTTTAGTATAGGCCCTTTTACTTTGACAAAACTCCACTAGGACTGCATTATTATTATTTGATGGTCGTAGCTTGCTCCCATCTTTAGATTTACGTTTAGATAGGCGTTTATGACCATGTTGTGCAAGTTCAATAAACACCCTTGAACTGTGGTCACTTGTGTCTGTCTTACTGTTGATACCATGCCTTCCTTACAGGTGTCTCAAAATAAGGCTGTCTGAACTTAACAGAGAGAAGTGGTTTAATACACTGGGTGAAATAGGCAGGTACTCAGCTGGCAAGGTTGTTTTATTTCTAAGGGGCTTTATGACAGATGAGTGAGAGATTTTGAAGGGGTACTCATTTACTGAATACCTCAATATGACTGATTATGTTAATGTTAAAGGTATTTATATAGCGCACCGTCCTGTTGGGTGTCCTGACCCACGTTTGAGCTATCATGCTGCAACATTTGGTGCTGTGGGCTTAGAAAATCCAAGATGGCCAAAAAGCCCACATGTGCGCAAGAATCCAGGAGAACCACGCAGTTTGTGCGCACACCAAAATGGTTGCCTAACTTGCCACCCACCAGTGCGAGCAGGATGGGCCGGGGTGCTATGAGTGAAATGTGTGCCAAAGGAAAAACCGCACTTTAAAATCACCTTTTGTTTCTCTGAATGCCAGCTCAAAAGCCTATTTTCAAACATTGCAACACATCCAAAAATCTCACTGAACACCAGCGGACATCTGGCAGAATGAAGTATGTGTGCATACTAAATCTGGGAAGATGAAGAGCACAAAACAATGTTCATAACAAAACTGGCTGAGCTATGCATGTCAGCCGCCTAACTGAAACTGGATTAAAACCACCGAAATCGAGATGTTTGAATCAACTGAGTGACCTACTTTTCAGTGTCACATAGTTTGTAACTGTTAAAATGTCATAGTTTTGAACTTAGAATCAGCATTCTAGCTGCATATGTAAAAATTGTCTTGACTTAAACTGGGGAACATAAAGTGACATTTTACCTGAAACCTGGCTTAAGGAAACTTGAACTCTGCCAGACAGCTACCCCCGACAGGAGTGGGGGCTTGCCCAACAAATGCATTCCCAGGCCTGGCTGCATTCTGTTGCTCCTGCCAAAAGGAGGTCACACACTCTCTGATTGAATTACCAGGGGATTGCAAGAAACTAAAGAAAGGGCCCAGGCAGATGGTTTGTTAGGGTGGTCGTAAATGGCTTCCTTTTGAACAAAGCCCTGCCTTGACTCAGGCAGATAGTTTATTGGGGGGAACCGTAAAACAGCTTCCTCTTGGCAGAAGCTGGGAGGGGCAGGGTCTCTGAGCTTGGCAGAAACTGGATAAACTGGTTTCTATACCATGTGACCTGAAAAGACACACCCCTGTTGGCCAGAATATAATTCTAAGAAAGATGTATAACTCACAGTGCGGACTTGTCAAAATTATTTAAATGATACCATAATTCTTGTGATTTTTCGGTGCACGTTTTAAGACGCGTTGGGAATTTGTGTGATGTTCTTGGGCAAAACCCTGCTATTTATTGACACCACAGTCTCTGTGTTTAAGCTAGAGACATGGGAATTTACTGGAGTATGTATGGACAGGCCGTGTATATGTGTATAATTTTCAATGAAAAACCAATGTTGCAAAACCAGTTAAAAAACGCAAAATGTTGCCAGTTCTGAATGCGAGCTCTTAGAAACATCAGAGTTTGAACAGAGTATACCTCATGTGATCCGTGATGGGTGCATGTAATTTCAAACCACTGTGTATCTATGAAATATGTGTTTAGGTCAAATATAGATTTGTGTGTAATTTGACAGGGGAGTGTCCTTTCTGCAAGCCATTAAATGACATCATTCTGACACACAATCCTGTTCTCCAGTGAGAACGCAAAGAATTCTCCAACCTATCAGAACTCTGAAGGGGTTGGGCCTAGAGAGCTAGCCTCTCCACCCACTTTCAAAACACATAAAAAGAGACTGCTGGGACAGGTAGAGACATTCAATTTCATTTGCTGCGGAGCATGCGGACCGACGACTTCACATCCAGAGATCCTACACTTAGACTTCCAAGCTAAACAGAGACTACAGAACTTTGAACCAAGAAGGCCCACTGCAAGCAAAAGTATTTGTCAGCAGGCCCAAAAATCATTTGCAGACTATCAACAGCCGGGCGAGCTGTTTGAATTCCCTGCCTAGAACATTGCTGTGTCCGGAGAAAGCGGGACTAGGAGCCGTGCAGACCGGTGCTAGACCAGACCAGCAGAACCCAAGATCCAGGAGCAGTTCTGGTGACCCAGAAAGCAGAGCTATACTCGGAACCAGAGACCAGATCGCTGTGAAGTGCTGTGCGCAGTGACCGGATCCGTGACAAAGTCGCCTTCCTGTCCAAAATCTCTTGTGAGTACTCAGCAAAACTCAGAACCTATCCCTTAGTTTAATATAATATAATTCAATCTATTTAACCTAAGTAGAACTGTCACCTGTCATTTTCTAGCTGCAAGCTGTAACCTGTCGCTTTGAACTTTTAAAATTTCAAATCCGAAAAACTACCTTTATTTAATCGTCCGTATCTCTGGAACCGTTTGGGCTAGGAACTTGGTTTAACTTTCCTCTGAAAGCTTAGGATCTCAGCTTTTCAACAAGCTTAGAACCGACCTGCTACTCCTTATACTTTTGCCGTAATCGTGATTCACGCATTCGCGAATTTTGCCGCGATTCGCGATTTGGTTAAAAATCCAGCCACGTGTGAAAACAGCAGCTTCCTTGCTTTCCTTTGCCAAAAATTCGTTTAACCTGCTAGTTACTCCTAGATCCTTGCTAAAGTGAGCCTGAACTCATCCCAAGTATATTTCACTCACCCTGAACCTCCTAAAGGGAATTAAAACCATTTTCAGCATATTCCTTACTTCATTGCCAGCACATATAAAAGCATTTTGGGCCTGTGTTTCAAACTTCTGTAGTCTAAGCTTGCTGGGGTGAACTGAATTACATTTGATTGCATTTCTAAGAACTGTGTGCTCTCCTCTTCATTTCCTTACATTGCATAAGGGGGGGAGTGGATTGCCAGAGAAACGTGATTACATTGTTTTGTTGAAATCATATTGAGTATTTTCTGTATTGCATTTTCATTCAACATTGCATCCATCTGAAACTAGATAAAGCATTCTCTACCACCTTATTCTTCTGTTCCTATTCCCAAGCGTGCTACCTCATCCTTTATACTACTCCTGGGTAATCAAATCAGTTTATTAGTAGAACATTACCCATTGGGCCTCATTCCGACCCAGGCGGTAAGTTACCGCCTGGGTCGTACCTTTACCACCATGGCGTAAACTACGTTTACGCCATGGTGGTTGGCAGACTTACGGCCCCATTCCGAGGTTGGCGGGGCGGTAAGTCCCCAATCCCCATTTACCCTTCCCCATTCCCATTTTTGCCCCATAGGGCATAATGGGAGTGGGGAAGGCGTTAATTACGCCACCGTAAATTACGGTGGCGTAATTAACAACAAGGTCCCTTAGCGCCATGGATTTTAATACCTGCTAAAAGCAGGTGTTAAATCCTCCATGGCGCTAAGGGACCTCGGAATCAGGCGGTAAGGGTCGGCGCTGTTTACGCTGCCGTAAACCCCTTACCGCCTGGGTCGGAATGAGGCCCATTGTTGTTAACTGCTCATGTTCTGAAGTGTGATATTAATTATTAATTTATTATAAAGTGTGATATATATATATTGTTTACATTCTCAAATAAACTGTTTAAACTTGCAAAACAGAACTACTTCTTGGCTCAGTGGGGTCAGGGGGGTTCCAAGAGAGGGGTGTTATATAGGGGTAGTCATCCAGAACTCATGAACTGGACATAAAGATATATCAATAAGGGTTTCCATTCAGTATCCCAGACTAGGCATTGACTTAGCTGTAGTGCTGGATTGAATCCTCTTACAAATTGGGGGCTCGAGCCGGACGTTTGGGTTAGATCTATCACTTGTGCAGATTAATACAGTGTGCTAACTGACAGGAGACATACATCCGGTCGGATCACCACGCTGTGTTACGCTGTAAAGCACTCCTCAAAGGAACGCTCTAAGGAAAAGGTCTGTTTTGCAAAAATAAAATACAAACTTCTGTAAGTCAGGAAGGAACTCAAATTCCAGAATGACGACCTTGCTAGATATGAAAATAGCCAGAGAGCACTTCTTACATAAGCTATTTGTGAGAGGTGAGTGGACTCATCAGGACCAGACGTTCTGGTTGCAGGCAATCACACCCCAGACCACTGAAACAGGGTCATATATATGGAGAGACCAGGGTCCCTTACATGTGGCCCTGAGTGAACTATATATGGCCCCTAAGGCCAAGGATGAGCACAACAAGATTGCCAGGGTAGCGGCATATTTATATTTACATATGGCAGCCATGCAGGACAAATGTGCTGAAGGCCAAGATCTGGCGAGTAGGCAACTGCTGGCATTACAGAAGGCCCAATCTGATCTGGATTCTTCTGAGCAGAGGCTGCAGAGGAGCCAGGAGTCAGAAAATGATAGTAGGCAGTATATCATTAAAATAAAAGAGGACATGGATATACTGCAACAGGAAAAGACAGACCAGGATACCAGAATTCTGGCTTTGCAGAAGGAGCACCAAGACAGTTTGGACTCCTTGCTGCAGAGCAGGAAAAAGCTGGAGCAACAGATGAATTTCAACAGGGCATGCACAGAGCAGGTAGCCACCCTGCAAATCCAACTAGAGAGAAAGAGGAAAGCAACAAATTGATTTTGAAAGACCTGGATACCCAGGCAGAGTTTGATGAAGAACGCCAGAAAGCTGGTGCCTTTCAAAGGCAGAGGGACGATCTGGCGTCACAAATGCAGGCTCTTGGTCAGGAAAGGGATACCTTAGGCCAGGAAGTCTGCCACTTAAAAAGGAAAATGGAAGAAAATCACCTGGCCCTCCAGGGACTGGGTGACCTCAAAAAAGAACATCAGAACTTGTTAGAGCACACCAGGAGGGTGGAGGAGGCTCTGGCAAGAAAGGAGCAGGCCAGTAGGGAAGGGGCTCAGGAGGTAACCCTCCTGCAGCAAAGACTGGCCCAGTACTCCAGGACCAATCAGGAGGCACAGAGAGAAAATGAGGCTCTCTGTCAGCACAATGATAGGCTCCAGCAACAGGTAGCGATGCAGGAGAGACTGATAGAGTCGAGTAAGGCCTTTACTGAGGAACTGAAAGCGCAGGCTCTTGCATTGCAACAGGGATCAGGGGCGGATAGAGACCAGGTTCGCTGGGAAAGGGAAACTCCTGAGCATAACCTCAGGAGCCCTAGTACCAGAGGCCTTTATCTCTCTCAGACCCTGGACTCTGCCACCCCCATGTCCCCTGGCGCACATGAGCACCGGGCCACAGGGATGGCAGATTACTATCCAGCCAAAAGCATCGGGCTCATAGGCCAGTACCACCCAGGTATTGAGGGGCGGGCATCTGGGTATGGGCACCCAAGCACAGTGCAATTTAGTGGGGAACCCCAGGAGAGTAGGCCCATTAAGGGCATCCTGAAAACCTCTGCCCAGATAGGTCAGTGGGGGGGGGTACCCATCAAATCCTGGCAGCAAGGAGGGATCTGAAGACTCCTCTGAGCGGTACAGGACACAGGAGACCAGGTCCCCACATTCTGCCAGCCACTCCCAGGCTTGCAGAATCCGGGAAAACCTGGAAGATCAGACAGGAACCTCTGGGAGCAGTGCCTCTGAGTCAGAGGATGAATGGACCAGGGTTACCTGAACCAAAAAGGCCAATAAGGCAAAAAGGGCCTTGCTTAAGGACCCATTGAAACAGATTAAGGCAATCAGGAGTGTCATCACGCCTTATCATAAGAACGCCAAGTTCTCTGTTTGGGAACACTTGGAGCTCTATGAGCAAATGATGGAGACTTTTCATTTGAAGGACAGCCAAAGCTGTATCCAATATGTAAAGTGGACATTCTCCCCAGAGTACTCCAGTTTCTTTGCGGGGCTGGAGGACCAAAATCATTCAAGATGGTCCACCTATAGGGCGGCCATATTTAAACATTTTTCTGTTCACAGAAATCCCCAAGAGGCTCGCAAAGGCAGCCTACAATTTGCAATGTGGGGAGGATCAGGCCCCACAAGAATTCGTGCAAGAACTGAAACGTGCCTTTGCGCAGACCACCAGAAGGGTGCGCACAGACAGCAGAGAATTTGTCAATACATTTTTCCATGCCTTGCCCAAATACATCATGACCCAGCTCGTGAGAGATTTTCACGAGAAAAGATCTTTAGACTGGGTCATTGAACAGTCTACCCGGATCTATGAGGTGCAGAAGCCCTTAGAAAATAAAAATAATGCGCCCAAAAACCCCAAAACCAACAGCACCCCTGCTGCTGCCAAGGTGGCAGAGGTAAAGGTTGCCCCCGTTTTAGACTTGGAGATGGGGGGGCCTAAAAACCTACCTGCACCTAATAATCCTAAGCCCAGAAATCCCTCGGGCCAGTCACAGACAGGGAGTCGAGGAGGTAGTCCCACAAATGGGGTCCCCCGCTCCCCTGACTATGTAAGTCCCTATGTAAGGGAAACTGACCAATCCTGGGTTATGTGTGGACTCCTCCAGCCCAAGGGGGTGATCCAGCCAAGCACCTGACCCGGGGAACTTCCCTCCTAACTTCCCCCAGGTGGGCAGAATTCTCGAAATCCTGGGCAGAACTTTTTCCCCAGGTATCCACCCAATTTCCAGCCCCAAAATCATCCATCCTTCTTTCCCCAATTCCCTGAGCTCAGACAACCTAATCCGGGAGAGGGGAGGCCAAGGGTGGAGGAGTACCAAAATCTTCCCAACCAGGGGTACTACCAGAGAAGGGATAGCTACCCTTCCCGGGATCAGCCCAGGGGAGAAAATAGAGCCCGTATCAGCCTGAGCGGGTTTCCCAGTTAGAGCGCCAGGTCCAAAATATGGCACGGGATCTGGGTCACATACTGAGGGCTCAACAGAACCCTCAGATGAGCATGCCACCGCAGAATGCCCCAAACTCTGGACCTGGTGCTCCAGAACAATGACGGGGGCAGCACCCCGATAACACACCGGTTCCCAGGGAGGAGGCACAAGGGGAAGAGGGGTGTAAAGCCTTGGAGGAAGCTTCCTTCCCAACTTGTAAACAGCCCCTGGAAAACCAGGAACCGGAAACAAAATCTCCTACCCCTGAAAGCCTGCCTCCCAAGGAGCAGAGGCGGGGTAGGAGAAACAAAGGACCCAAACAGGCCCACTTTGTGGAGGAGGTACAGATCTTCCAATTTGAGGGAGAGGGATCCTCAGAAGATCCTGGGAAAAGGATCTTCTCCTTCAGAGATGGGGGAACTCCTCCCAAAGAAAAATGGGTCCCAAGGGATTCCAATCCAGACTGGGGAGATATGGAGACTGAGCTACCGCCCCCCATCATCTCATCCCAGAACCCACAATACCAAAATCCCCTGGTTCAAACCCATCCTGGTGACTGCCTCCAAGAAGGGGGAGGCGGCCCAGAACCGGAACCAGGGGAACCCACAATGGCTCTGATCTCCAGTTGCCAACTTTTTCTTTCAGATTCCCAAGGCTCTCCACAGAATTCTGCCCAAATCTCTTCGCTAGCAATGTCCAAAACCAGAAAGTTAGCCCACCAGTTGTCCAAAAATGTGCATTATCTGTGCCCCCTTGAGGAGAAGGAGGGAAGATACTATGCCCCGGTACAAGTACAGAGGCAGGGTACAATTTTGGCACTGGTGGACACTGGATCCCAAGCTACCCTTCTGTCCAAAAGGGCCTTTGAGGAACTAAATTCCGGAAGGGGGGAGAATTACCGTATTCCTCTCACCTCTCTTCCTGGACAACTGCAGAACTTTGACGGGAAGGAAATTCCCGTTGAGGGGACTGCAGACTTGGACATTAAAATTGGGCGACACAAGTTGAAACACCCAGTCATAGTAGTGACTCCAGAGGGCACCCCTTGTTTACTAGGGAATGACCTCCTGAGAAGGTTGTCACCTCTAATAGATTGTGTAAACAAGGTCCTCTGGACCCAGACTAGCCGACCAATAAAATTAAAACAGAGTGTCAACCATGTTAGTTTAAACGGCACCTGCCACATGGTTGAACAAAAATCTGACCAAGTAGAATTTCACTTCCAGAACAACCAGATTCCAGACGTGACAGTAATAGCAGTAGGACAACAGACTGGTGATGGGGGGTCCTCTCTATTTCTGAAAATCAACCTTCCTTCCAGTTTAAGGTGGTATTCCGCACTGGAAGGAAACACCCTGAAATTCTTTACTAATCCACAATCAGAAACTCCCACTCCTATAGTCCAGAAAGATGTGAAATCAGCTCAGAGCCTGGCTGATATTCAGCAAATTGGAGAGCAGCTGTTCATCCCTGTTCAGTTAAATGATGGGAAGGACTCTGTTCTCGCTCGACTGTGTGTGAACAACGGTAAGAGCTTCATCAGCGAAGCCATGTTCCGCCAACTCCCAAAAGATCCAGCCATTCCCACATTCAAACTGATAGACAAATGGGAAATGGACCTGGAAGCACCTAATTCCAAACATCTCCTGCCAAGCAGGTGTATGCTCAAAATCTCCATTGGCAACAAGAGCATAGTCCATAATTGTTGTGTCGTGCGAGACGTCACTGCCGCCTTTTACTTAGGCAGTGACATTCTCAATCGCTTTGCCATTAGTTTGGACCTAATAAACTTCAAAGCTTGGTCCCGATTAGCGGATAATCCCATGGGCTTTGATGATCCAGAAAAAGCATTTAGGTCAGCTCAATTGCTACCTTAAGCAGTTGAAATTCAGATCAAAGAGGAAGTCACCATCCCAGAAAGGACCCGACAATTCTCCCTGGAAGTGAAAGTTAAAAGAGGACAAAAATTGCAAAACCCTGATGCTTACATACATCTAAACGCTTCTCTCCAACAGCGAGGGTTGGGGGTAAACCCAACTCCATTAGTCAACATAGAACATGACACCATTCCAATAGAGGTGGATAACAGCGACTTAAAGAGTATTACTCTAGCCGCAGGCACCATTATTGGAATGGCGGTTGATGACCGACATTTTTCCATTGATCTAGGAAATGAACTGTTAGGACCAATCCCCAAGGACTGTTTTGACAGTGACAGTGAGGACAATACAACACCAGACAGGATGTTTACCCGGCATGGGGGAACTTCCTGGTGTACACTTCCTGCCCTTATGGTAAGGAGGATGTGAATTGTGACATCAGAAGGGATGAGGTGATTTTCCAGGTTCATGAAGGCTGCCTTTCCCACCTGGGGCCTCCAGTCCAAATCAGCGCTCTAACCAGGGACTTCTCCACCCAGCTGGAGGAGGCCGCTGAAATAGCCAAACCAGAAGTCTTTCCAGGCTTCAGGCAGATGGTGGAAGAGAGAGTCAACCTAGCTGATGCCTGTGTGACTCTGGAACAAAAGCAAAAGTTGAAATAAGTTTTCTTGGATTTCCAAGATCTCTTTGCGGTAGACTCATATGACTGTGGTCGCACCGACATCCACACAACAACAATCCCCACGGACCCTGGCATGACTCCAGTGTTTGTGAAGCAATATCGTTTGCCTCTCGCATCCATGGAGTCCCTTACTGAAATAATTAAGAACCTTGAGTCCCGGGGAATAATTCGTCCAATACACAGCACCTTCAATAATCCGGTGCTGGGAATACTGAAGCCAAACGGCCAGTGGAGACTCTGCGCCGACCTCAGGGAGCTCAACAAATGGGTCCATACTCCCCGATGGCCTCTGCCCATCATTGACCAAGGGCTCGCCCAGATCCAGGGGTCACAGGTATTCACTGCAATAGACCTGACCAATGGATACTGGACTGTGCCTGTGAGTAGGGAGGACCAATACAAGCTGGCTTTTACCTTTGGGGGCCAGCAGTACACATGGACCCGGACTCCCTTCGGATACCTCAACTCCGGCAATGAATTCAACATTTTCCTACACAAGGCCATGCCCGACCTGGGTGCAAGGGGTAACCTGGCTTATGTAGATGATGTCCTCATCAAAAGTTCATCTGTGGAGGAACACATAGTGGAGATCCGTTATGTTCTGACCCAGTTGAGGGCCGCCGGAGCAAAACTTTCCTTTCAGAAAGCACAGTGGTGTAGAACCCGTGTTAATTTCTTGGGGCATGAGATTACCCCTCAGAGTCTCTGTCCCCAGGAAAAGAAAGTGGAAGCACTTCTGAAACTGAAAGACCCCACAACTATGCGGGAACTAAGGAGCCTCCTTGGACTGACTAATTACAGCAGAAAGTTCATTGAGGGCTACGCAGAGATCACCAGACCCCTGATTCATCTCCTGAAGGGGGAGAGGGGTCAAGTGGGAATGGGATCCAGAACAAGCTGAGGCAGTAAGACAACTCAAAAGAAGCCTCTCACAAGCGCCTTGCCTAGCTTACCCTGTCAGAAACAAGGAGTTCTTCCTGGAGACGGGGTTCTCTAATACGTGCTTGACGGCAGTATTATACCAAAAGCATGACAAGGTCAATAAAGTAATCTCCTATGCGAGCAAAACTTTATCCTCTGTGGAGCACCTGGTTAATTGGAAAACCAGAGGCATGTTATGTGCTAACAACAAACCCTTGAAACATGGGAAGTTGATCCAAAACATTGATGATCTGGTCACCTCGAATGAGATGACCATCTATTGGAAAAAGATCAAGGGTCATTCCAAAGTAGAGGGACCAGACAAAACTGGAAATGACTTAGCTGATCAGCTGGCCAAAACCGGGGCCATCCAAGGGGATCTAATTGAGATTGAGTCCCTGTTGGGGGAAATCCAGGTCACTGCTATCACTAGGTCCCAGACAAATGCTCACAATGATCTTTCAACTGCCCAATGGAGCAAGGAGACCCCTGATGCTGATTTGATTACAGCTCAGAAGGGGGATCCAATTATTGGTAAGTTTTACCAACACCTTGAGGACCCTGAGAACTTTCCCCTGACAGATACCGATTACATTGGGAAAGAGGACCTAAGAGTGTTGATGAAATGTCCAAAAATGTTCCGGATCCAAGACGGTTTGTTGGTAAGGAAATCCAAAGCTGGCCACGATCAGTGGGTGGTTCCTTCCTCATTCCGAAGCCTGATGCTAAGTCACGCCCATGATGCGGCCACCGCCGGTCATAGGGGGTTTCACACAACATTGGAAATCTTGAGAGGTTGCATACTGGCCACACATGGGGCAGGACCTCAACCAATATTTGAAGGGTTGTCTTGTGTGTGCACAATTTCAGCCAACATCCCTCACACACCGGGCGCCTCTCCAAAAGAGGGGAATGACACTCCATTGGTCAGATTTACAAATCGACTTTGTAGGCCCCGTGATTCGCTCCGCTAGGGGGAATAAGTGCATGTTGACTGTGACTTGCTTGTTTACCAAGTGGGTGGAATGTCTCCCAGCCCCAAACTGCAAGGCAGAAACGGCAGCTGCCTTGATGATTAACCACATCTTTTCCCGTTTTGGTCTACCTCAAAGGATTCAGTCAGACAGAGGTAGCCACTTCACCAGTGAAGTAATGACAAAGATGTGGGAGATACTGGGGGTCAAGAGAAAGCTACACATTGCTTACAGGCCAGCTTCTTCTGGAGCAGTGGAACGCTACAACCGGACAATTGTGAGCAGCTTAAAAAAGTTTGTGGCAGATTCTGGGCCAAGTTGGGATATCAGATTACCTCTGGTCCTAATGGCCATCAGATCTACCCCTTCATCTGCAACCAAAATGTCACCATTTGAGTTGATGACTGGGCGCAAGATGGTGCTTCCTTAGCATTTGCTCTACAGGACCCAAGAGCAGACACTAATAAATGCCTCCACAACTCACGAGTATGTGGAGAATTTAAGGAAACACCTTCAACATGCTTTTGCTTATGCTCAGCGGAATCTAGAAAGATCAGCTGATAGCATGAAGACCCACTATGACCTGAAAACTTCCAGGAAGGAATATCAGGTGGGGGACAGGGTCTATTTATACAACTTCCAAAGAAACCAGGCGAAACAGCGAAAATGTTTGCCTACATGGAAGGGACCCTATGAGATTATAGACAAGGGGCCTCATTCCGAGGTTGGAGGTAAGGTACAAACCATGCCGGTAATGATTTACCGGCATGGATTTCCGCTCCATGCCATTCCGACCCTTCAGACCGTAAATTACGGCACCATAAACAACAATGCCGTAATTTACGGTCTTGGGTCGCACGCGCACACCACCATGGCGTAATTAACGCCATGGCGTAAACCGGAGCTGTTCGCAAGTAAGGAGCACACGTAAATAACGGTCTCCTTAAGGCCGTAAAGTACCTTACCGGCATGGAGTACATACAGGCATCTCAGAGAAGGAGTTAAGAACACAGAGCAGTGGTTTCCACAGCCACAGTTGCACACAATCAGCACAGGTGTAGCCAATGGAGTCTGGCACAGCACAAAATGAGCATACCCACACACCACACCCTCTCCCACACCAAGATGATACCAATAGTAGTGGCACAACTGGAGCAGGAGGCCTTGCTTGCAAGGCAGTAACAACAACAACCACAGCCCCAACCACAGAGGACACACAGGAGGAGACGGAGGGTGAGACAGGCCCAGCATGCACCACCAGTGCATCCACCGTTACCACGCCGGCAGCCCCCAATCCCTCGCATCTGAGCCACCTCCTTCAACCTAACACCACATCAGCTCCACACCCTGTACCGGCTTCACCATGACACCATCACCACCATAGTGGACTTGATACATGACGACATAGTGAGTTTCATTGAATAAAGCTCTGCCATCCCCCCTCCACTGAAGGTAGTGACTGTGCTCCACTTCCTTGCCACAGGCACCTACCGGCACACAGTGGGGCACATGCATGGTATATCACAACCCTTATTTACCCGGATACTGAACCAAGAGCTGGATGGCCTCCTCAAGCACACAAGGGACTACATATACCTACCACGGACTCCCCAGGATGCAAATGTTGCCTTCCATGCACTGTGAGACATCAAATGACACCTGCGCAATGATCAGTGTCCACTCCGTTTTACATTATGAACAACCAGTGTATTGAATAATTGACATGAAACGTGTACAACAAAACCTCCACCACCCTCCCCCTCCCCCCAACTCCCAAACACACCCTCACTCCCCTCCCCCTCACCCACAACAACCCCAGAATAGTGCCATAAGGCCAACATAGGCCACATGTGTGTGCCAGCATGTTCAAGGCGTGCCCCCAGAGCCAGGGGGATCCATGTTGGGCCGGCGCAATGTACGCAATGAGCGTCGGAGCGGGCTGGTCTGGGTGGAGGAGCACTGTGACGGTGTGTCCTCCCGCTGGGGCTGTCGTGTGGGAGGTGCAGCCTCCAGGGCATCCGCGATGCGTCCCAGGACCGCACACAACCTATTGCTGCTGTCAGTGACCGCCTGACGCATCTGCCTTAGCTCATCCACCCACTCCACCCTGCCCTGGCGGGTGTCCTCCATGAACGCATTGATGAGGTCCGTCAGCTGATGTGCAAGTAGTTCATCAATGTATGTAGGTACATTCCTGGCGGGTCTTGGGCCTACCTGCCCTGGCATGGCCTCAACTTGTGGAATAGGTCCAGGATCTGCCGGAGCACTACGTCCAGGTGTTTCCTGCTCTACAGAGTCACTGCTTGATGGCAGGGGGACATTGGTGGGCTCCGGGGTGTGGACTGTGGGGTAAAAGTCCTCCTCAGTGGCACCACAGATCGATAAGGGGCTGTCCACATTCTCCTGGGTGGCCGTAGCTGCCAACTCCCCAGCAATGCTTGATTCTGCCGACCTTGGGGTGTCTAATGTGGCAGGTGCCGAGGCAGGGAGGGATTGTGGTGGTGCATCCTCCACTGGCGTTTGTGGTGCCTGGGTGGTTTTCTTATTCCGTGCGGTAATGCTCCGGGACCGGCCTCTGCACGTGGAGGTGGATGGACGGGTCGTCTGGGTATCCCCGCTGTCATGATCGGTGCCTGTGGGGGTAGAGGAGAGGGACAACATGAGTGATTGTATGATGCGCTAATTGCATAGATCGCTGCATTCACATTTCTGTAATTTGGGGTTTGTGGCCCTATGGGCGTTGCAACAGTACTAGTACATATGAATGTGAATTGAATGTATGCATGTGTACGCATGTGTCGGAGTGACTCATCCTACCATAGTAATGTGCAGTCTGGCACACACACTGCCGAACCTGTTGCACAATGTGCATGATGGAATGTGCAAGTTACTGCACTGTGGCTGATGTGTGTTATGTACTTGCAGTTGGCCCTTGATTGCGTTGCAGTTGACTCTGCATTAGTTGGATGGGGGGGTGGCTACATGACAAGGTGCCTTTGGGGGAGTCTACATCATGCAATTGCCATTGGCAGTGTTGACTTTGGACACTCACCTCCATCGGCAGACGACGTTGCCCCGCAGTCCATTTCACCGATGCCCTCTATGCATTCCGTGCCAATCATTGCGGCGCATGTCTCCTCCCATGCCTCAAGTCGCACAGGGGAACTTGGGCCCCCTCCAGTCTGCATGGCCTGACTCCTGTTGGCAGTGAGGAGCCCCCGCACCCGTACCCGCAAGTCATCTCACCGCTTGCGGCAGTCCTTGGGGGTGCGAGGGGTGGAGCCTACAGCACTCACCCTTTGGGCGGTTTCTGCCCAGATGTTCTTTTTGCGGATAGTGGAGTCCCTCCGCATGTCTGGGCTGAACACCACGTCAGCGTGTTCTGCCAGGTGGTCCACCATGACCTGGAGCTCATCAGGGCAGAATCGCTTCTTGCGGAGCCGGTCCGCAGACTTCTTAGGTGCTTTAGGCATAGTTCCTGGGTTCCTGATGCTTTCCCCAACTTCGGATTGCTCCCGAGGGTGCTGCTGATGAGGATGGCTATGGATTGTGTTTTTATAGATGGCCGCCGCGCTCCTTCCCGTTCCTGTGCAATGACGTAATTTCCGGTTCCGTTGTTTTGCGGTGACCGTAATTTACGGGATCCGTAAATTACGGTCCCCGTTATTTACTGTCGCTGCTGCTTCCATGGCGGTGTTGTAATGTACGTGTCGCAGCAGGCCGGTAGGGTTTTTTCGGGGGGTTTTGCGGCATGCCGCTAGGTACTTTTCCAGCATGGCGAAAAGCGCGTGTCCGCGAGGTCGGAATGGGACGCAATTAGCTGTCTGTAACCTTGCCGGAGTCGTACTTTACGTCATGCCGGAAACGACCGGTACTTACCTCCAACCTCGGAATGAGGCCCAAGATCTCCCCTGTGGCCTACAAGATCCGCATCCCCAAAGGCGGTTTGGCAGAGGGGGAAGACAAGTGGGTCCACATAAACCAGTTGAAGTGTTGCCATCCCAGGCACACTTTGCAGCAACTGGAGGAGTCCTCTGCAATCCCAGAGGGTACCGCTCCAGAGTAATTCAATTCCAACCCTAAAAGATCCTACGTATAGCCTATCAAATTCGGTGTTTCTCAAGTTTATGTGTTCCTGTCTCTTAATTTAAAAAAAAAATGTGCATGTTCATATCTGTTGAGTTCTAAAATATATATGCCACCCCAATATATCAATGGTGGGGGAGAAATGTCCATGAATAGGTATTGCCGCTTTTCCTTTGTCGTCCTAGGAGAAAGAAAACCTGGAGACTGGCCTAGGAGGACGATCCGGAGACCGGGAGCAGAGACCCAAGGGGCCCGGGGTACCGCCCAATATTCCCATCAGGACCGGCAAGGAGAACCGATCGATCAGTACCGGATGGAGGAAAAGATGCTGAACTGTGCCATTTGCAGAATTGGAAGATTAGGCGGACATACCAGTGTGTGGGTCATCACCTTCTGTGCACCCGACTCCCCATCGACTCAGATTTAAAGTGCAGTCGGGTGGGGGGGCTTTGTTGGGTGTCCTGACCCACATTTGAGCTATCATGCTGCAACATTTGGTGCTGTGGGCTTAGAAAATCCAAGATGGCAAAAAGCCCACATGTGCGCCAGAATCCAGGAGAACCACACAGTTTGTGCGCACACCAAAATGGTTGCCTAACTTTCCACCCACCAGTGCGAGCAGGATGGGCCGGGGTGCCATGAGTGAAATGTGTGCCAAAGGAAAAACCGCACTTTAAAATCACCTTTTGTTTCTCTGAATGCCAACTCAAAAAGCCTATTTTCAAACATTGCAACAGATCCAAAAATCTCACTGAACACCAGCGGACATCTGGCAGAATGAAGTATATGTGCATACTAAATCTGGGAAGATGAAGAGCCCAAAACAATGTTCATAACAAAACTGGCTGAGCTATGCATGTCAGCCGCCGAACTGAAACTGGATTAAAACCACCAAAATCGAGATGTTTGAATTAACTGAGTGACCTACTTTTGAGTGTCACATAGTTTGTAACTGTTAAAATGTCATAGTTTTGAACTTAGAATCAGCATTCTAGCTGCATATGTAAAAATTGTCTTGACTTAAACTGGGGAACAAAAAGTGACATTTTACCTGAAACCTGGCTTAAGGAAACTGGAATTCTGCCAGACAGCTACCCCCGACAGGAGTGGGGGCTTGCCCAACAAATGCATTCCCAGGCCTGGCTGCATTCTGTTGCTCCTGCCAAAAGGAGGTCACACACTCTCTGATTGAATTACCAGGGGATTGCAAGAAACTAAAGAAAGGGCCCAGGCAGATGGTTTATTAGGGTGGTCGTAAATGGCTTCCTTTTGAACAAAGCCCTGCCTTGACTCAGGCAGATGGTTTATTGGGGGGAACCGTAAAACAGCTTCCTCTTGGCAGACGCTCTAGGGGGGCAGGGTCTCTGAGCTTGGCAGAAACTGGATAAACTGGTTTCTATACCATTTGACCTGAAAAGACACACCCCTTTTGGCCAGAATATGATTCTAAGAAAGATGTATAACTCACAGTGCGGACTTGTCAAAATTATTTAAATGATACCATAATTCTTGTGATTTTTTGGTGCACGTTTTAAGACGCCTTGGGAATTTGTGTGATGTTCTGGGGCAAAACCCCGCTATTTATTGACACCACAGACTCTGTGTTTAAGCTAGAGACATGGGAATTTACTGGAGTATGTATGGACAGGCTGTGCATATGTGTATAATATTTAATGAAAAACCAATGTTGCAAAACCAGTTAAAAAACGCAAAATGTTGCCAGTTCTGAATGCGAGCTCTTAGAAACATCAGAGTTTGAACAGAGCATACCTCATGTGATCCGTGATGGGTGCATGTAATTTCAAACCACTGTGTATCTATGAAATATGTCTTTAGGTCAAATATAGATTTGTGTGTAATTTGACAGGGGAGTGTCCTTTCTGCAAGCCATTAAATGACATCATTCTGACACACAATCCTGTTCTCCAGTGAGAACGCAAAGAATTCTCCAACCTATCAGAACTCTGAAGGGGTTGGGCCTAGAAAGCTAGCCTCTCCACCCACTTTCAAAACACATAAAAAGAGACTGCTGGGACAGGTAGAGACATTCAATTCCATTTGCTGCGGAGCATGCGGACCGACAACTTCACATCCAGAGATCCTACACTTAGACTTCCAAGCTAAACAGAGACTACAGAATTTTGAACCAAGAAGGCCCACTGCAAGCAAAAGTATTTGTCAGCAGGCCCAAAAATCATTTGCAGACTATCAACAGCCGGGCGAGCTGTTTGAATTCCCTGCCTAGAACATTGCTGTGTCTGGAGAAAGCGGGACTAGGAGCCGTGCAGAACGGTGCTAGACCAGACCAGCAGAACCCAAGATCCAGGAGCAGTGCCGGTGACCCAGAAAGCAGAGCTGTACTCGGAACCGGAGACCAGATCGCTGTGAAGTGCTGTGCGCAGTGACCGGATCCGTGACAAAGTCGCCTTCCTGTCCAAAATCTCTTGTGAGTACTCAGCAAAACTCAGAACCTATCCCTTAGTTTAATATAATATAATTCAATCTATTTAACCTAAGTAGAACTGTCACCTGTCATTTTCTAGCTGCAAGCTGTAACCTGTCGCTTTGAACTTTTAAAATTTCAAATCCGAAAAACTACCTTTATTTAATCGTCCGTATCTCTGGAACCGTTTTTAACTTTCCTCTGAAAGCTTAGAATCTCAGCTTTTCAACAAGCGTAGAACTGACCTGCTACTCCTTATACTTTTGCCGTAATCGTGATTCACGCATTCGCGAATTTTGCCGCGAGTCGCAATTTGGTTAAAAATCCAGCCACGTGTGAAAACAGCAGCTTCCTTGCTTTCCTTTGCCAAAAATTCGTTTAACCTGCTAGTTACTCCTAGATCCTTGCTAAAGTGAGCCTGAACTCATCCCAAGTATATTTCACTCACCCTGAACCTCCTAAAGGGAATTAAAACCATTTGCAGCATATTCCTCACTTCATTGCCAGCACATATAAAAGCATTTTGGGCCTGTGTTTCAAACTTCTGTAGTCTAAGCTTGCTGGGGTGAACTGAATTACATTTAATTGCATTTCTAAGAACTGTGTGCTCTCCTCTTCATTTCCTTACATTGCATAAGGGGGGGAGTGGATTGCCAGAGAAAAGTGATTACATTGTTTTGTTGAAATCATATTGAGTATTTTCTGTATTGCATTTTCATTCAACATTGCATCCATCTGAAACTAGATAAAGCATTCTCTACCACCTTATTCTTCTGTTCCTATTCCCAAACGTGCTACCTCATCCTTTGTACTACTCCTGGGTAATCAAATCAGTTTATTAGTAGAACATTACCCATTGTTGTTAACTGCTCATGTTCTGAAGTGTGATATTAATTATTAATTTATTATAAAGTGTGATATATATATATATTGTTTACATTCTCAAATAAACCGTTTAAACTTGCAAAACAGAACTACTTCTTGGCTCAGTGGGGTCAGGGGGTTCCAAGAGAGGGGTGTTATATAGGGGTAGTCATCTAGAACTCATGAACTGGACATAAAGATATATCAATAAGGGTTTCCATTCAGTATCCCAGACTAGGCATTGACTTAGCTGTAGTGCTGGATTGAATCCTCTTACAGTCCGGAGTTAGTCGCCAGGCGCTTAGGCGGATCTGTAAACAAAGAGGTGGGGTTGGGTTAGTGGGTGAAGAGGGCATAGGAAAGTGAGAGGTGGTGTCCTGTTGGCAGCTTCAGTATGGTTTTCACAGTGCGCTGAGCTTGGGTGTGAATACAGGATCGAAACGAGTCCTCGTGTGCTGTTGTTGCGATCTATGTGATGATTGTTGTTGCGGTGTGGTTTAGTGCGTGTGGTTTGCTGTGAGAGAAGTGGTTTTGTGGGTGTTTGTGTGAGATAAGTATGCAGAAATGTGAGGTTTTGGTTAGTGGATTATAGGTCTCTTAATCCTTGTAGTTTTGTTTTATGGATCCGGTTGTCATACTGTGTAGGTATATTCTTTCTCTTTCTTACCTGACAGTCTAGTTTCTAGGGCGATGGCATGGCTGGTTCCCAGCTAAATTATTTGAGCTTAGTACACCCGGTTGGGCGAGCATTATCCCCTAGTTCAATAGTGGTGTTATATTATCAATCCCCTGCTCCTTCCTATCTATTTACTGTCGGTGGTCCATTGGGTAGGTATATTCTTTCTCTTTCCTTTCCTGACTGTCTAGTTTCTAGGGCAATGGCAAGGCTGGTCCCCAGCTAAGTTATTGAGCTTCGTACACCCGGGTGGGCGAGCAATATCCCTACTTAGGTAGTGGTGTTATATTATCATTCCCCCGCTCCTTCCTATCTATTTACTATCGGTGGTCCATTGCTGCATGTGATTACAATGTGGGCCAAAGTGTTAATGCTAGGGCATACCTTGCCTTCCTTCTCGATTGATGTGTATATGTTCTTTGGTATGATTCTAGGTGGTCTATCTTTCAATTGATAAGTGCATATGTTGTAGATCGGTATATCCTTACTTCTAATAAGGGTCGAAAGCTTAGGGGATAGGGTCCTCTCTCAACCTAGTTCCACCTGTATGCCCCTATGGGCATTCTTTCTTGTTATGGGGTGAAGAGCCAGGATTTGAGGAGTTGCCTGAATTGTAGGTGATCTCTTATGTTCCGTATGTTCAAGGTAGTTTAAGGAGCCGTCTGGCCGCTGCATTGTGTATGCATTGGAGTTTATTTAGGAATCGTTCAGGCATGCCTAGATATAAAATATTGGCGTAGTCTAATCTGGACATGATGAGAGCAATGACGGTAGTTGTTTTGTTGGTGAATAAGAGGAATGGTAGGAGCCGCTCGCAGAAGAAAGAAGCATTTCTTGATTAGGGCGTTTACTTGTGGCTCTAGAGTGAGTTTGTTGTTCATCAGGACTCCCAGGTTTTTTACAATCGATGTGGCTGGGATTTCACCAACTTCTGTTGCCCATGGGATGTAGAGGTTGTCTTCTCTGTTTTTTGTGATGATCATTATTTCTGTTTTGCCTGGGTTGAGTTTGACGTAGTTTAAGTTTATCCAGTTGTATATTTCACGAAGGCAGTTCTCTAGTGTTGAGTTTTCTTCTTGTGAGTCTTGTATTTTATAGACTATTTGTGTGTCGTCAGCGTAGTTGTAACAGGTGAGGCCATGTCTTTCAATGATTTTGATTAGTTGGGACATATAGATGTTTAATATTAGTTGCGAGAAGGGTGATCCTTGTGGGACATTGCATGACAATTCTCATGGGCTTGATTTGAAAGGTTTCATCCATATTGTTTCTGTTCTGTTTGTTAGGAAGGATTTGATCCATAGTAAGGCGTTGTCAGTGATTCTGAATTCTTCCAGTTTCATGATGAGGATGTCGTGGTTAATGGTGTCGAATGTCGCGGCAAGGTCTAAAAGTAACAGTGCGGTACTGTTGTTTGAGTCTGCGTTTGTCTTTAGATCATCCCAGATTGATATAAGTGCTGTTTCTGTTCCTCTCATTGGTCTGAAGCCTACTTGTGCCTGGTTTAATAGGCAGTGTTCTTCTATGAATTCTTGGGTTGTTCTATATATTTGTGTTTCCAGGAGTTTAGCTCGGTAGGGGATGTTGGAGATGGGTCTGTAATTGAAGAGGTCCTCTATGTTTCCTGCTGTATACTTGAGGAGTGGTTGGATGTATGCTGATTTGAAGGATGTTGGCACTCGCACTGTTGTGATCGATTGGTTGAGGACGTTCCTGTAATATTCCATTGGTGTTCCTTGTGAGAGGATTGATGTCAGGGGGCAGGGATCCACGGGGGAGCCTGATTTGTTGCTTTGATTTACCAGTTTGCCGAACGTCTCCACTGATATGTGCGGGAAGTTTCAAAGTTTGTTCCGGTGTTCCTTACATCAGTGGGTGGTTGCATGGTCTGTTTTGTATGGTCTGTTGGATGGTCATGATTTTATTTTTTAAACCATCTGCGAGGTCAATGCATAGTTTCTACGATGGTATTGGAGCGTTGTTGCAGCCGGGTGAGTTTTTTATTTTGTTTATGATTTTACATAGTTCTTTTAGGGTGTTTGGTGCTTTGAGGATTCTGTTGTCGTAGTATTTCCTTTTTGCTTTTTGTATTTCCTTTTTGTATGAACGGGTATGTTGAAGTTTACATTTTTTTCTGCAGTTTTTATTGATCCTCCATTCTACTTTTAGTTTTTTCCTTTTCATGGCGCCTAGTAGTGGGGTGAACCATTTTGCCGTTGCTCTTTATGCCATCAATTTCAGTGTCCTTGATCTCATCCCATGAACATATGATAGAGTACTGTTTCGTCGACTACGCCTTAATTGGCTGCCTCTCCTAAATGTGAGATCTAGATGGTCATCACCCCCCAAAGAATTGCTGGTCTATGTCTGTCAGAAGTGGTTTCAAAGAGTCTAGGGCGCTCTTACTTTTCTTTTGTCCCTGGTATAATTCTTTAAGTAAAACATGGTTAATACCTCTTTTGAGTTCTCTTTCTCCGACTGGATACCAGAATGCTGGGAGGAAACCACTAACCTATTTTGAGGCCCACATCTGGTGGGCCTGGGCATCTCTTAGGATCAGGAAGAGACACTGGAAGAAACAGGACACTCAGGCTTGGTTCAAGAAGAAATCAGGCTTTATTTTTCCAGCAGGCAGGTACACATCATACATCTTGGACATCTCTGGAACTCTTCTCTCAAACACTGAATTCACTCACCCTTATATACAGTCCAGGGAGGTGAGCTAATGGTTTGTTCATAGAGACAACCCCTTCCTATCTAAGATTCGTTAACTCATATGGCATGATCAATGAGCTGTTCCTATTTCTGCTCTGTGATTGGCTGACCTCTCTGCCACTCAACTGACCCATCGGTCACTCAAGCCTATTCTAAACTTGCTCTAGCCACTCCTGGCCCCCTCCTTTGTCCTTTACTTGAACTCTTATAAAAAAAAAGACCACTACTGGTGTCATCATGACTCACAGCAATCCACCATTTTAGGAATCACCTGACTGCTTGACCTCACAAAATGGTGAATTATCCTACTTCTGGTCATATCTTGACACCTAATCTGTTTCAAGTCTAGTTTTTTAGTACAATATACTTAGCATGTACTGCTTAATAAGTCTTTCATTATTTAAAACATTCTGACCTTATAACCATAACTCAATCTTGAAAGCGCTTTTGCTGCAAAGCACTATCATTCTAGTTTTCTGCACATTTAAAGTCATTGATCACCCCACCAAGTTTTCTACGCTCGGTTTAAGGGGTAGGCAGTCTATTTCCACTACATTCAGTTTGAGGGGTGGCAACCTCCTTTACACTCCCCCATCTTACACAGTATTTAGTTATTTCACAATACTTACAACCACACCCATGTCAACCCTCCTTAATTCTTAATGTACCTACACATTTCCTCATCCTTTTCTATAGGTAATTTTCTTAAATCTAATAGGTATCCTAACACATTTCTTACAACGTCAGTACTAACTCATTATACTCTCTTAATCTAAACATGTATGTGTCCCTGAACTACTTTCATTTACTTTTAATTGAACCCTACCTCCATTCCCCAGTTTTACTTTAAACTAACTATATGACTCAAGATAATTTTATAGCCACTATGCCTTTTTTGAGAGACAGTCACTACTTGAGGTAACCCAACAGCCCATCATCTGCATACAATTTAGCCATATTGTGGCTCATGGTCCACATCCTTTTTGTTACTCCCACCCCACGACATCATTCTCTTTGCTCCCATTGTCTTGTCCATGTATCTCTTAAAATACACAAAGTTCATTTTTTATTTTCCTGCTGCTGGTAAATCTTCCACCTGACTCATCTCGGTTTGGCATCTGCGGACTGTCTGTTTCCTGTAGACCCTTGTCCTCTCTTTTGAGCTGGTTTGCTGCAAGTCTTTGGGCCTTAAATTCAAGACCAGCTCTCTCACATTTGAGGGTTTCTTTTTCCATAGAGCATCAGTTATGCCCATTCAACATGGGGGCACTTTTAGCAAGGGAACACAAGGATGGGGGAGTTTTGCAGAAAACAACTGTGAACACATATGATTGGAACTCGGGCATGTAGAGCTATCTGCTCGTAGTTGGCCAATTTTTCTGAGCCACATAGGTACCTAGTTGTACTCCTGTAATATAAAAGCTGAATGAGTTTCCTTTGTAAAAAATAAATATGTCTCTATTATCAGTACATTTCCTGTCAACCCATCCCCTTAAAAACCTTGGTTGCATATTCTGGCAACCTTCACCTGCCTTCTAAACAAACTATATATACACATTTTCAGAATATCCCTGCCTCCTAGAAAAACTTATGGTTAAAACATTACGGGTCATTCCTGCCTCCTAGACAAACTATATCCAAGATATTTTGGTTTGATATGTCAAAAGGGTATCAGGTAATAATATCGCCATATATATGTTCGCAGTAAATAATATCGCCGGGAAAATGTTGTGGCGATATTATTTGGGTGACCATATATATGGGGACAGGGGCAAAAAAAAAAGAAAAAAAAAGTTTGGTGTTTGCGGGGGTGTCCCCCACATGTTCCATGCAATAATGTCGCCACAAAAAACGGCCATTTTTCGGCGATATTTTTGCATGGCAAGATTTTTGTGGCGACATTATTACATGGAACTGTCAAAAGCTACTAATTTTCTCAATTTTTTATACATATTCTACTGTATGGTCAGCCTGCTGGGACCTGATATGTTTTCAATAAATATATATTATATATTTTTCTTTTTTAATCTCCTCATTTTTCTCTGCCCTTATGACATCTGGGCTTTCCCGTTAAACAATATTTGTCCTTTCAGGGACACATTTTCTTCTAAGGTCGATACATTCAAACCAAAGAGACCAAAATAGCAAACAACAAATAACCACATTTGAAAAAGACATTAAAAGAAGGGCGTCTTCTTCTTTTCCCCTTTTCTAGGCGCATCTGTAGCAAATGAGTACAGCTTCTCTCAGGGATCCCTGTTGTCTCTATAAAATCGAAATGGAGACAAATGTCATTCGGGGACTGACAAGGGGGTCAAGTTTTCTTCCTAACTTAAACTCCTTCTCCTTGCTGCTAACAAAACATGTTTTATAGATTCACTTCTATGTTTTTTTCAGCCCTATTTCACTCACAGGCCCTCCCTTACTCATTGGTGGACAAAAACAACTACTTCTTAACAACCCTATATAATACTCAATGTTTGGGCTTTGTTCTCTGCTTTGCTGCATGTGCTTGCCGCTCAGCTGTAAATTCTTCATTCAGCTTAGCAGAACGTGCTTCATGTCTTTGCTGAATGTGCTTCTACAGCTTTGCTGAACGTGCTTGCTGCTCTGCTGTAAATGCTTCATGCCTTTGTTCCTCCATCTTTCTCCCGGTTGTGTTGGGCCATGGTCTTTTCTTTTGTGCTTTGCTTTCATCCTGTTGAGACAAACAGAAGCGTTTTGCTAGACAATATCTCTTCCTTATCTCACTATACTTAATCTAGTCAACTCCTGTTTTTCTAGACTATGGCACCAATTCTTACTACGTGCCTTCATTTTTATCATAAAACTACAGTGTTTGCCTATTCTAAACATTTCTATACCCTCGCCAAATCAAGCACCTTGGCATCATAAACACAAAAATATTTACCCACCTTCAATTTGACTTCTATGTTCTGTGTTTGTCTGAAGTGGCCATGCTTTCATCTTTTTTCTACTCTCTTCACACCCGATTGCACCTATCTTGGGAAAATGATTAAACACTTAAAGACACTGGGCCTCATTACAACAGTGGCGGTAGTTATAATGGCGCCGGTAGTGCTGCCGGCGCTGTTATCACTGTACCGCCACATTATAAGTTCTGCTTGCACGTGCCGCTCTGCACACCTGGTCAGACCAGGCGTGCAGAGCGGCACCCGTGAGCAGAACTGGATAGTAACAACGGTACCATTATGAACGCTAACACTGCTACCATCCTCCCCGTTCCCATTGAGTACTATGGGGGCTCTAATGGGAATGGGCACGTACCGGCTCTGGTTCCCGCTAAAGGGGAATTACTGGGCCCGCCAAGGTCGGAATGGCCCGGTAATTCCCCTTTCGCGGGACCTGGAGCCGGACCCCTCCAAACTCGTAATGAGACCCACTGTGTCTCTTTTTCTACCTCTTTTTCTGTTACTCACCTGGGTCCTCTTACTCATTAGTACCTTTTAGTGTGAACCAGTACTTACCTCTTTTTTCTATTTCTCCCTATTTAAGGCCATGCAGACATTTTGCTTGTTTTCACGCAAGATACACGACTTTCATCTGTAACATAAACCAACATCGTTACAGGCACTCAAAACATTATAATTTGCTTACCTCAGTATTTCTTCTTAAATTGGCCTTCTACACAATATTCTTTGTCTGGCTAACCCAATTTTGGTCTACCATACTTTTCTGGTGTTCCATATTTCCTGATGTTTTTTAATGTTCTGCGCCATTTTTCAGTGTCAGCTAGGAATCCTCGTTGGTGCTATTTTTAGTAAGTTTTTGGTTTTTACTTATTTATGTTCCCTATTTAATTCCCTATCCATGTATTCATGCATCCAATCATTTCTTCATTCATTCTTCTCTTTGATTTATTTTTTAATTATTTATATATTTATTTAAATCATTTTCTTTTTTCATCCAAATGCTGTCAATTTTTTAAACTAAGCTCCTTACTTTTATACTGTATAGAATAGATTATTTATTTTTTATCTTCTCCTAATTCATTTTTCTGGACCTATGCCAAAAAGGCCCAAAGTGTACCTGTTTTCGACACTTTTTCCAATCTTTTTTCTTTTATGCTGGGTGTTTGTTACATTATTGTCATGTATACTACAATGTTTCCTTTCTTTTTAATGTGTGATGTTTCATACCGAAAGCACCACTTTATACTCTATTAAGCCCTATCTAGGTATACCGTCATCTGTGACGCTACTTAACGTAAATCTTTTTATCTAAACCATTACGGTCCTTCATGATCCCATTTTTTATTCTTCACTCCTTAATCATTTGCCATATTTCCTTACTTTATGGCTGCCTCTAATTTCATGGAGGTCATCTGTCCCCCCTCTTTGCTCATAAATATCCATAGTCTGAAAGTGAATTCATCATATACTCCCATCACTTTTCCACTAGGTCATATGATTATCCATAATACTGCGCTTTTGTCGCAAAATTAAAACCTTTGATCTCTTAATAGAAATATCTTGTTGGGCCTTTTTCCCTACACATACCACTATGGATGCACCAGTGCTCAAATATTGTGCTTCTCAGAACAACAAAAAAACACGCTTTTCTTTGGTTACCTAAACAACATCATCAGGCTTAGGCTTTGTCATCCAATCCTTTCCTTAATCACTGGCAGGTGCCTGTTGCAACTACACCAAAGCTAGTCATGACACACTCTCCTCCAAAACTGCACATTTTTCCTTAAACAACACTACATTTATAATTTTCAAAAACTCATTCTCAGCCTTTTAATATTCATTTACCACTTTTCTGTCTTTGCTCCATGGACACAGAGTCGCAATGTCTACCACTAGACCAAAATTGTTCTTTCTTTACCATATTAATTCTTGGCACCTTTAAAACCTAGCACCACTACCAATGCTAAACACATCAGGTCCCCCTGTGAGGCGGTCCTACTATAAATACATGCATTCCTGTTTTTTCGAAGGCTTTTCCTCTTTTTAGGCTAACACCTTTTATTCCTATGTGTCTTTATGCATTCTGTGTTTACACATTGCCAAGCCTGCATGTGATCTCACTTACTTGTCCTCTGCAGTAAATTAATTTTGCATGCGGTGCACTTTATTTACACAAAATGTAACATGTTCTCTATTCAAACCCGAATCACTCCTCGCACTCATTTCAGCGTGGTTCTTTTTTATGAACATACTCAAACAGTATAGCTGTCCTATCACCCTATTATAATGACTACTGGGAGTTGTAGTGCTCGCTCCCATGGGTCTATTCAATAACGCTGAATGCTGCACATGAGTGCCACCCACTCGGAGGTCACCCCTCCTTTTCCAACATGCTAGTTCTGCGCGTACTGTCGACATCACATATCCGGGGCCACTGTACATCATTACCTCCTGGTCTACAAGATTTCTCTAGTGCAACAATCAGTGGCACTAATTTAGCAGCCTATGACAAAAAGCAAGATGGTAGGCATATATTTTGTCAATACCTCAAACATCTCCATTAATCGTGCGCTTTACCCCAGCGGCACCTGCATCTCTAAGTCTATTACCCTGATTGATTCATACAGAACCGTTAGGGAAGAGAATCTCTTGCGCTGTCACTATTTCTTCCTTTAGCCTTGAGGGTTCATCATAAAATTCCTCAAAATACATACAACCATGAGTTTGCTCAGTTTTGCCAGTGATTTCCGCTGCACCCCTGGCAGAATTCTCTTATTTATGTCTGACTATTTGATCATCCGTTTTAACACAAACTCCTCATAGGCAGTAGCCCTTGGAGATACCAACATACCCTCAGATTTTCCTAAACAGGAAAACCCCTACATGTTCAATACATTATGTCACAAAATAATTTCAGCACCTCGATGCTCCTGGGCTATGTGAGCGCTTTAAAAATGCAAAATAAATAAAATAACCAAATCTTATCACTGTGCTGTCAGCCCTCATAATGGCATACTCAACCGCTGTCATCTTTAATCAGATGACCCCTTATTACTGGGTCCAAGGATCCCCCTGTAGTGCGCACAAGGCCCCCCTAATATGAGTCTCTGCATGTGGACATTCATTATATCTGTTCCATTTGCATATGGCAAAACGAATATTTTCTCCGTATAGTTTGAGCATCTTTGAACTGGAGTCTATTCTGTGCTCCCTTCCTTGATTTGTCAGCTGCACACTAGGGGGCATACTGTCTCCCTTCTCAAGAATTCTCCATTCTTTATGGCTTCTGGCACATGCGTGCAAGGTGCTTTGACATATCTCATGTTTAATACATAGGAGGAGGTCTCCTAACCTGCCCATCCTGCATATTTTGATTGTTGTTCTGCATATTTTGAAACCCACCCTAATTACTCTGAGAATGTCCCTAACTATTTTGGATGCCTCTATCCTAGAAGCCTCCCCTACTTTATAGTACTGATCCATTATTACCTTGATCAAGCTGCCTTTGGTTCTTTATCTGCGGCATGCTTGCTTATTTACTGTGAATTCAGTTCGCCTCTACTACTCACATTGCCCTTCCACTGGTGCATTTCAACAATTCCTTTGCATTTATTTCTCACTTTTTTCTCACTTTCCCAACATTCCTTTTCTTGCGATTCTTTTCTTGCAGAAGCCTGCACTAATGCATAATGGTTAACTACATTTCTAATCATGGCCTTATTTCCAGGCCCACTAATTCCTTAGGCTTTGTCAGCATAGGCTCTGACAGTCTCTGACATTTCGATAGCTTACCCCATCTGGCGTGTCTGGACACAGCGTTATAAACTCTTTCTAGACTACCACCCTTAAATTGTTTGCACAGCGCTCCATTATGAGCGGTAATGCTTAAATATATTGCCTTTGACCAACTGTATTGGTGCATTCTTTTGACTAAAAAAAAACCTATCAGTGGTTCACTCACTTGTATGCGATTTGTAACTCTTCCCATTACTTCACGTTTTTCTCAGCTATGACCTTCGCAAGCTGTTATGTTCAATTAATTATTTTCGCCCGCAATGGCGAGTGCTGCATTCCTTATTCTCTCTTAACATGAGCCAGTTTTAACCTGGCAAACTTTTTTCTCAAGGCCACTCCATCGTGCGGTATTACTGCATTCCTGTCCAGTAATCTCAACATTATCCCCTCATGTTTTGAAACAGTCTTTGCCTATGGGCATAATAAAACATAATTGCTGTTTTTTATTCCTGCTTGCGCACTGCAAGAAACTCAATATTCCTGAATATATAAACACAATGGTCCTCATTACGAGATTTGTGGTAAAAACCAATCCTTACCGGCATGGAGGCAATACCGCGTCTGAGTAGCACTGACGCCGTTAACAGCGGGCGATTACGAGAATGCGTGCACGTGCGTAGCGGCATGCCAGTAACGTCTGTACCGGCATGCCGTTAACTATCCTAAAACCCCCGTTAGCGGCATCATGTAAAGCGCTGACACCTCCTCCGCCCTCCCCTAAATAACGAGCACCGGCAATAACAGGTCTGGCAATACCAGCTCCGGCAATACCAGGCCCGGCAATACCGGAACCAGAAGTAACGTCATTGCGCCGGAACAGGAAATGCATCGGCGGCCATCTTGAAAAAGACAATCTATTGCAATCCTCCACACACAGGACCTGGATCCACAAACCACCACATACATCTCCACCAGAATGCCAAAGGTGATCAAGAAAGGTGCCTCCCGTCAGCGCAGGGTGTGCTTTTCTGAGGATGCATTGAATATGCTGGGCGACACTTTGACCCAGAATGCTGATGTGGTTTTTGCAGCAGACCTCAGGCGACCGGCACAAATCAAGAAAAAGGAGATCTGGGAGGAAGTGGCCAAAAAGGTCAGTGCGGTCAGCAGCACCTCCCGCACGTTAAAGACGTGAAAAAGCAGTGGGATGACCGACGCCTCCGTGTGAGGAACATACTATCCGCCAATCAGAGCGAGGGTCTAGCAACAGGCGGTGGGGCCCACTCCCCCATCAAGCTCACCAGATGGGAGAAGGCATGTGCCAGTACCATCGGCATGGAGGGCATAGAGGTAGTCGGAGATATGGAGCGTGGAGTACCGTCATGGGCAGATGGAGGGGAGTGTCCACATAAACCATAGGAAACCAAAGCATGATGTTGGCCTACAAATGTGATAGTGACATATGGCAATGCATGGGCCATCACACACACATGGACACATTCCTGTCCAGATGCTGTCCCCAGCACTGTCACATCAACAGGCATGCAGCATGCCAATGCCATACCTGAAACACACCCCACAAAAAGCTAAACAGCATGTGTCACACTGCACGCAGTCCACAACACAAAGGCATGTCACACAGCATACACCACCTTACACATGTGAGAACCTGACGTATGCCTGAATAACCCCCCATAAAGCAAGCAACCTGTATACCTCAACTCCAAGATAGCAATTCATCACATGCGTACAACTGTACCAATACCAATGTATACATGATGCATGTACAACCATCACTGATGCCGTGCCTCTCTTGGTCCCCCACAGGCACAGATGGTGAGGATACTGTGGCACAGGCCTGGACACCAGCAAAAAAGGCCAGGGCCAGGGATGACGGCACCAGGCCATCCACATCAAAGGCCACTAGCAAGTAACAACTGCCACCCAAACCAAAGCCAATTCAACATGCCAAGGCACAGGGGTGGCAAACAACTGCCACAACACCACTAGAGGGAACACAGGAGGTATCCACTGATCCGCAGGCAGTAACCGGCAGGACCCTGTCAGCCGCAAACAGCTCCATAGGGGAGGCAGCTGCCTCAGTGCCCCAGAGTGGAGACGAAGGACAGTGACAGGTTGAGGAATGCTCACCTGAGGGCGACAACCTGTCCAGGGATAGTGCACGCACACAGAACCCCTAGCAAACCTCCCAGCACACCCCACTGAGCACCCCAGATAGCACCCCTCTGCACCATTCAGGAGGAGAGGCGATCCAAGAGGCCTGGAGCCCCCAGAGGACAGACCTGCATTGGGCCCCTCGGCAGTTGTCCCGTCCACCTCCACAGCCATCCACGACTGAGAGGGGCGCATGGCCCGAATGGAGGGGTGGCAGCAGGAGCTCACGGAGCTTGTAAAGCAATATGTTGCCGATGGTGCCTTGACAAGGCAAGAGGCACGTGACAACACTGCGTCCATGACAGGGGCCATGGAGACAAACACCAGGCTGATATGCAAGAGGCTATCAGCGGTGACGCAGGTCCTGGCCAGGATTGCAGAGGCCTTGGAGGTGCAGCGTCCTGCCCCAACAGTGGAACATGCGGGCACAGCGGCATCTACCAGCTCAACCCAAACGAGCCCCGTGCGTAGATCTGCACGCACCACGCGGTGCTCTGATATGCAGCCCCCGGAGGCTGCCAGTAGCAGGGGCAGCCTGCATGTGCGGACTCATATTTCATTGAATGACTTGCATTGCACATCATGTGTGGGTTGTTGTGGGGGGAGGGGGCAGTGGCAGGGGGTGTGTGGGGGAGTTGTGGGAGGAGGTGGGACGGGGTGTGGGGGAGTTGTGGGGGGAGGGGGGAGGAGGTGTGTGGGGGGGTTATGGGGGAAGGGGGTGTGCGGGGAGGGGTGGTGATGGAGGGACAATTCACTATGCCGAAAGGTAATGTTCAATGCAACCGTTGTGTTTAAAAAAGAAATCACAAGTGGACATTGGTTATTTGGCATGTGTCCATTCAATGCATTAGAGTGTACAGTGTCCATCTACCACCACACCCTGTGTCCATATGCAGACGATCGCAGTGCACATATTACAGCCACCAATCCACCCTCTGCATCCCTGTCTCTCATTTGAAATTGTCAAGCACTGATTGGCGCACCACACATCCATCTGGTGCATGGCGCCCTGGCCGTTGTGCGACATGTACTCCCTCCTCATCCTTATCCACACCCGGTGCTTGCTGGTTAATGTCAGGTGACAGAGGTACATTCCGCCGGATGCACATGTTGTGCAGCATGGCACAGACCATGATGATCTCATCCAGCCTCTCAGGCCCGTAGAGGAGAGTGCCAGCAGGCCTGCTGAGGTAGCGGAACCATGCCTTCAACAGGCCAATGGTCTGCTCGATCACAACACAGGTACGGGAACGAGCCCGTCCTCTTCATTCCTGTCCTGCGGATTCCTGACAGGGGTGAGGACCCACAGAATCAGGGGATAGCAAGCATCACCTGCATGGCAGCACAATAGTCTATGAGTGGGGGTATGTCCTCCATGACATCTGTACTAAGGCTGTACATTGTTTATGTTGGTACGCAGGATATCACAGTTGTCAGTCACTGGCTACACATATGCGCAACTATCTGGCCTGTTCGCTACTTGGCGACGACATGGTGTAGGGCAAGTGTGACTTACAGGACTGAGGGGCCTTCATATCGGACTCACCACGCAACCAGATGGAGTGAGAGGGACCATGACGTGGTCACATGTGAGGGGTGTGGGCTGCTTGCAAGTCTGGCATATTGGCATTGTGCCGCAAGGGTGAGTGGGTTGACATTTTCAGTGTCATGTTTAGGTTGGGATGTTTAGGGGAGAGTGTTTTGCAGTATGGCCAGTGTCCAGTCACCATCCCATTCTCACCCAGGTGGAGTATGCATCTCCCCCCCCCACACACTGCCATGGGCCTGTGTGCAGACTCACCCAGCAGCCAGGCATGTCGTGCAGCCTTTTGCTCCATGTGGAGCGGTGGCGGTTAGTTCCACAGCACCTTGACATCATGTGTTCACCCTGGAAATTGTGCACAGCAAAGTGCGATGAAATTGCTGCAGTCACATGCCATCTGCACTTTCATGGGGTGGTATGGCTTACGAATGCGGTACACCACCGCCATGGCAAGTGGGGTCACCAATTCCACATGGGTGCAGTTGAGGGCACCTATTCGATGTGACATGCCTGACAGTGCTTGGAAGGCCATTTTTGTGTCATTCACCTCCTGGCCAGTGCGTGCTAGGGATATGTAGTCCCTTGCGTGCTTCGGGAGGGAATCCAGCACTTGGTTCAGCATGCGTGTTATACAGGGTTGTGATATGTCATGCAGCTGACCCACTGTGTGTTGGTAGGTGCCTGTGGCCAGGAAATGGAGCACAGTTACTACCTTCAGTGGAGGGGGGCTGGCGGTGCGGATTTCAATCAGGCTCACCATGTCGTTGTGTTTCATGTCTACAATCGGGGTGACAGTGTCACTATCCTGGTGGTACTGGCTGTGGATCTGCACAGGGGTTTGGTTATGAGGACTGGCCCTGATGCGAGGAATTGGTGGATGCCTACATGGGACCAGTGGCTGCACTGGTGGTACTTGCTGGGCCTGTCTCACCCTCCTTCTCCTCCTGCGTCTCCTCTGATGTGCTGGTTGTAGTTGTTGGTCATGGAGTGGCAATGCAGGCATGTCCTCCAGCCACGAATTTGCACCAGCAAGTGTGTTCATTTTGGTGTAGGAAGGGGTGTGGTGTGTGGGTGTGATCCTTTTGTGCTTGGCCAGGCTCCATTGCCTCCACCTGTGCTGATTGTGTGCACCTGTGGCATTTGGATACACAGCAGTTTCTTTTAACGTGTGCTCCACAATGCCGGTGATGCCGGCATCGCAGTATCCCTACTTACCGCCTTCAAGATGCCAGTAGGTGCATGTCCATGTGACTTGTAATGTCCTCCTGTTAGCGGCATCCCGGTATTGCTGGCCTGAAGGGGCGCGTGTCTGCACACATGACGGTACAGAGGGGCACGGTCTCAGCAGTGGCACTGATACCGGGATGTCTACTCGTAATAGGCCAGAGCGGTAAGTGGTGCCAGTATTCCCCTACCGTCATCATTTTTCCATTACCGCGAATCTCGTAATCGGGCCCAATGTCTGTCAATTTAAAATTTTAGCTGAAGAATAAAACTCATTCACTCACGAGTCGGAAGCGGCTGTGTGATTCAGTGGGTTTGACTTGTTTTCCCAGTTATTTGTCTCTCCAGAAGGTCCATTTCTCTAACCCGACGCAGAGCAGAGGTGTTCTGGAGCTGTGAAAGTTGTGGAGCCGTGTCCGTAGAACCCTGAGACCTGAAAGGACTGCGGAGTGGGCAAGGGGCAAAGAGCTTACTCTGCGTGCGGGAAAGGGGCGCACGGGTGCAGGAGGTGCTGTGGTCCTCCTTTGAAGCTTTTGCCTCTGTGCTCTGGTGTGCTCCGGCGGTAAGCTGTAATAGCTGTAATAGTACAATAGTACAATAGTACAATGCGGAATGCGGAAAGCCCCAATGATGTTTTGATTCATGTTTGATGTAGAACACATGAACACATGAATACAGAGAACACAGAGCATATAGCTATAAAAGTGCTCTGGGTCCTCCAGCTCACGTGCTATGGGGCCGCCTCAAATCATTGTTTGTCCTGATAAGTGGCAGCGCCTGTAGTTACTATAAGTGGCAGTGCCTGTAGTTCGTAGTTTCTGGGATATTCTGCTGTAAGCCTGCCATCAGAGCTTGTTGAAGCTTGTTAAATCATCATAACCTCTAATTTTGGCTGGTTCAAAGTGTGTTCCCAGTCACCAGCTACCAGTTATCAGTCACCAACTACCAGTTCCCAGTTACCCGTCTGGGTGTTTAGTGTTCTGGTTAGGTTTGGTACTGATTAGTAAATAGTGGTGTGCATTGCTCCACGGGTGGGAACACGGAAGTGCCTCTAAGATTGAGGTGCCTAATGAAACAGAATCATCTCTGATATTGCTTTGATTTTGTTTGTGACGCTGCAAAGGGAAGGTTTCCTCTCTGTGTCTTTTTATTTACTTATATTTATTTTTGTGCTTAAGAAGTACTTTGAGCAACAATTACCATAGGAAACCACTTCTATTTCTCTTTTCTCTGGGCAGCTTAAGTGCAGCTAAGGATTCAGGGACTGCAAGCTTGGGCCTTTGACCCGAACAGGGACGGCGCAAGTTGTTAAGTTTTTTCTCTTTCTTACGACCGTCTTCCTGCACTTTTTAGACTTTACCTTCTGTGCTCATTGGTACTTGGGGGCTGCGGGCTGTGGTGGCCTTTGACCCAGGTGCCAAGGTCATACTCATACCCTGTTGCATATGTATGATCTACGAAGTTCGGCTCAAAACTCATTCTGTGAACTCTTTATTGAATGCTTGCAAATGTGCATGCCCATGGTGCACAGATCAATTTAATTTCATATCTTTGTATATGTGACTTTATGTTTGCGCATGTGTGTTGGTGTGTCCGTTCTTATGTCAGTGCACCTTCATGGATGCCTACATATGTCGGTACAGTTTGCTATAATTTTACTTAAATGCTTTCGTATTTCTTTTTAAACTGTATTTTAATATTTTTCCAAATTTGTCATGTTTTAGCTAAAAAAAACATTTGTCAAATAATGTTTTTTCCTCATATATTACTGTCACTTCCCATAACGTATTTACTGTGCTTGGTCCAAGTACCATCTATTAGCACATTTGCCTGCTTTTTTGCTGCATTCTGTACATAAAAACACAATTTAAATCTCAGCTACACCTTTCTCAAATTGTGTGCTCCTGGGTACCTTTTCTCTGACTTCGGGCCTCATTATGAGGCAGGCGGAATGGGTTTAACGGCGCCGTTAAAGGTGCTGGTGCCGTTAATCCCATTCCGCCACATAGCCTACCATGCTTAAAACACAGCACACATATTTTCTAAACCAATGCTCAATCGATACACGGCAATTTTCTTATTTTAAAGACATCAATTTTGTCAACATCTCAGTCCATTTAAAAGGCTAGCTTCGGCTTAAAACAAAACTGACTTTCATTCCTATTCCCGGTGCCGCGCACACCTGTGCTTATCTTATTTTCACTGCGTAGGTTGTTAAACAGATTCATTCCTTAGCAGTCGGATGTCTTGGAATTTTGCCAAGCTACGCACTTCATAATCTAAAAACATTTTCCCTGCTCAAACTCCTGTAAATCAAATGCGATTCTATTTCGTTCAAAACCTATGAGATTCCTAAAGGGTCTAACCTCATTAATGTAAAGAATTTAATCATCTGTCTGCTTGCAATTTTCTACCAAAGGGCTTTTTTTTTTTTAAACGTCTACATCTTTGTCAACAGTAAATCTCCTTTTGATTTTACACAGGAGCTGTTTCGCATACTTGCAGCTCCCTATTTCATGGTTCTTAGCTCTAAATTTAAAAGAAAATTCAATGCGGTTTTAAACGGTTGGATATTTTCCATGCCCTGGAAGATGTTAACCTCATAAATATAAAAGTTTTAACCTTCTGCCTGCTGTCATTTCTCTATCACAGTGCCCATGTATTTGTCAACAGTACTTCAGAAAAAAGTGGAGTTTTATTTCCTACTTTTTCTTATCAAGATGGATGCGGTTTCTTACCGTATGTGGTCCGTAACATAAATCAACTTGCTTATATTCAACAAATGTAATAATTAACCTTTTATATGCTGGATTTTAATTTTTTACAGAGGCTTAAAGAGAAGGAGTTTCTTCCTTGTTTTTTCTATTTATTTCACTAAGTTTTGTTTTTATCAATATAAAAACAACGCAAATCTGTTTACTTTGACCTATAGTATCTACTTATCTCAGAATTTTTTATAATTGATCACTTAATTCTTGGCTCAATGCCAATTTTGTAAATCAACTTAAAATGCATTTTCTTTCTCTTAAGTCATAAAAATATTCAGTGCACACACTAGGACAAAAAACACAACACAGACAACAAAACACACTCGGCCGGCCACATGTACGTACTACTCACGATCTTCTTCTAAGACTCGTCTTACCCTCTAGATCTGCTCTGATTGGAACTTAAACTAATTCCTTTAAGAATGTCTTTTAACCACTCTCATCTCCTATATGTCCCACGTAAAAGGGGCTTTGAATTAAAGTTTCTGCTAGCACTCTTTAAAGTGTAGGAACAAGGTGTATCCTCATAGCGTGGCTCCACTCACGACTATTTTTCCTCATATATTGCTTAGCCACACTCAAATCAATTTTTCCATAACTCCTTAACGCTCAACGTCTTGAGTTAATTCCCATTCTCTGTTACTTTTTCTAAGCTACTTATATTACACTTTAAAAAACATTATTCTTCCAAAAAAAACTTAGGGAGGTTCCCTTCAATTGGTAAATCTTGTGTCTGAAAAGACCATCAACAAATAATCTCAAAATATTTTTCTTAGAGGGGTTCCCCATCAGTGACTAAAGTTGTTTCTGAAAGCTGTTAAAAAATTTCCTCAAAACACATTTTTTTTCTAAGAGTTGTCACTCAAAAGTGACTATTACTTCTTTAAAACATTTTTTTAAGTTTTTTCTATTTGCTTCTCCGGAACATGGATTTTTAAATAATGAATTTAAAAAAAATGTAAGACCCTCAAATTGTCACTCATTTTTTAATTTCTTGAAATGTTTTCAAAACTGGACTTTGAAATAATTTTTCTTGGGATTTTGCCAAAAATAAAATAGTCCCCTTCACTGGCCTAGTGCCAAGGCCTACTGCCATGCTATCATGCCTGCATGTCCCTTCTCTTCTATCGGCTAGGGCAACTGCAGTCTGCCCTTCCCCCCAACTGTCCTCCTATTCATTCTCATTCCCCCATCCAGGCAGGATAGCATGGCTTACCTTCCTGGTTCGGTCAGTCCTGGAGACATTAGCTCAGGTTCTGGCTGGCTCGCCGAGTGTTTTAAGGGTCCCAACACCCCCATCTGGTGGGTCTTGGCATCTCTTAGGATCAGGAAGAGACACTGGAACAAACAGGACACTCAGGCTTGGTTTAAGAAGACATCAGGCTTTATTTCTCCAGCAGGCAGGTGCACATCATACAACTTGGACATCTCTGGAACTCTCCTCTCTAACACCGAATTCACTCAACCTTATATACAGTCCTACTGAAGTGAGCTAATGGTTTGGTCATAAAGACAACCCCTTCCTATCTATGATTCGTTAACTCATATGGCATGATCAATAAGCTGTTCCTATTTCTGATCTGTAATTGGCTGACCTCTCTGCCACTCGACTGACCCATCTGTCACTCAAGCCTAGTCTAAACTGGTTTTGGCCACTCCTGGCCTCCTCCTTTGTCCTTTACTTGAACTCTTATAAAAAAAGATCTCCACTGGTGTCATCATGACTCGCAGCAATCCACCATTTTAGGAATCGCCTGACTCTGCCTGACCTCACAAAATGGTGGATTACCCTATTTCTGGTCATATCTTGACACCTAATCCGTTTCAAGTCTAGTGTTTTTGTACAATATACTTAGCATCTAGTACTTAATAAGTCTTTCATTATTTAAAACATTCTGACCTTATAAACATAACTCGGTTTTTAAAGCGCTTTTGCTGCGAAGCACTATAATTCTAGTTTTCTGCACATTTGAAGTTTTCTATGCTCGGTTTAAGGGGGAGGGGGTCTAACTCCGCTACATTTAGTTTGAGGGGGCGGGGGTCAACCTTCTTTACAAACCCTTGACACGTCAGTAGGCCTATACAGGATAGTGACCTACACAAAATTGCTTTGAGGAAAAGATCTAATCTGACCCAAATGATTTGAAAGACCGACTTCTTCTAATACTTACTAGGAAGGTGACCAAAATATTGCACTTGCATTACACCATGCATCTTTTAGTAAATTATATTAGCGGTCGGTTGAAATTGACAAAAAATACAATCAGGAAAGTGTGAGCATTTGTTTTTATGACATCAACTTTTTAAAATATTGCTTCATATGCGTTTGAAATGTTTAACCATTTTTTTTACTTTTTTTAGCCTCTTGTTAAGTACAAATGTTTACAGATAGATTTTATGGATTTTTGTTTTTAATTTTTCTCGTATTTTGTCATACTTATACATGCTGATTGCTAATAATGTAATAATGTAGGTTTTATGGGCACTGTGCCTGAAATAAACATAAGTACTACTACATTTGATGGACCAGGTAAAAATTGAGGATTTAAGGCTTTAGAGTGAAGAGTGGTTATTTGCGACTCTTAGGAGACTCAAGCACAGCAAGCCAATGTTGTGGGTGTTCAGAAGCCACCAACAATGTTGTGCACAGGATGGTCTTCGTCTGAAGCTATGTTGCCACCGATGAGGTGTTCGTCTTCGAAGATACGACAGTGGATAAGGATGCCATTCACAGTTTTCATTGTCAACGCAGTCGTGGATGATGCAGGCTTGGCCGGTTTAACCATCATCGACAAGGAAAGCATCAATGAGGCCGTGGTCCAATGGCGTTCCGTGGATGATGCCATAGGCATGGACGAAGCCATAGATAGAGTTATTGACTATATTGTCTTGAATTTCAATGATAACTAGCTTTTTCAAGGATTTGTGTGCTGGGGCTGTCTTATCCGGGGTCGAAAGTGCAGGGGTGGTATATCCTTTACCCACCCTTTTAACACAAGAAGCCCCCTCATGGTATCTCTTGGCAGAGGAAGTACACTCTTGTGGTCTGCTATGCGAATAAAAGCATGGCACCTTACCGATGATAATTAAGAGGCCACAGTCCTATGACATTCTTTCAAAGTCTTATTAGAAAAAGAGTGGCAAATGGAGCAGGAGTTGACATCACAGTCTGGATACTGACGGTACAAGAACTCCTCATGTTGATCATCAATGTACATATTCCTTAGCTGGCAAGTGGATCATGCCTTGACATTACTTTTCTGAGGCTTTGATTCAGCCATGGTGGGGCCATAATAAACACTTCCCATGCCTCAACACTGGGGGAGGTCAGGCATCTGTGCCCAATAGAGGAGTACCAAACGGGTATAAGACTTCTTTTCTCCAGAATATAAAAGTCACTTATCTGAGCTTTCAATGAGTTAAGAGATATATATTTTGCAAAGAATCGTTGAATTAAAGAAGAAAACTCCCAACACTTTGATGTACAGTAAGAAACTAAAGATTGCCTCCAGGGGAGGAGCTATTGAAGGGGATGACTATTTGCTGAGGGGTAAATTACCTAATACAACACCGAGAGAACACTAGAGTGTTGCAGTTCTTCATTTCAACTGCTTTAAATGTTACAGAGGATTCCCAGCCTGATGACAGGGAATATTCAAACAGCATGTGAATCTATGAAAGATCCAATGCTGGAGAACTTCAAGTACCTGTTTTTGATACTCTGTCCATGCTGATGCCATTATATTTATACTGCCCCAGATGTGGGCATCCAAGTCTCTCTTCATTCTGCCCTTGACCCCCAGAATGTCATGAATAGCTGCTCCCACAGAACAATTTGGAAAATGGGATGTTACTTGAAAGTTCAACAACAAAAAGAACTGCATCAAGTCTAACAATGGATTCACCATTGTCTACCTGTCTGGACCACAACATTTGTTCCTTTATAGCAATGTTGTCTTTTAAATGTTCAAAACTTAAAGAATTGCAGGATGTATGTTGAAACAATGCGCAGATCATGCGTGAAATTGGCAACCACTCCATGCAAATGATTTCTCCCTTTGGTATGCATATTATTTCCACAGTGCTTCATCATGTACTAGGTGTGTAACCAAAAACCATGCCTCATTTTGCCAGTAAGATTGCTCAGCGGGTTGAACGCTTGCTGCTGTGTTCTGTGTGTGATCTGTGAAGGTCAAATGTTAAAATCACGAGGCTAACTCAGCCTTTTCATCCTTCCAAAGTTGATAAATGAGTTCCAATTTCACTTGAGTACCATATGTAAATAGCGTGCTCCCAACAAGTGGTCTGTTCGCTGTTCGTGTGACTCTGCACGTGTTTGGAGCTGTTGGTGAACTTCGCCACGCCCCCTGTTTCGGAAACACGTAAATTGACCAGGGCACGTGCTCCTGCGCGCGCACTCCCAGCAAGTGGTCTCTCAGGTCGTTTGTTCGCTGTTAGTGGGTCTCTGCTCATGTTTAGAGCTGTTGGTGAACTTGGTACTTAGCCTCATGAAATAAACATTTTATGGACCTCAAAAGTGCATATAATATATTTATCATGCATCAGATGAAAATGTCCCTAAATATGTACTTTCTACTGTTTTTTAATTAGGCCACGCCCCCTTTTTCGGAAACACGTAAATTGACCAGGGCACGCGCTCTTGTGCACGTGCTCCCAGCAAGTGGTCTCTCAAGTGGTCTGTTCGCTGCTCGCAGCGCATCTTACAGCAATACATGCTTTTAATAAGCTTACACTTTGGAACTGCTAAAAGCTGTGACTGCGGTTTGGTGGCCGCGTGTCAGCTGTTCGAAAAGCATGCATTGCCACCGGCGGGTCCGCTTGGTGAGTTAGAGAAATGTGTGCGCGTAACAGACTCTGACACAAATGTTTGAGACTGTAAAATTGTGTTTGTTGAGGCGGCATCGAGAAGCAGGAGTTACGCGGTTTATAACCTCCAAACAAAGCAATATTGCATGAGGTGTCTGTGGGAACTCTGAGTGCTGGAATACGATTATAAACTCGAACAGCTAAGGTTTGACCGGGAGGTTTGTAGATTCCACACGTGGGGTCGCTCTACATGTTAAGATCGGAAATGAAACGCAGGATTGCACAAGGGAAGCGCGACTCTTCTTTGATGTCGGCTTCGGTTAAGACGCGACGCATGAGCTTATGCGTGCTGCTGCGCTTCCTCTCCCAGGCTCCTCTGATACTGAGGAGGACCTTGTGGAGTGCACGCAGCAGTGCTCGATTAGGTCAATTGCGGCATCAGAGGTTTCTGGTGGTTTGGAGTCTTCACAGTCACTTTATAGTGAAGACAAGAATGAACCTTTGAATGGTATGACAGTTGGTACGGTTGGTATAGATCAAATGAGGGGGTCAGAGCCTTCCTTTTCCTTTATGGATAGGCCACCTATATTAAAACTTGATGAAATTACGATGCTTACCCTAACCCAACACTTAGATGCCTCAACTCAACTCTCTAATCACACAGTTTCTTGGAATCCTACTATTGTAACAATGGATGGGATTAATAGAGATACATCTGGGGAATGAATGTGCGACAGGGCGGGTGAATCTTTGATTCTTATGGAATTGAGAAAACAGACACATACTCTGAATGAAATAAAGATGGTACTAACTGCTATGCCTGAGATGTGTGTAAAAAGCATGGCAAAAATGAACCCTGTGGCAATAGGGGGGGGGGGTGAACCCCGAGGAACGGTTCCGACTTTGTGATCTTACCCGAGTCACTAGAGACTGGGGTAATGGAAAAGGGGCTAAACATGCCTTGAAATTATTGATCTTGGTGATTTAGGGTCCAGTTCATTGGATCTAAGGATTTCTACTACTGTAAATGACTCAGCGCTTCAATATAATACTAAAATATCTAAACAAAAATAGAAAAAAAATAGACGTAATGAAGCGCAGGTGCAAAGGGCATTGAACCTATCCTCTCGAAAGTTTTTGAGGGATAGTAACCTGCGCAATGAATTGCAAGGGAACCTAACCGAGGGTGAGGCTAAACTGGTTAGGGACTCACCGGAAAAAAAGCCGGAAACAAAGGATTCGCCATCAACGGCCTTGCAAGTTAATATTAGTGAACAGTGCGAGGTTATAGATCAGCATGGATATTCTGAGGGTGAAAAGAATCTGTCAGATGTGTTAAAGAACAAAATAGTGACTGACAGAATCAATATGAATCTGAAATCGATAGAAATGGGCATGATGGAAATATTTGAAATCTTTAAGAATCCTGCAGCCCTTTCTCGTCCGAACCCTCCGACATCTGAGGTTGTTGGCTCTTCGGAAGCTCCAATTTCTTTTGGGGCATCCCCTTCTGTTGATGAGAATAAAGGCAAGCCAAATAAGGACGATCAGGGAAAATCTGAGGTCCGCTTAATAAACCCGGACATAGTAAAATCTGGTAATGTCAGATAAGCATAGGAAGTGTGGGAACTGAGGACAGGCAGCCCATTATTTCAGCGAGTCAGAATGCTATTTCACCTGGAGGTATAGGCAATGGTCTCGGCGACGACAAGAAAAAAGGACCTGACTTGTTGGCTGAGAACCACTTCCTCTCTGAGGATTTAGTTTGAACTATGATCATGGATATACTGAATCAGAAAACTGAAGACAAGATAACTGCATTGGGTGTTTCCATAAATAAATCGGTTGTTACGTATTTAGCTCCAGATGCAGTTGTCAGGCGGCAGTCAGCTCCAACAGTTGAAAATAGTAATGAGCAACCTCCATTATATATATATATATATATATATATATATATATATATATATATATATATATATTAGTCAATTGTCAATTGTGCAAAGGTCAATTCGGACCCTTGACATTCGGTCAATTCGGTCATTTGAACAATTGTGTTTGAACAATTTGGGTAATACCTAATATGTACTTCAAAGGATGCACGAAAGCGATTTTACGTCCACCTGTGCTTCCAAATAATCCCGGTTTAATGTATTATGTATTTGACACAGGTGGATCGCATTCTTTGAAAAGACCTTATATACTAAGTCTATTTGGTGACATACCCGATTTGAGTTTGATAACATCATCAGACATAAAACTGGTTTACTACATACATCCCTGTAGGTAAGATTATGTTCGAATGGTGATTCCTTCACCGCTAGTACATGCATTGATCCTAAAAGAAGCCAGATCTTTAGAAATGATGATGGAATTATTTTAAAAGAGATGCAAGAATGGCGATCTCTTGCGGTTTCATTAAGAGAATTAATATCCCAATTAAGAAACATGGGTAAACCTCTTTAGCGAAATTGTAACTTTCAAACTAGTGTCATGGAACTCTAGAGGCCATATGCATTTAGTTTTGAATAACAAAGTATGCAATAGGTTGGAGAAATTTGATTTTGTTCTTATTCAGGAATCTTGGGCGTGTGGACAGCTGATGTGGGACGGGTACGTTATATTGTGTTTACCTGCAAGTAGTGGACCCAGAGGTCGGCCCCAGGGAGGAATTGCCTTAGCATTCCGCAATAATCAAGGCATTGTAATGTTAACTGAAAAGCACATGAATACTTCAGCATTAATAGCTACCTTTCACATTAAAACTAGGAACGGCACTGTATCCTTAATGTTGATTAATAATTACTGGAACAGTGCTGATTATGCGGATAATATGCTAGAAAAATTGATTGAAGAACTCAACACTATGATTGAGGATTGGCTGGACCTAATGCCGGGTGGTTATATAATCTTGGCTGGAGATCTAAATTTCGACTGGAATCAAACAAATTGTGAGACAATATGGGCACTAACCTCACTTGGCAACCATAGAGTCAAAACTGGTGACAAACAATATCGAGGAGCCCTATGTTTAATATTTGCCAGATCATGGGTATGGTAAAGCAGTTTAATGATAAACCAACATGGAATGCAAGAGGGGAGTCGTCAATTATTGACTTTATGTTTGTCAGTGAACAAATAAATGAAATAGCAGAAAACCTGATAGTACAACTTAGTCCGTATAGTGATCATGCTATGTTGTCAATTGACTTAAAGTTGGAGAAATTGCCTTGTGATGGAAATCTGTATTGTGTGGAAACTTTGGTTAATGTAAGGGGCAATAGAGTCAAATGGAATCTGGTAAAGACTGCTAAACTGAATAATCTGTTGATGCATGATTTTACACAAAGAACGCTGGAATCCAAAATAGAAACATTCTTTTGACTCTTTTGGTGTTTTATTGGATACAATGATGTCCAAGTTTTATAAACCAGTGACTTTAGGAATCTCACAAAAAAAGTCATAGACACGCCTTTAATTTGGCAATAAAACAACATAGATCACAGCTGAATAAAGAATTACGTGGCATGAAGAAACTAAATTTGTCTCCACTAAATTCTAAGGAATATATTACAGGTAGTCGGCAGCGGTATAAGAATTGGCTGATTCAACATCGAGCTTCCCAGCACCAAAAAGATGGTGAGGCAGTGTTAAAAGCAATGAAAGAGTCGAATTCTAGGAATTATTGGGCTTTGATTAATAGTACTGAGTTATTGCAAGCCCAACTGATTCTAAATCCCATAAGTGAATCGGTCTGGTGTGACTACTTTGGGAATTTGTATTGTTCTTCTGCTACGTCTTGGATGGTTCCAGTTAATGAAAAATCAAAATGGGTTTTGGATGGGTCTGTAGAAAACATAAGTAGGATGATGAGAAAAGCTAAACCGTCCTCCTCTCCTGGGCCGAACAATCTGTCTTTCATAACTTTTAAACAGAATGAGTTTTTGTGGTCACAGATTCTCTGTCTAATATTCAGAAATGTGATTGAGACAAAGTCAATACCCGAATCATGGAAAATGTCATACGTGCTTTTGATCTTTAAAAAAAGGTAATCGTCTGAGCCCTACAAACTCACTCTATATCGCTGATGAATGTGGAGGCAAAGATTTTTGCATCCATAGTATTGGAGTATCCTGTATATAAGGCAGTTTAGGTTCAGGAAGGGGATAGGGACAGACGTTGGGGGTCTCCTTGTTTCCACTCTACAACATAAAGCACGTAACTCAGGACAACTTCCACTGTATGCTGCATCGATGGACCTCTTTGATGCCTTCAATATGGCGATAGACCCATGCTTTGGCAGAGGCTTTTGACATTGAATATTGATAGAGGCCTATTGGATATATTGATATATTTATATTCCAACACGGCGATGAAAGTGAGACTCATTAGGATGGGTTGATGTCGAAAGAAATTAAGTCAATGAATGGCTTCAAGCAGGGGTGTGCCCTGGAGGCTATTTTGTTTAATCTATATGTGTCTGGTGCGAGAGAAGTTCTTGACGTAGGTGGATTAGTGGCTCCTAAGGTGGGAACAACAGCAATAAAATGGGTCGCATACGCAGATGATTTTTTGCTTTTTGATCGAACTAAGATTGGCCTACAAAGACTTATTGACGCTTTTGTGAAATTCATAAGTGAATTGAAGTTAAAAATAAAATAAATCTTCGGGGTTGGCCTCTAGGGGGCGCACAGATGTGTTCCTCTTCTGTGTGAGCTCCACACCTCGGTCCAAATAAGTGGTAAGAGCCCCCACTTTTGGACATTTCCAAGGTTGGAAAGTGAATGAGCCAAGGTCGGAAGAGACCCCCGCCACCACCTGGGAGAAAACTAGAAGAAAATCGGACCAGTTTTCCCAGAGAAATTTGCTTCTCTTGAGCAGACGGACAGCAGAGCCACATCAGCCTCCACCCTCCATGATCGAGGAGACTGCTGTTCCATCCTGCAGAGCTAGGAGCCCTGCGGTCGACCTGGGGGCTCCTTGGACACAACCAGCGCTCACGGGAGCTGATCAGAGGCAGCGAAGGACTGCGCTGGCACCCCGCCGGGACAAGGTGAGTGACATGCCTCCATCGTGCATGAGCGCCGGCTTCAGCACGGCAGTGCCGTATGACGCACTTCCCCCAAGCCTCCGGTGCTGAAATCTCTCCAGCGGCCCCCACATCAACGCACCCCAGTGGGCTCCTCCACAGTACTAAACACGCAACCCAATAGAACCCTAGGGAGGCAGAAGGCATCAGGGGCAGAGACTAGGCCCAGGTGACAATGAGCCCCAACAGCGCGCATAGAGGACCCAACAGCACGTGAGAAGGCCTACTATCACACACGAAGGTACAAACAGTGGCGACCACTGTGGGCCCAAGGGCCCCAGCACAACTTAGGAGCCCCTTAGAACCAGAACGCTTATAAACGTTCATCTCATCTGACCACAGGGCACACGCCCGACATTGAGGCCCGCAGGGGGCATCACAGGACGGAACCTGTGTTCACCGTGGCCTCTCTAAAAGGACCCTCCCCGTACTTCACCACCAGGAAGTGGAAATAAGGAACACACATCAAGGCTGCAGCATTGCAAGCGACCCGAACTGGGTGCCCCTGCTCTTCCCCTTCTGAGGGCGACTAGACAAGACTCTTGCTCCCCCGCTGAGGCACGCATAGAGGAAAACGCAGAGCGCACTCAGCAGAGAGTCAGATCAATAGTGACAGCGATCACATACCCTGGAATGGCCAAGGTACCTCGCTCACCCTAAAACGCTAACAGCACATGCCCCATTTCCTGGAATCATACTGGGGTCACCCCTAACTGAGGTCAATTCTTTGGGGAACTGGGCTAGATCATGTTGTCGTGCAGATGAGCAAGGAATAAGGAAAACAAATAACACACGTGGAAAGTGCGCAGACGCCAAGTACCATATTTAACATCACAGAGACACCAACCACAACGTTACAAATTTGGCAACTAGGCAATCACCAGGCACAATTTTGCCGCCAGCACCATAGGCGACTGCCTCGAGAAGACAAGACGGAGCGCCTGAGCCTGGTGACCACATGGAGACTGAGTTATCTCCCCTGAAAGACTCGGTCAACCCATCCTCTCGTCCCGACATACTCAGAATCCCTGGGAAGCATCAGAAAGTGTAACCAGACGTATATGAACGCACAACAAAAGCTAGCCATTTTTGCTTACGCCCTGACATCCCACTGTACCGGCAGCCTCAACTTGGCAACTACATCGATGGCTAATATCGAAACGGCCACCACAAAAGGAGACATTGCCGCCTTTTAAGTGAAATAAAGAGCATGGGGGCTAATATAGGCGGGAAAATTGACAAATGTACACAACGCCTAGACAAAATTGAAGACAGGCTAGATGGAGTCGAGAACAACCAAGCTACGATAGACACCCTAGAGACACAGCTGGAACACAGAATATGTACCGAGATGTATTAAGATCAAAATGGATGATTTGGAAAATCGTGAAAGGCGGAATAACCTGCGCTTCTTTGTAATTCCAGAGCGAGAAGGCAAAACAGAGGATGACCTCAAGAAAACGCTCCACGACATCATCAAGCTCCTGGTCGCTGATGATGCAATCGACGAACCCAAAACTGTACGTATCCATAGAGCTCGAGGCCCCCGGGAGGTCCAAGATCAGTCCTAGCTCGATTTCATCTATTACTAGGACAAGACCAGGGTGCTTGAAAAGGCAAGGAGCGGCGGAATGATTACCCTTGGAGGGGCGCAGATAACGATATATCAAGACCTATCCTCCTTGACACTAGCACTCAGGAGGATGTGTGGACCCCTCACAAAATGGTTGAAGGAACGAGATATTTACTGCAGATGGGGATACCCTTTCTCCCTCTCCTTTGAACACGAAGGCTCAAAGATTAGGCTGAGATCAGAGAAAGAGATAAAAGCGTGCATATCGGAGCTGGTTGAAATATATGCAGAAAGGGATGATCGAGAGGAATTGAAAAAAGATGGAAGAGAATGGCGCATTCAAGGTCCCAGGAGAAAGCGGGTGAAAGGCTTGAGGAAATATCAAAGAGGCAACATCTCCCCAGACGGAGAAAATTAAGCTTAACCAGACTCAGTATGCCTATGCTTAATCGGTTGCAAAATGCAAAATTTGGTTATTGGTTATTAGACTAACATAGTAATTCATGTATGGTTGCAAAACATAAGTCTAGAGTGGGGGGGTTTGACTGGGGCTAATTTCCATCTTGATTTTACTTTTGCAAGGGACCGCGAGGTAACGGTCTCTGCTGGTGGTTCGATGTCGGGCCGGTATTCTCAGCTGGGCTCGATCGATCGCCACCAGTCGGGTGGAGGGAAAGTGGGTGGGGGAGGGAGTTAGGGGTAAACGGTAGGGTAGGGGAAAGGGTGAAAGCAACATTCTTAGTGACTGAAGAAACAAGAAATGATGTGAGGTATGATGAGCAGATGACATGTTGGTGGTTGTGGTTAAGAACCTTTTTCACCACGATATTGCACAATGGCGATAATCGCTGACTCAAGGGGAAGGGACTCCCTAAGGGTGGGAACGCTTAATGTCAAGGGTCTCAACTCACCAACCAAGAGATCTCTAGTATCCAGAGAGTTTCGTAGAGCAAAAATTGACATTCTCCAGCATGGGGTCTGGCATGGATTCACATGCTCATGAATATTCCCCGTCGTCAGGCTGGGAATCCTCGGTAAAGAAAAAATCAGTATCAGTTTCGTTTCTGATCTGTCTTTCTTAGTAGTAACCAATCACTGATCTCTGGGTCATACTGCCCCCAGCCAATGACTGCCCTCTCCCTAAGCCCCGCCTCTAGCAGCCATCCTCAGATTTTTACCGCACGCTCAAGTGTTGGGAGTCCTCGTGCTTTAGCTCTTGAGTTTTTGCTACGTTTTCGCGCTTTTTTTCCAGAGATTTTCTCATTTTTTCGGAGCTCCGCCGTTTCTACTTCCGATAACGGGGAACCGTTTCGGAATTCTTCTACGCCCCTCAAGGGTTTAATTTTCATCGAGTTTACGCTTCTTGGAGGATTCCGGAAGATCTGCGGCCTACCTCAACGGACATGGCCCAGGACAAGGGAAGCTCGACGCCCGGATCCAAGCTGTTCAGGTGCTGCCCTGGATGCGGATTACAAAACGTTTTCAAGGAGGACGAGCATTCGCAATGTCTCTACTGCCTTCATGAGGACAAGACGCACGTGGAGAAGGACTGTGCGTTCTGCAAGAACCTTTCGGAACGGACCAAACAAGATTGTCGTTCCCGCTTCGCCGGCTGGCTGGAAAAGGGCACAGCAGGTGAGAAGGCGAAGAAAAAGTCTGAGCGGGCTTCTAAGTCCTATGAGGGAGCCCCAGCGACGGGGGCCCAACAGAAGGCCAAGCACCGCGAGTCCGCGGCACCGGGAGCGCCGAAAGGTCTGGCTCTTCGGCTGCCAGGCAGGGCGCGACTTCCCCGGCACGTTCAACCACGAGCCAGCGCTCTAGTTCGGGGAAGAGGAAGTCCGAGAACCCGGGTAAGCTGCTGGAGTGGCCCCGGTCGATCTCGAAAGGGGAGCGAGGCGCTGACCCTCCTCCCAAGGCGAAGGCCCAGGATGCACCTAAGGTGGTGAGGGCTTTGATCCAGCCGGCAAAGGCCTCTATCGAAGTGGTCGCTGTGACCCGGGCGAAGCCGGCTGAGACTGTGCCAGTGGAAACGGCCTCTGGGCCCAGAGTATCCCTGCCACCACAGAGGGAATCCTCTTTCCAGCCCATCGTTAAGACCCCCGTGAAGTCCCCGGCGGAAAAAGAGGATGGGGGCTGTGGCCATTACAGACCCGGAATCAGCCTCTGAGGAGGAGCTGGTGGAAACCGAAAAGGGCCTCAACGAGAGGTTCATAGGCCTCAACGAGAGGTTCGAGAAGGTTCGATCCCAGGGGACGATCCCCGCTGACGTGATCGAAGATAGCGACGATGGCGACGAAGAGGGCCCAGTGGAGCGGCCATCCCGTCCGTCGCAGCCATTACCCGAGCACCAGGATAGCTCGGGGGCCATTTTGTTGGCGATCCAATCCTTATGTACTGAGATAAGGACGAGATTACCACGGACCCCGACGGAGGATCCAGAACCAGGCCCGTCGGGAAACCCTCTGAACAAGCGGAGGAGAGTCCACCCCTCTCCGCCCTTCGTGCCCGCGAGGCCTGTGGACCCCTCATCCCCCTCGCCGGACCCTAGAGAGGATACGGCGATGGATACAGCGACGGGGACGGACGACGACGGCGGCGATGACACAGCGGACATCCCGTCATCACCCCCCGTGGGCTTCACCAGCCGACGAAATTGGCTCCTTCCACGCCATGATAACCAGGGCATCCAAGCTCTTCCAGCTCTGCCCTGAAGAACAAAAAAAGGAAGGCTTTCTTTACCAACGACGAGAGGCCAAGAGGAAGACGGTCCTCGCGGTGCCTTTGCTCAACGACATCTGGGACGAGGGGCTTGCTGTCCTCAAGAACCCTTCCACGACACCCGCCAACAGGGTCAGGTACGAGAATAAGTACAGAGTCCCCGATGCCACCCCCTTGTGCCTCAGGGCCCAGCCCATGCCGGACTCTGTCGTCTCGGCAGCGGCTAAGAAGAAAGCAGCGGGTGCGGCGGCTTCAACTTCCACTTCCCCGCCAGACAGCGAGGGCAAGAAGTTGGACTCCATGGGACGACAAGTCATCTTGTCGGCGGCGACGATTAAAGCAGCCAATGCCTTAGCGATCGTGGCCCGCTACGACAGGGAGCTCTAGTTCAAGATAGCTCCCCTGCTAGACTTCCTACCTGATGACAAGAGGGCAGAGGCCCTAGAAATTCTGCAGGAAGGCGAGGTGGCGTCGGATCATGCCATTCCGGTGGCAACGGATATTGCCGATACTGGATTTCGCCAACTAGGCAACGGAGTTTGCCTCCAAGGCGGTGGAAGAGTCTCTACAGGCCATCAAGACCGACTCGGAGACGGCCCGGGCCCTAGGAGTGCTTCAACAGCGACAGCCCTTTCGGAGCTCCGGAGGCAGACAGGGTGCCTCCAAAGGATCCAGCAGTGGCTCCTCCACTTACCGCCAGGCGGCCCGCTCCTCTTCCCAGGAGGCCTACAGAGGTTGTGGCATGCAAGGGGGATCCCGCCGTCGTCGCCAAGGAGGCCAACGCGGCAAGGCCACCTCCAAGCAAGACTGACCCGGCCGTGTCGTCGGGCCCCCACCGAAGCACCCCGGTGGGAGGCCGGCTGACGAAGTTCGTCAGCGTGTAGGAGTCCATCTCCACCGACCGTTGGGTGTTGGACACCCTGGCCAACGGGCACTCGCTGTAATTCCAAAAGAAGTGCCCTTGCATTCCTCCCGTGGCCAGGAAGGAGAATCACGTCCCTCAACTGCTGGTGGAGGTAAGGGCGATGCTCAAGAAAGGTGCCATCGAGCTCGTCCCCAGGAGGCTCCGGGGCTCCGGATTGTACTCAAGGTACTTCCTTGTCAGAAAGAAGACAGGCGGTTGGCGCCCCATCCTGGACCTGGATGAATACATCAAGGTGCAGAAATTCAGGATGGTCTCCCTCCAGCACGTGCTGGGACAGCTGGAGGAAGGTGACTTCCTATCGTCGTTGGACCTGGAGGATGCTAACTTCCACATCCCCATTCTAAAAGGGCCCAGGAAGTTTCTCAGGTTCGTGGTTCAGGGACGCCACTACCAATTCAGATCTCTACCGTTCGGATTAAAGTCGGCACCCAGGGTTTTCACCAAGTGCCTGGCACCAGTGGCGGCGCGGCTGCGCCTGCAGGGGATCCACGTCTACCCCTACCTGGATGACTGGCTAATCCAGGCAAGGACAAGGGAACTCGCCGTTGAACACACAGCGAGGACCGTCCGGTTGCTCACGGAACTGGGGTTCGCCATCAACTACCCCAAATCCCACCTGGTTCCATCGCAAGTAGCACTGTTTCTGGGAGCGAAGCTCGATACAGTGGGGCAATTAGCCTCCCCGTCACAGGAGAGGACCAAGACCATCCTGGGCAAGGTGCGGCGCCTGTTAGCCATGGACGTGGCCAGGGTGAGGTCCATCAAGTCCCTTCTCGGGTGATGTCCTCATGCATCTATCTTGTACCCCTTTGCAGACTTCGGATGCGTCTGCTACAGGAGTTCCTCGACGCCCGCTGGTTTCAGGCGACGGGCTGCTTCGAGGACAGGATCCCTCTCGACGAGGAGTTCCATCGGCCAATCCTATGGTGGGGTACCCGTGCTCACCTCACTACAGGCACAGACTTTCAAACCCCGGGCGTTTCAGGAGACAGTGACAAGGGACGCCTCTCTGGAGGGTTGGGGGGCCCACACCGGAGATCTCCATGCAAGAGGCCTTTGGCTACCGGAGGAGGGGTCTCTCCACATCAACATTCTGGAGCTCCGAGCAGTGTTCTAGGCGCTCAAGTCGTTCCTTCCGTCCCTCAAGGACAAAGTGGACATACGGAAGCAAGGGGGCACCAGATCCCCAGCCCTATCCAAGGAGGCCCAGGATCTGTGGCACTGGGCCGTCGCCCAGGGGATGTTTCTGGTTCCCTTCCACTTGGCAGGAATAAAAAACACCATCGCCGACTCACTCAGCAGGGAGCTGCGCTCGTGCCACGATCAAGTGGATCGGCTCTTCCAGCGATGGGGCAAACCCCAGATCGACCTGTTCGCGACGGCGACAAACTCCAAGTGCCAGAGGTTCGCCAGCAGGTTCCCGCAGCCGAGGAGCATGGGCGATGCTTTCTTGTTCCCCTGGGACGGCCTGTTTCTATACGCGTTCCCTCCGTTTCCGTTGCTGCTCTGCCTCATCAACCAGCTCAAGAAGTCCAGGTGCAGAATGATCCTCGTTGCACCGGCGTGGCCGAGGCAGATCTGGTTCCCGGACCTTCTGGACTTGTCAACGTCCCCACCAGTCAAGCTGCCGGCGGACGCGGATCTTCTCTCCAGAGAAGGAGGCGCCATTCTCCATCATGACCCACAGTCGCTGAACTTGCAGGCCTGGCTCCTGCAGCACTAGAGTTTGGAGGGTACGATATCCCGGCTGACTGCAGAGAGGTTCTTGCAAAAGCCAGGGCGTCCTCAACTAGTGTTACGGTCATAAGTGGAAGAGGTTCTCTGTCTGGTGCCGTGCACAGAAGATTAACCCTCTGCGGATTACGGCCCCTCGAGTACTGCCGTACCTACTGTCGCTGGCCAAAGCTGGACTGGCTGACGCCTCCATCAAAATACATCTGGCTGCCATCTCCCGATATACCAGGACTCCGGGACGGGCGTCCTTGTGGTCTCATCGCCTGGTGAAGGAATTTATGAAGGGACTATTCCAATCGTTCCCGCCGGTGAAGGCTCCTGCCCCGGCGTGGGAGCTTAATGTTGTGCTGACCAGGCTCATGGGGGCCCCATTCGAGCCTATGCATTCGGAGCCTTTGAAGTTCCTGTCATGGAAGACAACGTTCCTCGTGGCCATCACCTCCGCACAACGAGTGGGAGAGATCCAGGCCCTATCTTGCAAGCCTCCATACTTGACTTTTCATAACACGAGGGTAGTGCTGAGGACGCACCCCTCCTTCATGCCCAAGGTGTCGTCAGACTTCCACCTCAACGAGCCCTTGGTATTACCAGTTTTCTTCCTGTCGCCTTCGAAGCCGGCCAAGAGGACTTTGCACTCGCTGGATGTAGCTAGAGCGCTGAAGTTCTACGTGGACCGCACGAAGAGTTTTCGGAAGACGTCACAACTGTTTGTGAACTTTGGGTCTGAGAATCAAGGGAAGGCTCTCTCGACGACTTCCATTTCCAGATGGCTCTCCGGCTGCATCATGCACTGTCACCGGTTCGAAAACCGACCGCTGCCTGGCCGTCCGAGAGCCCATTCGACCAGAGCGATCGCTGCTACCACGGCGTTCCTGTCTGGTGTGCCCCTGCTGGACATCTGCAGGGCTGCTACGTGGAGGTCGACGCACACCTTCACAAGATTCTACTGCGTCGATCGGGACTCCAGGGAGGAGTCCAGGGTCGGCCAAGCAGTGCTGTGCAACCTGGTCGCCTAAGGTGAGCCTGGTGAGGAGGTAAGAATTGCTTAATGTTGAGCCTGTGCCACCTCCCGTGGTTGTGCATGTGTATACTGCTATGTATTCTTTTATTCATGAGCATGTGAATCCATGCCAGTCCCCATGCTGGAGAAGGAACAAGTTACTTACCTGTGACTGTTGTTCTCCAGCATGGGTCTGGCATGGATTCACATGCGAACCCTCCCACCGACCCCTCTGCGGCTCTTCACTTGGTCATACTGCCACTTTGCGTGCTACCAAATCTGAGGATGGCTGCCAGAGGCGGGGCTTAGGGAGAGGGCAGTCATTGGCTGGGGGCAGTATGACCCAGAGATCAGTGATTGGTTACTACTAAGAAAGACAGATCAGAAACAAAACTGATACTGATATTTTCTTTACCGAGGATTCCCAGCCTGACGACGGGGAATATTCATGAGCATGTGAATCCATGCCAGACCCATGCTGGAGAACAACAGTTACAGGTAAGTAACCTGTTCCTTCTCCTTCTGCAAGAGACCAAATACATGAAGGGGGATGAAAGGCAGGTTATTGGGAACCATATAGGAACAGAATTCTGCGGCTCCAGACTGCTGAGAAAAGGAGGGGTGGAAATTCTCGTCAGAAAAGGAATAGAGTTTAAGGTCGCTAAAACATGGTCAGATGCAGAAGGCCGAGCTTTATTGGTAACAGGATCTATCGGAAATGTGAAGGTGACAATTGCCACCATTTATTCCCCCAATATAGGCCAAGTTAGATTTCTGTCTAAAACAATCCCTAAAATAATGCTGGAGGCCACAGGGCACATTATTCTGGGAGGTGACTTCAACCTATGGTCAGACCCCATTATGGATCGGAAGACTGGTCATGAGAGATAGAGCTAAAGGAGAACGTAATGAGTTTGCAGACATGATGGATGTGTATGGGATGAGTGATGTGTGGAGAGGACTGCACCGAGATGAATGAGGTTACACCTTCTACTCAACCCCGCACAACACCTTCACCCGAAATTACTATATTTACTTTTCAAAAGATCTATATAACATCACGACACAAGCAGAGATCACCCCAATCACATGGTCGGACCATGATATGGTCATTGCTGACACCCAGTGGGAAAACCTGCCGGTTAGAGGAGGTAAATGGAGATGTAATGAGGCCCTTTGGAAAGACTCTGGGCCTCATTACGAGGCGGGCGGAATGAGATTAACGGCGCCGGTAATGGTGCCGGCGCCGTTAATCCCAATCCGCCCTATTACGAGGTCCCCTCACGGGACCCACTCTGGACGTCTGGTTTGCGAGCGGGTTATTAACGGGCCCGTTGTTAGCTCCCTCCCTATGCCCATTGAGCCCTATGGGGGCTCGAATGGAAATGAGGAAGGACCGGGTTGGGGTTCCATGAAGGAGGAAAAACTGGGCCCTCCAAATTCGAAATGGCCCGGTATTTCCCCATTCAGGGAACCCGGACACGATTCTGGAGGCAGCCATGCCCTTGTTAAGGGCATGGCTACCTCCAAAGTCGTAATGAGGCCCTCTGTCTTTAGGAACGAAATGGAAACAGAGATTACTGAATACTTTAAATTGAACAACACCGGGGAGGTTTCCAAACAGGGGGATGGTGGAAGCGGGGAAGGCTACTTGGAGAGGTGTCCTAATAAGGGAAGGGACCCTCAAGAAAAGAGAAAGAGCACTGATAGAAAACAGACTCAGAAAGGAGATTTGCCGGTTGGACAAGGAGGTTAGGAGAGGCAATAAGGTGGATCCCGACAAACTCAACGAAGTGAAAATGAAAAGGGAGGAACTTTGCATCCTAGAACACGACCAGACTGTGAGCAAACTGCACCTGCTGAAGCAAAAACTTTGCAAAAAAGGGGACAAAGCAGATGCACTGCTAGCCGCTAGGCTTAGGGAACAGCAGGCGGAGCGAAGAGTGCTGGAGATAATCGAGGAAGGCCCTGCCCCAGCAGTAAGCATACCCATCACCAATGTATACCCCGGAGACGGACCCAGACCCGCCTGGCATCGAAAACTACCTAGCTGCTATCGGCATGCCAAAGGTAACAGGCATGTACTCGGATCAGCTAGCCCACTATGTTGGCGTGAATGTGGTGAGGTCGCAGATTATTGTCACATGTGGTGGGGATGTCCCTGGATTAAGGTGTATTGGGACGAGGTCCTGGGTTGGGTCAGAGACCTAGATTAGATGGGGTCCGCAGAACTGCAGACCCCTACCTCATTTTGTTTGGCTTTATGATATGATATGATATGGCATTTGTAACGCGCCCATACACAAGTGTTTCAAGGCGCGTCGAGGCAGGGAGGGGGGAACAAGGGGAAGACAGACAACGATCCTACTAGGCCAGGTGTCATTTAGACCGCGCAAGTGCTGGGGTAGGGAGAAGGGAAAAGTGCAAGGGGAAGGGGAGGGGGGAAGTGCAGTACAAGTAAGTAGAGTAAAAAAAAATAATTAAATAGGGCCAGCTGGTGGCAAGTGCAAGGTAAGTGCAGACAAGTGCTGGGAAGGGGGGGCTGTAGGGATACAGAGACAGTCCCGCAGTGCAGGGGTTGCCAGGGAGGCAGTGCAAGTGGAGAGTGGCTGGGCCAGGACCGAGGTCGGTGAGGGTGGCCCAGTAGCAGATTCAGTGCAGTTTCAGTGAAGAATTTAGCAGGGGAGAGGGAGAGAGGGAGAGAGAAAGCAGAAGCAAAGAGGAAGGTTTTGAGGTGCTTCCGGAACTGGAGATGGTTCTCCTCAAGTTTCAGGGAGGCAGGAAGGCTGTTCCAGAGGGAGGCCCCTGCCGCGGAGAGAGATCTACCCCCAGCTCGTTGTTTCGAGAAGCGGCTGACCCTGAGGGAGTTGGAGATGGATGAGCGAAGGGCTCGGGAAGGAAGATATTTAGGAAGAGAGAGTTGAAGGTATTTAGGCCCCAGGCCCCAGGCCCCAGAAGGCCTTGTGGACAATGCAGAGGGTTTTGAACTTAATCCTCTCAGCCACTGGGAGCCAGTGTAGAGATTTCAGACCTGGAGAGATACGGTCCCTGGGCTTGAGGCCAAGGACAAGTCTCGCAGTTCTGTTCTGGATGAGTTGCAGAGGGCGGAGAGTGGAGGCAGGCAGATTAAGATATAGGCTGTTACAGTAGTCCAGCTTCGAGAGAACCAGGGCTCGGGAGACAGTGAGCTTCTGGGGGAAGGAGAGGAAGGGAAGAATACCTCTGAGGAGGTGCAGCTGGTAGTGTGACTTCTTAGAGACGTCAGATATATGAGGCGAGAAGTAGAGTGTGGAGTCGAAGATGACCCCGAGGTTTTTTGCCTTGCAGGTAGGAGCAGGAAGAGAGCCAAGAGAGGCTGGCCAGAGAGCTGCAGGGAAGGAGGGAGTGGGTGGGTCGATGAGTAGAATCGCAGTCTTACTGGCATTAAGGCAGAGGTCATTGGCGGCACACCATTCCTGGATAGCAGACAGACAGTCAGAGATGAGGGAAGGAGAGGAGGAGGCCGACGGTAGCCTGAAAATGAGCTGGGTATCGTCCGCATAGCACTGAAAGTTGGGGCATAGGGCGGCGATGCGGTGGGCAAGGAGTGCCAGATACTGGTTGAACAGCCAGGGAGAGAGATTAGATCCCTGGGGAACACCACAGGTGGAGAAAAAGATGTCAGAGAGGAAGGACCCAAGTTGTACCTGGGAGGGTCGATTGGAAAGGAAAGAGGTCAGCTACCCCAGAGCCTGACCAGTGATACCCAGGTTATCACGGAGACGGTTGAGCAGGATGGCATGGATGACAGTGTCAAAGGCAGAAGAGAGATCAAGCAGAATGAGAACACACAGAGTGTTGGAGGCGAGGTTCAAGAGCAGGTCGTCACGGATGTTCAGGAGAGCAGTTTCCGTGCTTCTGGCCGCTCTGAAGCCAGATTGATGGTCATGAAGACTACCAACAGATTCAGCATGGAGGTTAAGCTGGGAGATGGCCAGTTTCTCCATGAGCTTGCCCAGGAAGGGAGGGATGGAGATTGGGCGATAGTTAGCCGGGCAGGAGGGGTCGGAAGAGGGTTTCTTAAGAAGAGGGTGCACAAGGGAGTGCTTGAGGGAGGATGGGAAGACTCCAGAGGCAAAGGAGTGGTTGCAACAGTCAGCCAGGGCAGGAGCCAGGGAGTCGATGTGGTCCTTGATAGTTTTGGAGGAACAGGGGTGAACCTGTTTAGACAAGACTTTCATAGATCGGACTTGTCTGGAAACCTCGTCAGCAGAAAAAAGGGGAAAGGCAGAGAAGGGGGGAGGAGGGGTGGCTGCAGAAGGGCCAGAGGAAAAACCGGGAAGAGAGGGAGGGAGGTGATAGGAGGAGAGTGAGGACAGGATGTCCTGAGTTTTAGAGATGAAGTGAGAGGCCAGTGCAGTGCAGAGGGCCTGGGAGGGGACAGGAGAGGTAGAGACTGCAGCAGGGTTGGCAAGCTCCTTGCAGATTTTAAAGTGTTCAGCTGAGTTGTTGGATGCCGCAGAGATGCGGGCTTGGATGAGGGCTCTCTTCTTGGTGAGAATGGAGAGACGGTATTGCCTTTGGAGCAGGCGGCAGGCCAGTTTGTCAGAGGATGATCATGAAGCACGCCACTTTGAGAAGTATGAGGATGAATGGCGAAGGATTAAAGGTCTGGTCACACAGCTGTTGCTAGCTGCCCGGGCTTTGCTGGCTATGAAGTGGAAATCCACAACAATCCCGAGTGAGCGTGAATGGGTTAATGTAGCATCAAACATATGTACCATGGAAAAAATAACATCATCCCTACATAGGAGATCCATGCAATGTGATACTCTGTGGATGGACTTCATGAACAAATACATGCCAGGAATATCACATTAACATGTAGGAGCACGGATGGAAGCTTACCCCACCACTTGATTTGTCATGTAATGCCCTCGAATGTTTGACGCTGTCTAAAATGTTATCTAAAATGAAAGAGAAATGTAAAGATAACTTCCCCAATAGGGGAGTCCCTTAAAACCTGAAACGTGACCACATAAAAATAAGCCCACACATTTCTTGTATAAGGAATGCCTAGCCCGAGGGGGGATGGGGGTGTGGGATGGACGTGTGTGGGTGGCGGAATGAGAGACAGGAACGGTCACTTCAAAGACTTGCAGACTGAGGTTGTTTGAGTACACAAGGTTTATGTTTGAATTTTGATTGAAAAGTCCTCAACTTTGTTCTGTAATCAAATGCTTGCACTTTTTCTTGTGACCTGTATAAAAATCTAATAAAATTAAATGAAAAAAAAAAAATCCGCACAAAACAATCCTTATTAATGTGGGACATACAAATAAGAAATGTGTGAAGCCCATATGGTTCGTTGAGGGGGCAAGGATTCATCTGCAGAAGGTATTTCGATACCTGGGTTACTCATTCTCTAGTACCATGACTAAAAGTTTTCTTAAAAATTGTTTAAAGATGAAGGCAATCGAGGCTGGGAGGCAAATGAGAGTAATTGAAAGGAGATTTGGTAAATTCACAATGTCTGCATGTATGAATTTTTATGTTACGAAGGTTATGCCTAGACTGTCATATGGGCTTGAATTTTTTCCAGATAAATTGACATCATATTTAAAAACTATTGAAGCTCTAACTTGGAGAAAGGTCTTGTTTTTTCAGCCAAAATGCGTACCAATGGAAGCAATTCGGTATGAGTTCGGTCTTGACTCATTGAAAAGCCTGATGGAATGTAAAAAGATTTCCCTATACAGAAAATGTGTACTTAGCGATAGTAACTCGATGTATAAGTTATTTAGTGACAATGTGACAGAGGAATTTATGCAGAACCTTAAAATTGATGTTGAAACTATACTTATAAATGTTGGTGTTACAATGAAATGTCTTATTGGGAAACCATCAATGGTAAAAATGTTAATCAAAGCATTTGATTGGGTTGGCAACAATGCAGTTATTTTGAATTCTAAGTTGTATTGCCAAATGGTATCAGCCTGGAAATGGTACCCAGAGCCAGAGAAATATCTTGTAAAATATCCTTTTCGTCAACTGAGGAACAGTACGATGCATTTTAGGTGCAATGTTCTAAATACAAACGAAATTTGTTTTACTCATAATTTAATCCCTGAGGACCAGAAAGTATGTAGATTTTGCTTAGTCACTGGGGAAACTGAAACTTTGATGCACATTTTACTAATCTGTCCAAAGTTGAGCAAGGAGAGGATGGATTATTTCTCGAAATTTGTTCATGATACTTCATATTTTCAAAGGGATCTGATTTCATACGAAATATTACATGACTTATCAATGTCCTTAAAGATCAGGGTTAACTCCTTTTTGGTGAATATTTGTAATGTGATTCAGGGGGTTGCCGATATGAGTGGTTGGGATTATTCAATGGGGAATGAATGTTAGCCTGGTTGCTAAGAATGGAGTGATTTTCGCTCTGTGATTATTTTATTGTTTGATTGTTATGTGCTTAGGAATTTGATGCGACTTTGTATAGGTCAAGGAACTCAGCTGGTAAAACTGAAATTATATGTATTTGAATGTTCTGTTTGATGGTTTATTGAATTTTATGAGATTTTGTAAAGATTTATATAAACCAATAAACAATTAAAAAAATATATATGTTCTATGTAAAGCATTTTGGCGAAAGCGCTATATAAATCATACATCATTATCATTATGACAGACTCACACATTATTTTCTCTGTGTCAGCTCTCACTGTGGGCATGATCACGACCTCGGCGGTAACGCTAACGCTCTTAGCGCGGGGGCTATTAGCGCGACCGCCATAGCCCCCGGCGCTAATAGCGCGGGATCACGAGTTGGGCGGACTTGGAAGTCCCCATTCCCCATTGAGCCCATTCGGGAATGCCCCATTCCCCATTGGGCTCAATGGGGAAAATTCACGCTCTTACCGTCGGCGGATTTCCCGCCAGCGGTAATAGGGCGAATTTTCGGCAGATTTCCCCCCAGCCAAGACCTGGGGTGAAATCCGCCGAAGCCCTGATTCGGCGGACCCTTAAATCTGGCGGTAATAGCGCTACTGCCGAATTTAAGGGTTACCGCCGAGGTCGTGATCAGGTGTCATTTGTCATCTGCCTATTTACTCTTTGATTAATCTTTTCTCGCTATGTGAAACAGATGTGAGTCGAACAATAAGAGATCAGGATAGATCTGTGAAGGTCTTGGTCACCCTGCTCCCTTTAACGGATGAACACAGACTTTTATGGGGTTCATTACACATTTCTTAGGGTTATCAGTGTTTCCATCGAAAATTTGCCATCAAGGGTGTTTTGCATTGAATTTTTTTCCAACGAAAAAATTTGCATTAAATGCATTTATTTCTTCTTTTTTTGGGTGCCCCCTCAACTCTCCATTTTGAACCCTTAAAAACCCACCCCAAACAAAATGAACCCTTTAACCCACAAAAATATGCATTTTTCCATTGGAAATAATTAGATGCAAAAGCCCTCGATGGAACATTTTCCGGTGGAAAGACTGCATACCATTTCTTAGACACTTTTTCAACACCTTTCTCTAATGTCGGTGCTGCCTTGGAAAAGCCGCTCTTTCCCATTCACTGGCGACCCAATTAGGAAGCACTTGGCAACTTGAGGTAATAAGTACATTTTCTTGCCCCTGGGAACAGTAACACGTAGTACATTATCCCATACTCCCATAAAGCTGTCCTGCATGTCGCTTGCCACATCATAGCTGTCCAGTTCTTCCACCAGGGCCAAGCCGTAGCTCCTCTGTACGCTTTAGACCAGTTTCATAATAGATTTTTTGAGATTTTCATTTTCAGGACTCAATTTTCTTTCGACCGTACCCATTGATTGTGGGTGGTACAGGCTCAGAGGCAATGTACTTAAATGGCTACAGTCCTTCCTAACAGACCCATCCTGACAAGTACGTCTTGGTCTGTTTGCTCACAGCTGTATCCCATGAGTTGTGGGGTCCCGCAGAGTTCCTCATTATTGCCTATCCTCTTTAAATCTATATCTTTGCCCTTTAATAGACATAATTCACAATATCGGTGTAGTTGTTAGGGAGAATTCTCTGTAAAGGCTAATTTCCCAAACCTAGTGAGTCCCCCAGCAGCTTTGCTGGATTTTCGGGGTTTATTTTTTTCTCCTGCTAAGAGTGAGACTCTTTTCCTCCCACTCTTAGACATGATTTGAGGTGTTCCTTTGACTTACTATGTGTTTTATGGGCTATGGGGTCCTTTACCCCATAGGGCTTCATGTGTTTTTGGTATGTGGGTTACACAGCACCCTCCGTGCCGTAACCCAGGGGTGTCGTAGCGACCCCCAAACATACACTCCATACCCTGGGACTGACTACTGTCTCCCAGGGCATGTAAAGTCAGCATTGGCTTTACTAGTCTCAAATTGTGAACAGAACCAGTACAAGCCATCCTATTGTGGACATACTGGTCGGGTCAATTCGATTGCCCCATGGTCTGTTGTTCGAGGGGGCACTGTCCAGGCCCCCCCGACCGAGTTTTGGCTGGTGGCAGTGGATACTACTTTTATATTCGACCGCGAATATATTCCTATGGGATTTTCCCATTGTTCGAGGCTACCACTTTTTAAAATAGCCTCAAACATACCGCCGGTTTATTAAATTAATATGAGTTCACCGGTTGGTAATTTTTGCCGAAACTTGGTTCCAAAATGGCGTTTGTGTTCGCTTCTGTGACTCCAACCCAAGTCGAGCCCTTTGTCCCACTTTTTGGCGGGCTTCTCCACAGAAGCCTCCAAAAGTGGCGCCACTCTGTCTGGGTACCACAGGGGGTGTGGGAGGGGGTTTAGGCACCCTGGACTGAGTTGTCTCGGCAACTCAAGTCGCACTCTTGTGTGATTGGCCCAAGTGGTGAGCCGCCCGGCTCACCACTTAGCATGTTTGATTGACAGCTAGGCTGAATGAATGGGGGTTTTCTGCATAAAAGCAGGGCTTTGGGGACTGGAACTTCAGAAGTTGCCACAGGACCTAAAGAATCCGAGGAGGGAGAAGCCGAGCCGACCTGCAACAACGACACCACCGGTGGAGCCCTGAGGAACCGTCTCACCCCTTTTCCCGACGACAGAGGAGATCTCCAGCCCGGAGAGTCTTCTTCCTTTGATTGGTGGGGATAACCAGTTTGCCCGTCTTTTCGCCTTCCTGGACCATCTCGTGGCCGCCTTGCCCGTGCCAAGCACCCCGGTTTACCACTACCGCGAAGAAAAGGGTGGTACCTTGTAACCGGGAAACTCCACGGCTGGTTTCTTCCCTGGCAGCGCAACGACCTTCAGCTTTCCTCCACGTCGAGACCTCCTCTTCCTCTGGACGAAACACCGACTTGCACCCGCTGCCAGGAACAACTGCCCCCGCTGGAGCGTTCTTCCCACTTTCAGGTACTGTGTCCCGCCTGGCTTCCCTTGCGACAGATCGTTCGGGGTGACAGTAAAGACTTGATCTCGATCTTTTGTGAACTTTCTACAAAGACTCTTTGGGCATAACCCCACTCTGTGATCCTGGACACATTTTGCTTGCTCTCTCTAAGAGTGGACCTGGCATTTGAACTTCCTTGCTCTCCAGTAGACTTTGCCTAACCTGGCTCACTGTGGTTCTTTGAAAAGTATTGAAATGTGTGTGCTTTCATAACTCTGCCTTTTTCCCTCCCTTTTTAATAACTTATTAGAGTGCCATCTTATGTTAAGCGCTCACCTCTGTCTGAAAATAAGTGGTGTTTCTCAGTAAGACTTGTCTAATAAGTAATTAGGGTTGTATATATATAATAGTGACTGTGGGCCTCATTACGACCCTGGCGCTAAGTGTTTAACGGCGCCGTAAAAGGCTGCGGCGCCGTTAAACACTTTGCGCCTGATTACGAGGTCCCTTTGCGGGACCCGATCTTAATGGCTGGTTTTACCAGCCGTTAAAGTAGGGACCCGCAAAGGGACCTTGGTGCTAAGTACGGTACCGCAATTTGCGGTACCATACTTAGCGCCTTCCCCATTGAGCCCTATGGGGCAAAAATGGGAATGGGGAAGGGCCATGTAGGAAGGGGGAATTACCGCCCCGCCAACCTTGTAATGGGGTGCTAATTCCCCCTTTCTCCATGGCGGAGTCGGTAAATTACCGGCATGGACCATGGTGCTATTAGCACCATGGTCCTCCGCCTGGGTCGTAATGAGGCCCTGTGTGTTGAATTTACTTACCTTTTTGTGCTAGTGTAATTTACAAGTGTTTAAATAAATAATTATATACTTTTACACCAAAGCTCTGGTCAGTGTTTGCTTGTGCTACTGTGTCTCTGTATCTATTGTGTATACTCTATATACTGGCTTACTCATCTTGAGAGAAGTCCTACTGCTCAGCCACAGCTACCAGGTCAATCTGGGTGGTACAGACTGCTACCAATTGGGTTTACTGCCAACCACCTGTAGTCCTAAATCTTTTGCAGTTGTCCCTAAGGGAACTGCACAGGTTTCTGCCTAACACTAGTCTTCTTCAGTTATGCGGACGATACCCAGATTGTGTTAAATCTAGTTTTGGCTAATGATTCCTGGTCCAAAAAGTTGCAGTGTTTGACCTCGGTCAAGTTCTGGATGGACTCCAATTTTCTAAAGATGAACCCAGATAAAATGGAGATCCTGACATTACATATAAAACCTTTACAGTGGAAACAGATTTTTTGGCTGTAATCATTTGACCAGAGCCCAAATGAGAAATCAAAAATCTAGGCATTGCATTTGACCAAGAATTATTTTAAAACAAACAAGCCGCAGCAGTCACAGGAGAATTAAGTACATCCAACTATGTTTGTTCTTCACTCATCAAGTAATAGTAAGGAATTAATTCTCACATCTAAACTAGATTACAATAGTATTTCACGACTGCAGAGAATCCAGAACACAGCAGCCAGGACATTGCTAAAGCTTAGGAAACAAGTTCACATAATCCTGGCTTAAGATTCTATGTCTCATTCTTAAAGCTTTGTATCAATCAAACTGTTTTCCTTTCTCAACCAAACGTAACCTTTGCCTTCCTAATCAACCACTGAGACCAATTAATGGAAGATGAATGGTTCCATCCTACTGTAAAGAAACTCAAGGTTGACAATATTGCCCCTCTCAAATCTATCTACCACTCAGCTGTCCGTGCCCTCTGTCTCCTTGCCCCGCATGACTCCATTTCTTCTTCACTGTCCTCCCTTGGCTGGCTTCCCTTCCACTCCCAACTTAAATTTAATTTCCACTATCTAGTCTTTAAGTCTCTCCATGACCTGGCTCCCCCCTATCTCTCCTCTCTTTCTATAATCCTTCCCGCCCCCTCCATTCAGCCGACCACTTCCTTCTCACCACCCCCCTTCCCGATGTGCTTCCTCCCGTTTCCGCTCCTTTCATCTCCTAGCCTCCCTGCACTGGAATGCCTTACCTCTCTCAATCCGCTCCATTCCTACCTTTTCCTCCTTCCGCTCTTCCCTGAAATCTCTCCTTCTCCATTCCCCGCCTTGAAACCTTCCCCACCTCTCATTCTCTCCCCTTCCCTTGATTCTTCCCTATGATCCTCTCTTCCCTCCACCTTCCCCTTATCCTCCCTCTTTTTCACCCTATTCCCCTCCTGTTTCCTTCCTCCCTTTCCCACTCCCCCTTCAGATTCATTGCTCTACTTACTGTTTTTACTGGTTCGATTCATGATTGTAAATTGCTTCTACTGTTTTATTGATTATGTATACTGTTGTTTAATGTGAAGCGCTTAGGATGAAAGCGCTATATAAACTCAATAAATACAAATGCAATCTTTAACAGTACAACTGACTATGGAACTCGCACCCTCCATCATTACGGAAAGAGACCAGCATAATGCCATTTTATGAACACCTGAAAACCGTTCTACTTGTTCTCCCCTAAATTACTACACCTTAAAAGAGTCAATCAACATTTTCACCTTCTCTATAGTGCCAAGATACCTTCGGCTGAACGATGCGCTATATGAAAACTCACATAACATAACAGGCAATGGAGCCTCTGCTGGAACTACAGCTTTTCCATAAAATGTGTTTCATGATTACTATGAATACTCACTGGCACTCCAAAGTGAAGCACACAATCTTTTATCAGTGCTTTGACCACTGCATGCGCATCGACTCGGCACAGATATACCTCAACCCAGTTGGAGAACATGGGCCTCATTACGAGTTGGCAGTAACTCTGCCGGTGCTTCCCGCGGGTTCTCGCCGGACTCGTAACATTTTACCAGCACCTAGCTTGCCAGTGCCACTGGGACATTACAAGTCCCGGTGGACCGGGAAGCTAGGTTCCGGAAATTATGAGTCCCCATTCCCGTGCAGTCTGCTAGGACTCCACAGGAATGGGTTCACGGAAGCACTGGCACTGTGGCCGCTGTGCCCGGCATGGTCAGACCTGTCGGGCGAAGCGGCCCCAGCAGGCAGTCTTGTAGTGTGGTGGTCCGGAAACAACGGTGCCGGTGAGTTTACCGCACCCTTGTTTCCGGACCACCACACTCATAATGAGGCCCCAGGTCTTCAATAACCAGCACATAGTCCCACCTTGAAACCTTTCACATTTTAATGAAGTCACACTTGATGTAAATGAACAGTGCCCATGGTGTCAGTTTGGCCCCTTCTCTCACACTAACAGTCTAACCCAGATTGTGCCTCCAGCATATCAAAAATTGTTTGCAGTGTTGTTCAGTGTGAGGGGTCAGAAATGTAAGGCGGACAACTTTGTGAAGGTTTTTCAAAGACACCATTTATTTAACTTAGAAGGTTAGATACACGTGTCACTATCCCTAGCCTGGCGAGGATTTCCCTGCCTGAAACTCCAGAAAACCCTCTACCACAAGGTTTCTGACCTCCACACTTATACATAAACTCAACAAGGTAATCAATATGGCAATTCAAGAGCAAAACATATAACAGTTAGATTCACCATATGACAACACTCTCCTTTTAATCTGGGTGAATTTCCCTTCCCCAGATTCAAGCAGGATTCACTTTAACAGTTCAAAAAGAATAAGGAAATCCTGTCTTGTATTAAAGTTCCAAAGCAGTTCTTTTGCAACAAAATGTTCCAACAGTTCAGGATCGTTCAAACAAAGTTTCCTTCTCTTACAAACAACCTTCTTTGCATAAACCAGAACAATGCCTGAATTCAGTAGAATGAACATACATTTTCTTTGACCAAATGATTCTTCAACCACATATTTGTTAAGAAACAATTATACATTTCTGCCACAGTTTATACAACACTTTCTTCAGCAATGAAAGTTTGTCAGGACGACTCGTGAACACCTCTTCATTCACTTCTGCAACTTCCACCTCATCTACTCCCATGCCAGGCCTACTACTTCAAAGTTCTCTGTAGGGTATACTCCCCTGCCCGAACCGGATACAGTGTTCAACTTCAACCTCTGACCTGGTATAAGTCAGGCAATTATGAACCACAATTGCTTCTGTTAAGGTCAGCTTACAACAACTTCCAAATGTTTCTTGTTTCACATCACCACATTTGAGAATTTCTTCAGGGAAGCCAAGAGTCACATTGGTGCTCTTTATTACACCTCTGTGATTTCCAAGACCTTTGCAAGTTATGCTGCACTCCTTCTGAATCTCCTTTACCAGAAGGGCAGCCTTCTTGCCACCCTTGTTTCCCCACTTGTTCATTAACCGAAAACTAGGCAATGTGGGTTTTCACCAGCTTTGTTTACGTATTTTTTTAAACATGGGCAGCAAACGTTACAAACTTATGAATTCCTATTCAACCTATCTTGACTTTGGCAATAAGGTTTAATTTTGTATTGCCTTGTTTAAACTTTATTTTGGCTTGGGCAATGATTGTTTGTATTGGGTTCTAGGATTATTGTCACCTCTTGCTGCTGTCTCTCACACAACCCTGTATGATTAAAGACAGGGCCTCATCACAGGTCTGGTGGTAACCCTTAAAAGTGGCAGTAACAGAATTAGGGCGCCAGTACCGCTCTGTCGGATCACGAGCCGGCGCAAACAGCACCGACTGTAAAATCAGCCGGTGCTATTACAGCCGGCCACACGAGGCACAAACACAGCCACATCACAAGTCCATGTTCAGCAGTATTAGCTGAAACCAGCGCTAATACTGCTGAAAACATGGCCTAGTTACCTACAGCTTCCAGCTGGAGGTAAACACACACAGGTGCTGAAATAAAGCCACAGGTAATCCCAATCCACCCCAGAGTGCTACATAAGGCACACCCCTACCCCTAACACTGTTTCCAACACCATGCTGCCACTAGCCACTGTGAGCTGGGAAAGGCAGCTGCCCATGCTGCGGCTGGAAGTAGAGAGGCAGAACAACCAGGCCAGGGCACAGGTAGCACAGAGGAGGTTTGGGGGTGGGGAGGAGCAGGAGGAGAGCCCAGGCAAGGCGTGCTCTTATCCCCAGGGTTAGGCCCTCACTCTGGACGCTCACCGACAGCCAGTTGGTCACCCTGTACTGTCTCAGCAGGGAGACCATAACAAAGCTGCTCACCACAATACAGGACGACATAGGGAGCAGGATCAACATCCAGACAGCTGTGCCCCCACTGTCTGTCCTACAATTCCTCAGAACTGGCACCTTCAAGCACTCAGTGGCCATGATGCACGGCATGGCACAAGCCACATTCTGCGCAGTGTTGGGCCAGGTGCTTGAAGCCCTCCTGCGGCAAGTGCAACACCACATCTCACTGCCTATCACCCCAGTCCAGGTCAATGCCATGAAGGCACGGTTCTATGCCGGTGCCCAAATGCCAAATGTGATTGCTACCCTGGACTGTACCCAGGTTTCACTGATGACCCCCCAGGCCCATGAAGCAGAGTACTGTAACCGCAAGCACTACCACTCCCTGAAGGTGCAGGTGACTTGCAACCCCAACCTGTACATCACCCACTGCTGTGCCCGCTACCCCGGTTCCACCCACGATGCCATGGTCCTACGGAACAGCACACTGCCAGGATACATGGAGAGGCACAGAGGACAACGGACCTGGATAGTGGGTGAGTAGAAAAGCCAGCACACATGCGCTGTGAAGCACATGCCCAAGTGGGGGCAGGGGGATGCAAATAACTACACTCTATATGTAGATTGTGAAATAGGTAGTTTGTGTCTTGTTTATTATGTTTAATTCTGTGTGTAGAAGTTTGTGATGTATAACCAAAGCACACAATAAATAAATAAATAAATAAACAAAGGATGGCATGACAAGCGAATTCCGTACTTGACCACCTCCCGCACTAACGTCACAGTACAGGCAAGGGAGCATGCACATGTCTTACTTACCTGCATGGAGAAGCTGATGTACACATACAGTAGCAATTATAAACACCAACATGACTACAGTACCACAATGCAACATGCACTTATCAAAGCAATGTTGACACATGGCCACATCGCCTCACACAAGTACAACCCTGCTAGTACCACAGCCAGGCACCCATGTGCGGCCAGCCTACAATGCCCACCCATTGGCACCAGACGCCCAGGGTTTGCCCATGGGGAACCCAGCATGCCACATTCACAGGTTAAATGCATTGCCACATGACAGCCACCATGTCCCCTGCACATGTCACTGGTGTCCAGTCAACTCGTCGAAAAAAAACTGGTCGACTGCAATTTGGTCGACGCAATTTGGTCGAAAACCATTTCGTCGAAAACATTTTTTTATTTATATATTTATTTTTTGGGTTTTCGTTTTGTTAAAAAATGGGTTTTTAGAGAAAAAAAGGGGGTTGGGGGGGGACCCCCCCAAAAAAAAAAAAAAAAAGGGTTAAAATAGAAAAAAAAAAAAATTCGACGAAATGGTTTTCGACCAATTTGATTCGACCATTTGTCTGGTCGACCAATTTTTTTCGACGAATTGACTGGCAACCCATGTCACTGACATACACCTTATGTAACATATGCTGCAAGGGAAAAGGGTGCATGTGAAGCACAAACAATGCATGGAACGAGAGACACTGCATGCACAGACATAGAATAGACACATGCCATGGAATGAAGGCCCATGTGCATGCACAGGTAGTCCATTGACCTGATATTGTGTAAGTACACCCCCACACCTTACACCGTGACTAATGCCTGTGCCTCCCACTATGCGGATGATGCCGGATACCCACATCTGCCCTGGATAATGACCCCTGTGCATGATCCACGTGCAGCGCAGGAGAATGCCTAAAACCACGCTCACAGCAGGACCCGTGTGTGCCTCGAGCGTGCCTTCAGCTTCCTGAAGACACGTTTCCGCTGCCTCGACTGTACCAGTGGAGCCCTGATGTACACTCCAGAGAAGGTGGGCAAAATTGTGCTTATGCCATGTTGCACAATATCTGCCTGAAGAGAAACATTTTCCGCTACCCCTGATGTGGACATGCCACCCCCAGAGGATGAGGATGCCAAAGATGACGTGAGGGATTGGAGAATGGCACCTTCACATGGCACAAGTCATGCACAACTGTGTGACACCAACTCAATCAATAAACACGACAACAACGCTGTCAGGAATGTCCTTGCATTAATGAAGTTCAACCGTGTTTATTGAATGAAGTGCCCCAACTATCCCCCTCCCACTACCAACTCCCCAGCACACTATCCGTGCTCCCCCCATCAACTCCCTAGCATGGCCACTCATGCCAATCAGTGTCCCTTAAAACCGTGGCCTCTTCCCCCCTGCCAGCCCCCAGTGAGTTTGGGCGCAGAAGGCGCTGTGACTGACGCCTCAGCATGCCCTGCTGTGACCCATCTGTGGGAGTGGTTGAAGTGGAAGGGACGGAGCCTGTCCCCAGGTTTTGTTGACATTGCACCTCCATGCTCTGCCGGATGGTCTCTGCCAATGCAGGGATGCCTTCAGTCATCTCCCTGATCCTCTGGGCGTACAACGTTAGGGTGGCCGTACCGGCAGTTTTCTAGGTCCTGTTCCACACAATGGCCCGCACAATGCTGTTTGTGACCCCTTGAATGCTGTCCCTTATGGCATTCAGGTGTTCGGAATGCATATGGCCAATTGCCTCCATCTCATGCTGTCTCTGCTGCATCTCCTCGAGCCTCCAGGACAGCGTGCTGCGTGTTGGTGTGTGCTGTGTGGGAGAGGGGCTGTGCACTGGCCCTGGGCTGAAATCAGAGGAGTCATAAGACAGTGTGCCAACATCCGGCTCTGGGGTCTGTGGATGCTGGCAGCGTGGGGGGCTCTCTGGGGTCTGTGGACGACCTTTGGCAGGTGGTGACACTGGGCTGGTGTCCCCCTTTGACTCCACGGTCACCCTGCCAGCAGGTGTGGCCTCTGTGTCTGAGCCAGTGGGTGCAGTGTACCTTGCGCTGCTCCTAGTGGCCTTTGGTGTGGAAGTTGGCTTGGCACTGCTATGTTGCAGTGTTACATGGCGGGACATCCGCCTCAGTGTCACCTGACTGAGCTTTTGCAGGGTGGTGGTGGCAGACCTTGAGGGCCTGGATGCGCTGCTCCCAGATGGGCCTCCAACCTCCTCCTCCTCTGATGCCTCTGGCGATGCGTGAGTGCCTGTCGGGGACATAGGAAATGTTGTCAGGTATGGTTCCCCCACGTGTGTTGGCATATGAGACACATTTTCTATGGTACTGGGTGAGACCCCACACATGGTTGGTCAGGGGGGATTGCATGTGGGCCCAGCATCATGGGGTTGCTTTTAGCAGTGAGTGTGTAAGACATGGCCAGTTGGCCTTTGGCCTGTGTGTGGGGAGGGCAGGATGTTCATGCTGGGGCAGCTGACGTCTGGCATGCATGCCTGTGGTCCTTCATGCCCCTACATCTCCTCCCCGGGGTGGCACTCACATGGTGGGGGTAGGGGGGATGGCTTAGTTCATGGCACTGGCATGGTTCTATGGGGCACTGCTGTGCAACCAGCAAGGCTGCACTGTGGTGCACTGTGATTGGTAGGCTGAGCACATGTCGGTGTGGGGGATGTGTACGTCCCTGTGGCTTGTCTGCCATGCCAACATGGGGCAGGCCAACTGGGCCCGCAACATGCTGATGTGACTGCTGCGTAGTGTTGTGGTTGCTCAGGCACCTCAATCCCACCGGCACAGGGTGCGCCAGCAGGGGTGTGGTGTGCATGGCATTTGGTAAGGTCACTTGCCACCCGTCCCACTGCTATGATGCTCAGGGGTGTTCTTTGTGCCCTGCCCATGGCTGCTGTTCAGGGTGGCTGATGTGCCACCCTGTCACTCCGCAATGTTGGCATGCCCAGCTTCTGGGTCTGCTGACATGTGTCCCTGTCTACCTGGGCATCTTATGCTGGGCTGTAATTTGTGCATGCCCTTGTGTTGGGGGGGCGTTGACTCACCTCCTGCCTCCTTGATGCCGGCACCCGCCTCTGCACTGCCAACTCCCACACATTTCAACACCTTACTGCACTTTTACTCCCAGGCGGTGAGGACCAGTGGCTCCACAGTGCCTCCTTCAGTTGCCAGGACTCCTGGCGGTGTTGGGACATCAGTCCCCGCAGCCTGACCCTCAGGTCGTTCCATCGCTTGCTGCAGTTCTCTCCATCCCAGGGTACACTTGCCGCTGCTGTCACCTTCTCGCTGATAGCATGCCAGATGGCTGTCCTGCACTGTCCAGTGGTCTTCCACTGCTGACTGCCATAAAGTTTGTCACAGTGGGCAATATCCTTATCTGTGAGGACCACCAGCTCCATGTCACTATATTTTGGTTTGTGCAGATGATGTTCTGCCACCTTGCATCTGATCCTCTCCTGGGACATTCTGGCTTATTTCCAGGACCGGATGGCTGCAGGAAGTGGAGATATTTAATGGATTGTGTTTTTCAAAATGGCCGCTGCAATGCTTCCTGTTCCGGCGATGACGCAATTTCTGCTGGCGCTAATAGTGAGGGGATTGGCAGCGGTAGTGCTGGTTTTTCGGCGGTAGAGTCAGACGTGTTCATGCCAGGTTGTGATGCGGCACTAATACCGCTGCACGACCCGGCGGTAACGCTATTTCCGCTTGGCGTAAATTGCGCCGGATTACTGGCCAACTTGCGATGTGGCCCACAGTCAGTTTGCTTTACAAAATAATGCTTTCTCTGCTTTTTGTCAGTACGAGATTCAAAATTGCCTTCTTTCAGGGATTTATCTCTTTGCGGTTGCTTTTTATTATTTAAGTACCTGTTCTGAGCACGTAAGTGGATACGGAGCACTCTGGGGTCACATTTGCCAAGTGAACTTACTGGGTATGGGTGTGCGCGTCCGTTTCACTTGCTGCTCCCAGGTCCTCCACCTCAGTGGCTTCTGACAGTCCAGCAATCTGCAATGTCCAACCTGCTGCTGCCTGCGCCACTCAGACACAGAGATTTCTCTGATCCACTGGCTCTCCGGTGCACGCCTGCCACTGGAGACAGCCTTACCATGGGGAGAGCGCTTTAAACTGTCGCTTCCCGCTGCGCAGACTCTGCACTTCACGTCCACAGGGGGCAAGCTTCCTTCTCCGACGCCTCCTGCTACGTGACCTCTGCAAATTCAGGCTCTGAATTGGAAGACCCTCTGAGGACCCGCTACTGCTCAGCACTCGACAGTGGTCCTGGCGTCTTCCTTTTCCTCCAGTATCTGCCTCTGCTGCTTCTGCTGCGACGTGGAGAGTTCACAACTCCTCCACCTCTGACTAACTCCTCTACCTCTGACTACTGCTCTGCTCCTTCTTCTTTCCCATGGCTTGCACCTGAGGCGGCCTTTTAAGCCTCCTAGTCTCGAGGGTGTGGGTCATTTACCTTAACAAGCTGCACTTTGCAGTTGTGTTCCTCTTTGGCTCTCTTCTTCGTCCCAGTACCTTGGGGATTATGGGACTTTCTAAGGGAAATATTTTCTTGCTCATTTCTTTTTCTAATTATATTCCTTAAAGAAATGTCACAAGGATAATTTAACAGACTTGACTTTACAGAGGAATAAGGATTTTCAAAGTCTAAATTGGTATTGTTTTCAGACTTTTCCTTACTATTCCTTTGGGGTGTAGGGGAGTATTTAATTTTACGAGCCTCCCTGTTTTTAAAAGGGTTTTCCTTTCTTCCAATGTCTAAAGTGTCGAATGTTTTCACCCACATTAAGATGTTCAGTTGGGGAAGTAAAAAGCTCTCTCTGCCAACGCCCCATTACAGACTTTGGTATCATTGACGTATCTTCCATAGAAGAAGATAAATACTGCGTCTCATCAAGCGGAGTCCTCTCATTCCTCTGGATCCCTTCTCCTCCCAGGTGATCCTCCAGCAGAACACCACACCCAAGGTTAGGATCAGAAAGAGTCTGCCTTTCCCTGGCCATCTCAGAGGAGACTTTATGTAGGGTGTTAGTGGATTCAGGATTCATCACATCAGATAGAGGAATAAACTAGCGAACACCCTTTGCACTGAATGACAGACACCATCCTCCCCTTTACCTACGTGTGAGATTGGGATGTCACTAACAACACATCAGCTTAACACTATAATTCTTATGGCACTTTGCCTTGGTTCTTTGCCTTGGCTGCATTCAAACAAACTTTGCCTTTGTACTTTGTCTTGGCTGCTTTCAAACAAAGTTTGCCTTGGTATATTTTCTGCCTTAGCAATCTTATACCTTTCAATCACTTGCTGGTTTGGTGGTCGGAACGCCCTGGGGTCCCCAGCTGCTTAAGGCAGACTCACCAGTCTTCTCCAGGATTCCTGACGTTGCTTGCGTCCCTTCATTATGGCTTCTTCCTCTGCCTTCCAGGTTGGAGTGTGCAGACGTTTCCCCAGCACCCGGCGCGGCAAGACAGTCACACGCCAGCTCTGCTTCTTGGCCAAGGGGGTATTAGCATAATTGACTCTAAAACATTTGATCGAATTTCTTTGACCTTTTTTCTGATCAAATGTAATTGACATGTGTTTGTGAACATGCACACTTCTGTAGTCTTAATATTGTGTTTTGGTATACTGCTAAATTAAGGTATTACAGCAAGGTTAATGAATATAGTTTACCGAGGGCTATGCTAAATCATGGTAGGAATACTATTCATTTCATAACGAGTACATGAGACTCTCGAGTGTTTGTTGAACCCAGATTATCCTACATCTAAAGATTTGTGGCGCGACACGCCACCTTAGCAGGTTTAACGCAATAGATGCAGATATGAAATGACAATAACATTTTAACACTTCAGGCACAACCAATGTAATTTCTACTACGGTTGGGGGTTTGATAAAGAAAACCGTTATATGTATCGATTGACAGAACGAGGCTTGTAACACATTAGGGAAGACGTAATACTGTATTTCCATAACATTGATTAGATTGTTCCAAGATGGCGGTATCACTAACCTAAACAAAATGGGGTGGCTGCATGGACGGCACGTTGCCTTGACAACAGGTGTTGAGCCGTGCAGCATTACCATGACGATGTATACACATAAGAAACAGTATGGCGTCGGTGTCCCGTAAGAAAGGAGCCGACGCGTGTGACATGCAACTCGCTTACGGTAAGAATGTACTATGACGTAGAACTAGACCAGCTGGTATGAAAGGATTATGAAACATTTACCGAACACTGTGTATGAACCATTAAGCAGAGGGGTACATAGATCGAACGCTATACGCGAGAGACAGATCTTAATGGCTTTTAGACAATCCCTGTGAAATGTATGGAGGCGAATGCAAGGTGTGGTGCACAAGTTTCAAATAATACGACACCAGATGTTTAATAGAGTGGTTCTTAATAGGAGCACTCTGCGAACTGCATGGGCATTAGAAATAATACAGAGGGATGGCTCATGCAATTAGATATCAGATGACTTTACTCCCATAACGCAATATTTATAAGAGCTTCCTCATATATTGTTTGCAGCTATGAAGGGATTTGATTCGTGATGTATTAAAATAAGAATGTTTTGCAACGCTCAAATAAATATGGTAAGAAACCTTAAATTCAATAATGTGTCAATAATTTGAAGCAATGTCATTTTGTATACGATAAGACAATCCAGTGATCTGAACCCTTTCCAATCCTTCCCAATACCAACACGCAATCTCTGTCAATTTAATATTACTTCTATGTGACATGCTAATTAAGTATATGGAGGTTAATAATCTGATCAAGTTTACAAATGACCAATGTTCATAAGCATACACTGTGTGCAAACAAGTTCTGTTGTAATTTTTGTTATCATTGTTAATTTCAGTTACACTTTGCCTTGTTTTGATAAAGGACATTTTTCACCAAAACACGTGTCATCAGGAAGGGCACTACGTGTTATGAGACCATTAAAATTTGAAATCTAAAAACAATTGGCGCAGATCTCTGGGGGTTGTTTCTCTATCATCTATAATATCGTACTAAACCCCAAAAGGCTCTCAAATCTTTCTTTAATTTTGGAGTGGGGGTTTCTTTAACCGCTCTGACATTTTCTATCTGTGGATGAACAGCTCATTTCCAGCCAAAAAAACAAGATATTTTACTGCTGATCTAGCTAGATGGCATTTAGGGCCATGGTAACCAAACACAGGTGGTAAACAGGCTCCTTCCAAGACCTGCTGTGGATGATGATATCATTGATGCATGCTCCACAGAAAGAGACATAGGGCCGGGGGATTTCATCCATTAACCTTTGGAAGGTAGCCAGTGCCCAAGGTAAGCCAAAAGGCAATACTTTAATCTGGAAAGCCCCCTGGGTGTAGAAAAAGCTGTTTTTGATTTATCTGCTGGAATAACAAGGACTTGACAGTACCCCTTTGTCAGATCAATCATGGAGAGGTAAACAGCAGATCTCAATCGATTAATAAGATAATCAATTCTGGGCATGGGGTAACTGTCAAATTGGGGGACAGTGTTTACCTTCCTGAAATCAATGCATAACCTCCACGACTGATCTGGCTTAGTGACTAACACAATCAAGGAGGACCAGGAGCTTTGATAGGGCTCGATAATATCAGCCCTTAACATATTTTCCAACTCTTCTTCAATAATTATATTTCTACTCTCAGGTATCCTATATGGCTTTAGATGTACCACTTTTCCTTGAGGGATACGGAAGTAATGATATACCCCCTCTACTCTCCCAGGTTCTGTCCTAAAAACATCAGGGAACTGTTCTAAGAGGTCCATTAGGTCCTCCTTCTGATTCTGGGCCAAATTGAGGGGGAATCAAAGTATTGGTACTGGTTTAATCAGAAAACAAACTGATTAATACCACAGTACTATCTTAAATGAGATTTTCTTTCCATTCCCTGAGAAGATGATAAATGTGAGTTTTGATTTTTCTGTCTGGTTGCGAGACTCGATAATCGTAAGGCCCTATCTGATCTATTATCTCATAGGGACCATGCCACCTAGAGAGCATTATTTTGTCAGAAGAGGGTAGGAGGACTAGGACCTTTTGTCCAATAGAAACATATCTTAATACCGCTCTTCTATCATGATAGCCCTTCTGTTGTTCATGGGGCTTAGTCATATTAGTCTGCATTATGGACCTAACTGCTGCCATGTGCTCTTTCAGTCTCTGGACAGTTTGGGATAATGCTAAAGTGGCTTTTTCTCATTCCTCCCAGGTTTCACACAGCATATCTAAGGCATCTCATGGTTCTCTCCCATATAAGAGCTTGAGAGGGGGAAAATCTTGTGGAGGATTGTGATGTTTTCCTAATGGCGAAAAGGGCTCATGGTGTCATAACATCCCAATTATTTCCATCAACCTCAACCAGTTTCTTTAAGATATGTTTCAGGGTCCTGTTGAATCATTCAACTAAACCATCAGTTTAAGGGTGGTATATTGAGGTACACAAAGTTTTAATCTGAAGAATCTCCTTTACCTCGGACATGAGTTTACTCATGAATGTAGATCCTTGATTTGTTAGATCTCCTTCGAAACCCAACTCTCTGAGAAAATGGAATTATTAAATGCTTGAGAATCTGTTGGGTTGTGTTGTTCCGTAATGGAAAGGCTTCAGGGTAACGGGTTGCACAGTCTAATATCACTGGTATTTATCAGTATCCCAACGTTTTTTTTTAACAACTTTATTTATTTCGGTTACAGCATAACAAGTACATCAACCACAGTGGAGTAACTCCCATCACAGTCGACATAGGAGAAACATGTTCAGTCACCCCCCTCGGCGGCTCCCAACATGACCGCCCCATGTTCGTGAGGCTGTGGTGGACTGGGGAGCCATTGGGGATCTGTGGCCCTAAGAAGTCCGTCACCAGGCGAGGTTGGAAAGTCAACGCTGGGAATCGGCTATGGTAATCCAGCACTGGAGCCCGGCAGTCATTGAAGCGGTGGAGGGCCCCTTCTTTCGCCGCTGTGACTTTCTCAGCCACCCGTATTTCCCAAACTTTTATCCACCAGAGGGGCAGTAGGGGGCCCTCCTGCATTTTCCATTTATGTTCCATAATGATCTTGGCCGCTAGTAGCAGATGTATAAGCAATTTAGCGGAGCATCCTTATTTAGGATAGCAGTTTGGTCTCGCTACACCCAGGAGGATCACTTCTGGGTCCATCGGCAGCCTGCGCTGGGTAATTTCCTCAATGAGTTGTATGATCCCCTTGCAGAAGGTCTGAACCATTGGGCATCCCCACCACATGTGGAAGAAGGACCCCTGTTCACCGCAGCGCCTCCAGCAGCTCAGATCTATACATGTGTTGCAATGATGCAGGTGAACTGGGGAGTAGTACCAGCGGTGGAGAAGCTTTAGAGTGCACTCTTTGTTCGTGACACATCTGGAGGTCAAGTTGGTCCTTGTCCAAATCTCCACCCACGTCTGGTCCTCGATGGGGTGTCCTAAGTCCGCTTCCCATCCGGCCATGTATGGGGGTCTGACCTTTAACATATCTTCTTGGAGGAGGCGATACAGCTTGGTGATCTGTCCTCGGTGTGCGCCTTCCCCCAGCGCATGTTTGAGGGGGTGTAGGTCCCGAATAGCCCCTTGGCGGATCGCTGGCTGCGAGGTCCAGTGGCGCAGTTGAGCGTATGTAAACCTCTCCCTTTCCGTCAACTGGAAGCGGCCCTTGCATTCCTCAAAGCTGAGTGGGGTATTGCCCTTGTAAAGTTGAGAGAGGGATCGAAGGCCTCCCGTAGTCCATCAGCTGAAGTTTGCTGCCTCCATTCCCGGTGAGAAGTCAGGGTTCCAGATGACCGGAGATAGCGGGATCAGGACTTTAGGCAACTTCTTCCTTCGCCGGACTCATGACCATGCGTCTAGAGTTGCTTTGGTAGTTGATAGCATCCGTGCTCTGCGGCTCCGGGGGGACCCCTGGGACATGCAGTAGGGAGTTTAGCTGTGGCTGACATTTAGCTTGCTCGATACGAGTCCACTTCGAGGGGGGGGACTCTTGCTCAGCCCAGGCGGAGGCACTCGCCAGTTGGGCTGCCACAAAGTAGTTCATGAGGTTGGGCAGACCCAGGCTGCCGCATTTACCTGCTCCTGTCATGACTTTCATTGATATTCTAGCCCTGCGCCCCCTCCAGACAAATTTCGCAAGCTTCCTCTGTAGTCGTTCCAAGGCTTGTTTCAGGGGTGGGGGGGGGCCGGGAGAGTGGAGCACAGGTATAGCAATCTCGGGAGGAGATTGATTTTGCATGCTGTCACCCATCCCAGCAGGGAGATTTCTTGGCTGTCCCAGCGTTGCAGGTCATTCTCCAGCTCCTTGAATAAGGGGAGGAAGTTGGCTGTGAATAGCTGTTTCGGGTCTGCTGTGAGGCGTATCCCTAGGTAGGCTGATGAAACGGTGCCCCATGACAATGGGTAAAGTGCTTGGAGGGTAGCTATGAGGGGAGCATCTAAATTGATGCCCAGTGCCTCCAATTTGGAATAGTTTACCTGGAATCCTGCCACTTGTTCCAACGCCTCCAATTCGGTTAGGACGTCGGGTAACGAGGCCTGGCAGTTGGTGATGGAGATCATTACATCTTCGGCATACAAGGAAATCTTGAACTGCTCACCGTTTATGCCCAGCCCAGTAATTTTATCATTGGATCGTGTCCTTTGGGCGAATGGTTCCATGACCAGGGCAAAGATCAGTGGAGAGGGCGGGCAGCCCTGTCTCATCCCACACGAGAGCAGGATCCGGGTTGAGGTCTTTTGGTTTAGCCGCAGTGATGTTTTTTCGGGGCTTTATAGTTAGTTAATAGCAACCTTTGGAATATTTGGCCGAATCGAAAGGCCTCCAATGTGAGCCGCATAAAGTTCCAGTACACCCTATTGAAGGCTTTGTGGTATTCAAGGTTAGGACTGCCAGGCCCTGTCGATCTTGAGCCGCCACTTCGATGAGATTGAGCGTTCGGCGGATGTTGTCCACAGTGCTCCTTCCTCTGATGAATCCCGCTTGGTCTTGATCCGTTTGGCCCGTTGGGTGACCATTTCTTCTTCATGGTCGCATCCGCTTCCGCCATCTCCCCCTCCAGCTGGTTCTTTATTATAGTTTGCCTATTCCTGTATGCGGCGGCCTGGGCTATCAATTCCCCCTAATTACGGCCTTCATGGCTTCCCATCTTATTGCCGTAGAGGTGAGATCGGGGGGGTTTTCCTTAAAATAGTTATTGATCACCTTAGCTATTGCATAGTGTACCGCAATGTCATGTAACATCGGCTCGTATAAGGACCACCGGTGTCTTTGCGGAGGGTCTGGGTCGAAGATCCTTGCGGTGAGGAGAATTGGGGCTGGTCAGAGAGAACCCTCGTGCCGATTTCCACTTCATCTATGAACTGTAGGAGCTGCAGGCTTGCTAGGGTCACGTCTATCGGGGATGAGGAGCGGTGGACCTTTAGAGAAAAATGAATAGTCTGTTGTATGCGGATGGAGGACCCTCCAGGTGTCTACCACACCCAGGGTCCTGAACAAGTGACAAAAGCCTATAGCAATCTTGAAGTCCCTGGGTGATGGGGCACCCGTCTTGTCCAGCAAGGGGTTGGGAACCCCATTGAAATCACTGCCCAGGACCACCTGGCCCTCGAGAAAGGGGAGAAGAGATGACTCCAGGTCTGCGAAGAAGGACTCCTGACCGTCGTTTGGCGCATAGACAGCGATCAACGTGTGGAGTTGGCCATAAAGATCCCCGTTGATCACCACGAATTTGCCGTCTGGGCTCCGCAGAATCCCCCTCTCCTCAAAGGGGGTGCTTTCCACCAGCAAGATCGCTGTGCCTCCTCTCTTGCTGGGCCCTGATGCCAGGTATTGTGTCAGGAACGCCCGGCATCGTAGCCTAGGGAAGTCCTCCGCTGAGAGGTGCGTCTCCTGGTGGAACACCACCGAGGCCTGGAGATCCTGCAGGTGACGGAGAGTGGACCTACGTTTTATGGGAGAGTTCAGGCCGCAAACATTCAGTGAGATATAATGTAGCTTGGTATGTGCTAGGGGGGAGGTCTGCAGGTCGCCTTCAGTGATCAGGTGGGTGGTGAGGGGGAAGTAACCATCAGATGGGGGGAGTCTTCCAGTGTAAGGTTGTAGACGCAGGTCAGCTGCAACCAAGTTTTAACATTTTCCAAACCAGGGCCAAACGTGGCCCAGTAACCAAAATGGCTGGGAAGGGGCCCAACCCAACAAAAAGCAAGAAACAAAAAGTCAACCAAACTAGGCCCAGTGGGCCTAGGGCCAGAGTGACTGTCCATCTAATCGGCTGGGGCAATGCGTGGGAGAATCAACAGTCGGTTATCAGTCGTGTGCGGCGGAAGGCTTCCCTCCTTTCGGGACTTTCATCCAGCGATTGCGCTGTGACCTTGGCATTGAGCTGCGTGTTTTGTCTGCCGGGGAGGCAGTCAGATCTTCTTTAGGGGTCGAGGGCTCTCCACCCATGATGCCGCCGGCTTCCTCAAGAGCGTGGATCACCCTTGTCTGCCCCTCAAACATGAATTGAAGCGAGGCCGGGTAGAGCCGTCTATATTTGATCTTTCGATCTTGCAAGAAGGTAGTCAGCGGCCGCAGGGCTCTCCAACGTTGAACTGTTGGGGGGGGCAGGTCCTGGTAGAGCTGTATGGGGGCTCCCTGGTATGTAAGGACACCTTGTGAATGGCTGGCCATCATAATTTCTTGTTTTGTGGTGAAAAAGTGGACTCTGGTGATCACCTCAGGTGCAGCAGTTGTAGGGGTGCCCCTGCGACCTCGCAGTCTATAGGTGTGGTCCAGCAGGAGCAATGACTTATCACAGTCCGGGAGGAGGGTCTGGAAGAGATCCCCGATGTAGGCAGGAAGGGCTTGGTCCGATATCGAGGAGGGGACCCCTCTGATGCAGATGTTATTCCTATGGGCCCTTTTTTCCAAGTCCTCTTGCTTGCGGTGCCCACTCTCAGTATTGTCCTCCAGAGACTTGGGTTTCCGTTGCAACTCCGCTATCTGAGCTGAGTGTTCCAAGACTTGATCTTCTGTGTCCCCAACCCTATGTTCCACCTCTTCTACGCGGTTGTCCAGGCGCTCTATCTTAGTCGTGACCTCCGACATACAGTTGCGGAATTCCATCTTGATATCAGCTAGAAGGGCCTGTATATCTTACTTTGTGGCCCATTGACCCTGGGATCTCGTGTGCGAGGAGGGCTGGGCCAAGGGGGTCCGGCTGTTTGGATTTATCTTTCGGCTGCAGCATGATGGCTATGTCCGCCGATTTCGGGCCCTTATGCTTAGACATCTTGGTGCCGGAGCCGTAGTCTGTTCGGGTAGGGAAGCAACCTTGTAGATACCACACCACCAGGGATCGTTCACCAAAGGGGGGCCTCACCAGGGGGAGATTGCCTGTGCCCCTCAGTCTGGTTGTGTTCGGAGCAATGAGATGAGGGGGAGGCCCACTGGTAGGGAGCCGGGTCCTCCCCCAACAGTGGGGCCGGTGCTGAATCAAGCAGACAGGCGGGCTCTCAGTATAGTCCGAGGGCGCTTCCAGGGGGCCTTTGCTGAGAGTTGCCCAATGTGGTATGGGAGCGGGTGCAGGGTGGTCCCCCACCTTCCCATGCTGAGTGCACTAGTTACAGTGGAGTGTTATGGCGGGACGCTCCTGCCCTGTCCATGGAGTCCACCTGGCTGGGGCTAATGAAGTGTGTGACACCACCCGCAACCGCCTGAAGAGTAGTGGATTGCATGTAAAACAGGCCTCTTATAGCCAGAACGCTTTGGTGGTGACAAGACCTGAGCAGCCCCGAGGCCGGGATGAGCAGTGCAGATATGTAAGGCTGGAGCCGGGAGCCACACTATTGCAAGCGTTCGGCGGCACAGTGGCGCGTAGATGGGGAGAGACCCCCCCACTGTTCCCGGTAGGGTCCGGGGGGATCAGGGGCGGAGGGACCACAAAGGGGCCGTCTCAATTGGCAGGAGCTCCTCACGGTAGGGCAGCCTCGAGCTCCTCCCGGCAGGTGTTGGGGCTGGCGGGCCCAGTGCAGGCAAAGAGGAAGCGCAGACAGAGAGGATGTCGGGCTCCGACTGGCGTTGCTCCTGCGGTGGTGGGCGGGCGGGCAGAGGTCCCTCCATGGTGCTTCAGGGCGCCGGAGGCGACAGGGCAGAGGAGCTGCGCGGGCGTCGACACAGCTGGAACCCCAGCCTGCGGGGTCCCTGCAGCCCCCTGTTGCTCCTCCCTGTCACGGGGCAGTCTTCACTGCCCCTCTCCGGCTTCGGGATGTCAGGCTGGATCAGGTGCAGCGGCCGCTTCCCAGGTGGTACGGCGGCTGTCCGGCGGTTGCAGGTGCTGCAGTCTGCTCAGCTGTGGGGCCAGGTAGGGGGGCCAATGAAGTTGGGCGTAAGCCGCGGTTAACAACTCCGTCTCCCCAGCTCGGTGTCCTCATGCGGTTGCCATCTTGGGCACCAGATAACAGCCCTGGCACGGACCCCACCGGCCAAGCGATCAGAGGCTTCCCCGCTCCGGTTTTTGCTCACGTTTGGGCAGCAGCCTCGGGATGTTCCGCCACCTGCCCGTACATCTTCATGCCGGGAATTGTGCTATAAAACAGGCATATGGTGTCAAAAGCCCAGGCGTCCCACGGAGCTCTTAATGAGGCGTCCGCATTGTCAGAGCCTCAAGCCAAGCCCCCCATCAATATCCCAACTTTGATGGTTCCAAGGGCCAGACTATATCCATACCTTTGCATGAAAAGGGTATGTCTATGATGAGTAAGAGAGCTGGAGGGGGCATTTGGGTACTGGTCTTCTGACATAGGGCACAAGCACCCACCAAGTTCTTTACCTCTTCATACATCCCAGGCCAATGGAACTGGTTCAGGATCTGGGCCTAGGTTTTGGCTGTCCCTAGATGTCCGCCTCTCAGGTGAGAATTGGCAATTTCCAGCACAATTTCTTATGGCTTTTGGGTACCACAACTTGTGACATAGGGATACCAACAAGTCCAATACCCACTGTGAGAATCCTGAGTACATTCTCACATCTACTCCCCTTGGATCCTCTGCACAAGTGGCCAGGGAAAGGCCATCACTTTTGGATCCTGACCATGAGGGTGGAGAAGCGAGGGAGGATCACCTGGGTGGAGAGTCCTTGGGGATTGGGAATGGGATGTTCTCAGGTGAGGTGCAGTATTCAGCATATCCCTTCCAGGAGGAACCCTCTATTCCAGAGGCAGTTATGGGACATTATTACCCATATCCCATTGGCCTATAAAATGATGAGAAATATCACCAGTCTGGACACACCAGAAAGAGGGTGAAAAGGATTAAGGATAAGACAGCTGAGACATGGTATCCCCCTTTTTCCAGTGATGACCAACCTAACCCTCCCCCAACTTTTATGGACTACTATAAAGCAGAGCCCCTCATTTCCCCAAATGTGACACTTGACAGTACTGAGGCAAAGAAGAGGAGACTGAGAGTAATGCACACTAGGCCATGTCACCACTTTGCTACTGGGACGAGGAAGATGCCTGCAAACAGTAGTGAAGGTCAGGCATGTCCTCTTAATCATGGTCAGGCAAATTTAATTGAAAATCCACACCTGCAACCCTTTGACAATTAGCAGGTGCATAAAGGGAGACAGAATTGGCAGCAAAGAGAGAGACAGGGAGACCTGTGGGAAGGAAACAAGCAGGAGACCCGTGTCTGGAGGGGGCAGTCGAGGTGAGGCCTCTGGAGGAGCCAGGCCGCCGGCACGAAGCCCAGGAAGCCTGCCCAGCCTACCGTGAGTCCAGCCGTTAGGGTGTTTCAGGGGCAGGAGCCTCCATGATGGAGAAACCAGCAGCTGGGGCTGCGGGACTGTGAGAGAGAGCAGGACGCTGACACTGGCAGGGCGGAGACCAGCCCTGGTGCATGAGCGGTGCTTGCATCAGCCAGTCCGTTACCTGCAGAAGCTGGGAGAAGCAGCGGAAGCCACCGCTGAGCTACGACGCCGACCGGTGAGTGTCAGGAGAGGCACTCGGCAGCCCGGAGCATTCCTAGCCGGTGACAGGACCATCATTCTTTATCAAACTGAAGGTGAAAACGAAAATAAATAACCTAAAGGCATATTGAATACCTAACCAATTGGGAACTTGAAATATAGCATTTTTTAGCATTTATTAAACATCGAATTGAATTAAATTTGAACTTAAGCATATTGAGCCTTTTCTAATCAATGAACTCAGTGAAAACTTGAAGTTGCGCAGTTTTGAATATCTAGTGAATATGAACAAAGTAAACCTCGCAATTAAGCTTGTCAAATATAAAACTGAGAACAGCTTTTTGGGAATAGCAAATAACCAAGAACCACTGAAGGGAACGTGCCCAATCAACAACAACACACAAGAAGAGGATACAAGTGCGAAAGAGTGCCATATAAAGGTGGGGCAAGAGAAAGACCACCACAAAGTGTACTTTATAAATAAATACAGTGGCGCGAGGCCAAAGACTGGTGGGAGGTGAGAAGCCAGTGAAGGGTGAACATTATCCACCAAAGTCAAGAGGCCAATAAATAGAGGGATCCTGGTTGCGTGACCTGTGATGGGTGGACCATGTGGTCTGATAACTGTGCATAGACAAGTGAGCCCTGAACTTTGATAACCAAAAGACACTTTGGAATTAACCAAATGAAAATCGTATTGTTTGAAAGACTGAAAGAGGTATACTTATTAGAGCTGAAGTCTTGGGGAAGGAAGCCCTGAGGCGTGAGAAGTTATACTTACTGTCTCGAGAAGAAGCTGCAAGACCATCTTTTCTTTGAACTGTGCTATTTGGGACTTGGGAAAAGGAACCTCGAGAATTGTGTGGCACTGTGTTACCTTAAGTGGGAGAGAGGTAATTCTGAGACCTTTGTGGAACTTTCTTAAACTTGGGGAAGGGGAGCTGAAGAAGAAGCTGAGAGCTGGAAGCAGCTCACAATGTTGTGTTGCTCACCATTTACTTGGTTATTGACATCCCTACACATTGTTTAGCTTTAGTTGTGAGGGCAAGCATAGGTTTTGGACACAGGCAGACTTTTAAGTTGAACTCTTTGACTCAGACATTCCTTAGTTTCGTTCAGGTAGGGAAATCCCACAATAGCACAGGTCAAGTTAGGCCTTCTACCATTCCGAGATTTCAGTTAATAAATTACTTTATTTTGAATCTGTAGTCTTTGTCGTACTTTATGATGCCTTCATAAATTGTGTCAGGAGTGGGATGAGGCTCAATCGATACAAGTAGAGGGGCCCCTATGTGGTTGGTAATTCAACAAAAACTAGGGAAGGACATTAGTGTGAAAGTTCAAGAGCAGGATAGAGTGTTGGCACTAAAGAGGGCTATTGCTTTGCAACTACACCTCCTGGATAAGTGTCAAGATGTATTCTGTAAATCTCAGGTCCTCCTTGATATCCTCCTCTAACCACTTATCACTTAAAGCACAGGGATAAAATCTGGCTGACAGTCAGAGAATCCAGAACCTTTATTCGACTGGCAGCCTTAGGACCTATAAAATCAGGGCAGGGAAGTTTTATAATCTCTCCCTCTTCCTCTCTTATAGAGCTGATAAAAGAGGACCTAGAAGTAAAATCAAACACCACGAGGACCTAGACTTTTTTCTGCCCAATCCCACCCCTGACACTATATGTGAGGGGTCAGAAATGAGAGACAGACGCAAAGTTGTTGTATTCTCAAGTGTAGATATTTATATTAAATAAAAAGGGGTTGGAAAAAACCCTATTGTAAGATGAACTTTTCTACCTAGAAACTAAAACTAAGGATCTGTCTCTGACAGGATGTCAGTAACTGAAAAACGGTCCTTGTGTCCAAAGCAACATATCCTGAGCCTCACAATTAGAATCCAACAACAAACGGTGCAAGGAACTGTCTTTAACTTGATGTTAGGAAAAGTGCTAAAAACCAAAAATGTAAGAATGTCTCCAACAAATATGTTCCCAAAGGTAAAGACCCTTGGCTCCAGAGGATGGTCCCCTTCCCCTGGATTCTTAAACAGGATGGCAAAATGTCTCTTTAGCTAACAGTTTCTTTGTGTCTTCAATGGTCTCACAAATTTCTTGTTTAACCAAAAAGTTCTGTTTAAGCAATTGGTTCTGCAACAATCTTTCCGTAAAAAAGTTATTTTTTAAAAATAAAAGCATGTTTATTATTAGAGACACACATTGGGCAGAGAAAAATCATTAAGCAAAGACATTGAGTTCAATTTCAATTCAATCATGGCAACACCACCAGACCTTGAGTCACATGAGAACCGATTGCCCCGTACTGACTGAGACTTCACCTGACCTTGTCCCAACCCACCAATGTTTTACAGCAGGGCTAGGTACCTGTATAGTTATAGGTTATGTGCCCCAGTAGGAGTGCTATACATAATTAGTGAAAGGGAACCATATTGCAACACAGGATGTGTATTTCCCGCAGGCTAGTGCTGTCATTTTTTCTGCTGCAAGAATCTCACATATTTTCACCTCACCACATTGGAATAAGCGGGCCTTCTGGGTGTTTCCAATTACGAGTGAGAGAGATCTTGGTGGCCAGTAGGAGATAAGTGAGTAGCTTTGAATTTTTCCAAGTGTGAATATCCCGTCTCCACAATCAACCAGGAGGACCACCAAGGGATCCAGAGGCAGCAATATCTTGAGCGTGCATTTTGAAATAGCACTTCCTTCTAAAATGTTTGGGCCTTGGGGCACAGCCACCACATATGAAAGTACCCTGGCATCCACATCCCCTCCAGCAGCTATCAGGATATTCATGGTTCAAGTGATGACGTTTGTCTATAACAAAGTTTCACTTGAAACTCCTTAATTGTGGTGCATTTGGAGACTATGTGGTTATGCTCCCAAATGCAGCACCATGAGTCCTCATCAATGTGGGTCCCCAAGTCACACTTCCAGCTGCGCATGTAAGGCAGTCGTTCCTGTTGGTCATAGCGATCAAGCAAGTTGTACAGCACTGATATTTTCCTATTGCTGCGCCCAGCAAGGTATGTCAATTCCAAGGCATTGAAGTCTCTGGTACCCTTCCGTTTGATCATGGGCTGACTCGCCCAGTGGCGCAACTGAGAATAATGGAGTCTTTCTGTTTCCTGTAAGAAGAACCCCTTTTTCCAATCTGTGAACTTGAGAGGGGACTCATCTTTGCATAGCTGTCTTAATTCCTTAAGTCCTCCCCCAGTCCTGTGCAAGAAAGCTGGCCTATGTAGGCCAGGGGTGAAGTCCGGGTTGCTGACAATGGGTGACAATGGGCCGAGGCCAGGCGCAGTTCCCCATTTCTTGGTCGCTATATTCCAGCATGCATGGGTATGCTTAGTAGAGGACAAGAGACCAGATTTTTGGGAGTCCTTGTAGGGTGTTGTGAAAGGGAGCTGCTGCAACGGGTCCTGGGTCAGTAGTTGCTCTAGTCGGGACAAAACAAAAAGGTGATGGCTGGAAGGTTTTGAATTAATCATAACCACGGGTATAGCTCTGTGAAACCCTCTAGACCATTGTTTTACAGCCTGCCAAGCCATTACAGAAGGGGAAAAACATATGCAAATCATGCTTGGTCCTAACCCATAAGGGGCGGTCCAGCCCCAACTGCTAGGTCACATCCCTTCTGCACGAGACCACAATCATCCCCAGACATGTTTCAGCCTTGTTGGGCATCATCAGTGAGTTGGGTCTCTAGGCCGGGCAGAGTGGGACGGTCTATCGGACGGCTATCCCCAGGTCTTAGTATTTCGAGTAGATGACTTCAAATCCGGAGGCCTGACTGAAACGGGCAAGTTCGGCCACCAGGACATTGTTGGCATACAGGCAGACGTCATACTCCTGGCTCTGCACAGGGATCCCTCTGATGGCATTCGCCAGAGACTTCATTGAGAGGGCAAAGAGGAGAGGGGACAGAGGGCACCTTGTCTGGAACCTCTGGCTACTGTCACCAGGGGGTGGGTAGAATTCCCATATATCACTATCCGGCTGCTAGGTGTGGAGTAGTTAGCTAGTAGGTAAGCACAGAATTTTGGGCTAAAGCCTGCTCAGTGGAGGACCAGTCAAGTAGGACCAGTCAAGGTGATCAAACACCTTATGGACGTCAAGGGCTATGACCCCTGCCTTGAGGCTTTTTCTCTCCACGACCTCCACCAGGTTTTGGGTCTTTCTGCCATTATCATGGGCACATTGCCCCTTGATGAAGCCTGTCTGATCTCTGTCATCAGGCGTTTGGCGAGGATTTTGGAGTATATTTTGACATTGTTATTGGTGAGAGTGATTGGGCAGTAAGAATCCAGAAATGTGGGGTCTTTAGTAGGTTTCAGGATTAAAATCGTGGCCATCTCTAGCATCAACTGGGTCGTGGTCCCTGCTTCTGGAAATGTATTGAAAAGCTGAATGAGGCGTGGAGATAGAATTGCACAATAAGTTTTATAAAATTGAGCGATGAACCCTTTAGGACCCGGGGCCGTGTTCTAAAGAGACTCAATAGCCTCTATAACCTCTGCTTCCTGTATAGGCTGGTCTAGTTGTGCAATGGCCGTAGAGGGAAGCAGTGGGAAGGCAGCCAGATTCAAGTAGTCCTACAGGAGCGCCTCGCTGGCAGGGGTGGCTTTGTTGGCCATTAAATGGTATTTATGGACCTAGCATAGCAGGCTATGTTCATCTTTGCATAAGACACACCCGTCATCTAGTAGGACCAGTACGCTGTTAAAGGCTTTACACTTAGCTAGTTTACAAAGAGGTTTATTGGCTCGTTTGACTCTGGTGCAGTAGTATTGCTTAACCCTTAGTAAAGACTGCGAGGTCTGTTCAGCGAGGTGCGCTTCTAACTTGGCACTGCCGATTTTCAGTGGACGCCTGGCTTTTGGGGAGCCAGAGAGTTTATGCATTCTTTCCTTGGCCTGGACTTCTGCCTCGAGTTCCAGTCGTAGGCTCGTCCTGGCCTTAGTGTAGGCCATAGTTAGTTTCAGGAGTACCCACCTAATCACTGCCTTCATTGAGTCCCAGACAAGGCTGTAAGAGATAACGTCAGTGAGGTTAGTTTCGAAATATGAAAGAAGCCCAGCTTTTATCTCTTGTCGTATTTCTGTCTTTAAAGTATCGGTTCATATAGTTCGGCGCTGCTGGGGCCACAAGCAGAACCTCCAAATGTCAATCAGGTTCAACTGTCAAAGTATCTTGGCAAATGCCAGGGAGTTTCGGTAGTCTGCATTCGTGACCAGCAGGGTGTGATCTGTGGCCGCGTCGGGGGCTAGATTAACAAGATCCCCTTCAGCAAAGGACTGTGGGCAGTTCAATAACTCAGCAAGGAAAATATCCTGCTGGCCATTTGGCACATAGACCCCAACAAATGTGAATGTGTTCCCCAGAAATGCCCCCTTCCCTCCCAGAAACCTCCCATTCGGGTCCCTCAAGATCCCTGACTTCATGAAGGGGGTGGTTTTGTTTATTAATATGGCCTCTCCCCCTTTCCTAGCCCCCCGGATTCATAGAACACAGGAGAAAAGTATCGATATGCGAGGTGCTTCTCGTCCTTTTTGAGTAGGTGGGTTTCCTGCAAAAAGACCACTGCGGGAGTTAAGTCTTCCAGTTTCACAAGGATAGATTTACATTTCATGGGGGAAGTTAAGTCCCTGAAGATTACAAGTAAACACAGTCAGGGCGCGATCCGAGCTAGGGTTTGTCCTCAAGGCGCTGTGCCAGTGTGTCAACTGTGCTTTCTATCCCAAAAGTATACACCCACCCTTTACCCCCAAAATGCATACAAATAAACAAAGAAAAACAACATTTTCTAGCCATTATACAACCAGGTAACAATGTAGGGGTAACCCACAGCAGGAACAACGGCAACCACATGTAGAAGCGATTGTACTTGCTTCTAGGTCAGGCAAACAGTAATGTAGCAGTGTCCATCAAAAGGCCCAAGGGGCACTCCGGCCAGAACCCTCAAAAGAATGCAATAGACAAGTCAAACCTCCTCGTCCAGTGTCAACAGGTCAGGTAGGGTCCATGTGATGGCTCATACCCCTCCTCCTCCTGCATCCCTTCCACACCCTAGTCTAGGGTCCCACTCGGACCCCTGCTCTCTCATGAGGGGCAGAAAGAGGCTCTGGGGTAGCAGGTGAGTCCCCCTGATCCGGGGACAGGAGATGTTCTGCTTCCTTGTGATGGGCTTCTTCTGGTAGGTGAAATGGAGTGCCATCGGAAAGCCCCACCTATAAGGAATGTCTTTTTTTCCGGATCCATTCTTTGAGCGGCCTGAGAGCCTTACTGCTAAAGGGAGATTTGCAACCCCTGAAAAAGGCTATTGGGCCTCATTACGAGTTTGGAGGCAGCCATGCCCTTAATAAGGCATGGCTGCCTCCAAACACAGGTACGGGTTCCCTGAATGGGGAAATACCGGGCCATTCCGACCTTGGAGGGCCCGGTATTTCCCCATTCAGGGCACCCGGACCATCGCCATTCCCATTTGAGCCCCCATAGGGCTCAATGGGAATGGGGAGCATGCTAACAATGGGCCTGTTAATGACAGGCCCGTTGTTAGCATGCTGGCCTGCTCGTGGGACCCGATAAGGACGTCTGGTAAAACCAGACGTACAGAGCGGGTCCCGCGAGCGATACTCGTAATAGAGCGGTAAGGGTTTAACAGCTCTGACACCTTTACCGGTGCCGTTAACCACTTACCGCCCACCTCGTAATGAGGCCAATTGTCTCTGTGTCTGGCTTCGGACAGGATTCTTTCCTTTAGCTTGAAGAAGTGCATCCTTGTCAGAACATCTGGGACTTCACCTTGACGGGTGCGTCCCGCAGGGTGAACTCTGTTGTATCTGTCCAGCTTGATCAATTCTTCTGATGTTGCACCTAAAATCTGCTGGAAAAGGCGAATGACATATTCCTCCAGCTCTTGGTCCTGCACCAGCACAGGGATTCCTCTGATGCATATTTTGTTTTGGCGGGAGCAATTTTCAGAGTCTTCATGTTTAATTTCCAGTGAGGACACCCTGTCTTCAAGACGCTCCTGCTGGGCCCATTCTCTGACTTTGTAAAACAGCTCACACAGGGAATTTTCAACCTCTTCAATACGTCATTCGGTGGCATCAACTCGCTTACCCATTGATGCGATTTTGCCCGACATCTCTGCCAGGCTTCCTTTGATCTGACTTAATTTCGGCGTGCCATGATTAAAGGTCGGTTTTCGTGACCCACTGTGGCTCTGAGGGTGGAGGATTTTCTCTGTGGCCCTGAGCAACAGTGGTCGGGTCCTTCTTCCCCTTGTCCTGGATGCGTAGAAGAGAGGCGATGTCCCATGATTTCTGCGACTTCCCTGATTTCGCCATGGCAAAGGTATGAAGGGAGACTAGCTGACAGGGCCTGCAAGACGAGTGAACACCCCAGACCCCCAAACAGACACCAGGAGCGGCACGCCACAGCAATGCTGTGTAGGATTCAGCAAAAGCGAGTGACTGAGGGGTCAGGGAGATGGCAGCACAGGCCTGGCTCCTGCAGGGGGCCCAGCCCCCCCAATGCCATCCCCTGACCCCCCCCTAGAAAGGAGGCCTTGCCAGTGGTGTTAACCACCACTGGGACCTGGGGCACCTGGGGGGGTTTCAGATTTAGCGATTAGCATTCTGAGGGGGCTGCACTGCAGGAAGCACAGCCAGGATGTCTTTGCTTGCCTTGGACAATGATTTATGCCCTACAACCATGAAAGCAGAAAGGACCCTGACAAATTACATTGAAAGTATATATTATGCTGCATTACCTACTTATGTAGAAGTGAAAAAATAAGATTGGTACTAAGAAATATGTAATTCTGGAGAGGAGAGTGTAGTAAAATCAAAAATGTATTTGATGCAAGACTTTGAATTGGACATTACCTTTATCATTTTGCTGGTCAGTCTTCCAGTTCATAATTCTTAAGTAAGCCTTTGCCATTACTGAAGGGGACAAGCCATTAAGAGTCTTGGTGCTGCCTCCAAACAGCACAGTTGAGTCTCAATTGCTAGGCCATGTCCCCTCTGCACTGGAACACAAGCCAGTGCAATCATGTTTAGGCCTCGTGGTCCGGCAGTTTGGTCAGGGCTGCTCACATTAGTGGCAGCACCAAGGCTGATTTGCAAACAATAGTATGGAAGGCTGACCAAAGCAATGACAGTGGTAATGATTGCTTCAGAGACTTGCATCCATCAAACTGAGGGCCCTTACAAATTACATTGAAAGTATATATTCTGCTGCATTAACTACTTGACTATAAGTGAAACAATAACGTTGGTTGTAAGAAAAATTTCATTCTGGAGGAGAGAATGTAGTAAAATCAAAAAGTGATTTGATGTAAGGCTTTGAATAAGGCTATTAGGTATAAACCAGAACGATTGAAATGACCACAGATAGGGTGGAGAAAGGATGTTAGGAGGGACACACAATCTATGGACGCGTTTGGTTGTTTACTGATCCAGTGTCATGTTAATCCCCAGAGTATTCCCACCAACTACCTGCCCCTCCCTGCTGAAACATATCCTCTTGGGTACTCTTTGAACTAGCTCTGTCACAAAGTAATATCAACCTTTGTGCTGTATAAGGCCTGCTTGTGTTATAGCTAAGCATTCTTCAGAGTGCTTAATTACTTAATTGCCTCTGCAAAAACGCTCCTGTTGTAATAAAAAATCTCTTAACAATGAATGCGTGTTTTCAGCCAGTAGATGTAAAAGCAATATGTGTGTCCTCACATATGCTCTTTTCACTGGAAACCTGTCTAAAACAATCATGTGTTTTGGCATTAGACAGACATTTGCCAGACAATGACATACAATGACATCATATGTGTAGGTACTCGGACCATTTTCCAAATGTTGCCATCTTATGGCCAGGTGGTACCCTTATGGCAGTGCCTGGCAAATGCCTATACCATGTGTACTCAAAAGTCCAAACTGTTGGTGTTGCCAATGCATGTTGTTTTCTGTTTGTCTGCGTATATGCCCAGATGTGGGTGCCTTGCTTGCTACGCCTGGAAAATCAAGCAGCACCTCACTAAGTTGGTCCAAAATGTCCCTACCTGAACATTTCCAGGATTGGATGGTGAACATGGACCAGCTTCAGATCTTGTCATGCATACTTAGCAGTGGGGTTCTGACCTAAATAGTATGTATCTTTGTCTTGATGGATGCCTAGCCTGCCAGGCCAGGACTTTTTATGAAATGAACTGATAAGTACTGACTTGATAACATCATACTGTTGGAGTAACTATTAACAGTGTCTGCATAAAAACATACTACATCATGTTTATTGCGGTTCTTGTTTGGAAAGTGTGATGTAACTGCTGGGTGTTTAGGCAGTGCCAGAAATTGAAGTTATTTACTGTGGGATCAAACCAGTGACAGAGGAGGGGAGCACAACTGGAGGAGTGCCACCCAACCCCCAGTAAACATTTGCCTCTCAGAAGATTTAACATGAATACATGGAGAAAAAAAAACAAGAAAAGTGCATTTTGTATTCTGTTGCTGGCAAAGTATAAATGGTACACATCTTTTAAAACTGAAAAAAGGTTATTGAAATATTTCCTGCAATTAGAGGTGTATTTAACAGTAGGACAAGGGACACATGTCCATGGGGCACCCCTACTCTGCCTTTCTCCTCTCAAAGTCAGCCTGGCCTGCACAGGCCCTCCCAGGGAGGTCTTATCTTTTTTGCATGTCTCAGCAGCAAATTATTTAAAATAGGATATGATTAGTGATATGAAAATGTAACTGCCACTTTTTTCTTAAAATTATATAAGATTTTAATAAGCTATGTAAGTGTGATTGTTGAGTAATGAGAAATTATGGGGGTTCATAACAAGCGCTGTGAAACAATTACTTTTGTTATGCATTTCATTTCACTTTTTGTCTGTATTATTTTTTTTAAAAGTTCTCATTAATTTGCATTCAGGAGCTTGTTGGTCTTTATTCCGGATGTGGAAAATAAAGCTACACTCATAAAATCATTTTACCACTGCTTTTTCCACTGCGGGACTTGGAAAATGACCCCATACTATTGCAGCTTTATTGGTAAAAGCAAGCTGATTCGAAATCATGAATTGTGGGAGACATTTACACTTTTGCAAACACATAGTGTAGAAGTGAAGAGAAGAGGCGATTTGGCCTATGTTTTGCTATTTACTTTTCCAGTACTTGGTGGAAACAATTAGAATTGCCTGTAGGGCTGTTTTTCAAAAAAGTGCAAACAGGAGTGGTCCGCTCTATGCAATGAAGGATTCAAAACAAAATTAACCCTTTAATCTTTTTCATGAAACCATTTTTACAATGATGTACACATTGTCAGGTTGGTTTATCATGTAACTTGTGCATTTTTAAAGTAATCGGTATAAAATTGATTATTTTAAGTATTTAAAACCAAACTTCAATACATATTTGTACCAACTTGAGCTGGGAGGATGTGTGGGCAAGTACCTACATGTCAGGCTAGGCTCCAATTCAGGCGTTACCACTTAACCAAAGTGTATAATGCTGATCAAATCATTTAATCTTACTGTGCGTTTAGTGCCAAAATTAGGTGCCCCTAGAAGTGATTCAGTTTACAGTATGAGATATTCTGAAAAAGGCCCACTCATTGTTTAATAGTTGGGAAATGCAGGGGTCAGGGCTCGCCAAAGAGACACACACACACAGACCTTTCTTTGGAAAATATAAGGCCATATTTATTGAATGAAGTTGTGACATTGAATAGCAAATCAACGTAAAGATGTTAAACAAGAAGTCATCATGGACAATTGCATATTATAAACAGTATGTAAACAGTATGTACCAGACAATGGCGTATAGGGGGTGGCAGGGGAGCAGCAGCCCTTGCTCACTCCCATATGCAAACGGGAGCGATACCAGGAGGCCGGAAACCTGTCAACCTGCGCTACCTCCTGATTCCACTCTCTCATGCATGCCCGCACTCCCACACATTCTCAACTCAATTAAAATGTGCTGCAAAATTGCAACAAAAAATAAAATGTTGTGCTTCAAAAAGTCCTTTTGTAAGATACAAAATGTCCTATTCCTTGCTTCATTATTTATCAAGGAGGAGGAGGGGTCTGCCTTTCATTACAAGATGGCTGGACCACCCACAAGCACATCCTGCATGGCCCGCTAGGAGTAGCCACTATATTGAGGGAGATATTGTTGAGCGCACACCATTTGAAAAGGAATCAGGACTGGGAGCCTCATTGCTCAGGCCCTACAGAGGAGCAGCTGGCATGATCATCGATTCTCCCGAGCCAGGCCAAGAAGACATGTTGCAAGTAGGGTGGGTTGGGTTGGAGTGGTGGTAAATGGGAATGGTGGTTAGGGGGAGCTAATGGAAGGTGACTGGGGGAGTGAAGGAGGAGTGAATATAATAGAAAGGGGAAAGCAAATGAGAGAAGATAAGTAGATTGATATTGCCGCACTATTTTTTCTACTCTTTTGCTATGTACTGTTTTGTATAGCTCAATTATAGCATTATGTTGAAAAAGATAAACATCTTTTGTTCTTGGGCGATGATTCATTGGGATTAATCTGTCAGACTCTTGTTAAGGGTTTTGCAGTATACAGTTTTCATTCTTCATGCTTTGGCAAAAGTTTTCCTTATGGTCATGAGAGAGCGGATGGAAGATGATGTTGGTAGCGAATGGAAGGTCAAAGTAGTGAGGGAGCTTATAGAAGGAAACAAATGAGCAAATGGAAGAAGAGAGTTGAAAACTTTCGAAGGGGTACTGGAGACCCTGTGAATTTGAAAGGGATGAGCAGGTGGAGGGCGGGAGCAGATTTCCCACTTGAACAATTTTAGTAAACCTGGGCAAACCACTTTATATCAGCAAAACCTGGTGAGGTGAAGAGGCTGTTTCCAGCCAGAGTCATACCCCTAAACATACAGCTCCACTAGTAGAAAAAGACAACTTGAAAACATGTAACATTAGTTGCACCCGTGACAACCATTAACTATACCCACCATAAGCTCCACATCCATACCCCACCCACCAGGGACCACCTGTCAGCCTTGCCCAAGAATCCCTTTGCCTTAAATCTGCCACAAAGTGCAATCCTTACAAGCATCTTTATCAGACATTTAAGTGGTCTTGCAGCTAAATGTGCTACCCCTGGTCCTAACAACCTGGTTTGAATCCAACAGTAGGAACCTTTTAAATCAGTCTAACAGTCAAAACCAATTAAACGGTGCAAATCGATTTTTCCAGATCCAGGCAGACATTTAATGGTAGCACTGTTTTAGGGTACTCCTTCACCCACACCCAATGGAAGCTGGGCCCCCTGATCACAAACCTGGCTCACCCAGATAAACATTCCTGGAGCTGGGCCAGTGGCAGCGGGAGATCTGCTGCGTCCCAGGGGAACCTTTAATTGGGAATGTTTGGAGGGTATTCAGGTCCGGGAAGCCCGGACTCTCCAATGCTGTTCACAGTTTGTAGCCCTTTGGGCCTTCCCAGGCATCACACCGTTGGGGAAGCCTCCCATGAACAGATCCCCCGCTGCTTGGATCAAGAGGTAGGAGTGGGGAGGGCACTCTCCCAGACAAGACTTTGTGTCACAGTTGTGAGGTTCCCCCTCACTGAGTCAGCAGTGGGACCACTTGTGTCACTGCAGGTATAGGCCCAGTCAGAGGGTGGGCTTATATGGGCCAGGACACCTCCCCACTTAATGCTGCAAGCTCTGGGTTCAGCTCGCGATATCCACATTGCAGGGCGCCGGCATGGCTTGGGCCTCCCCATAGATCCCGCTGGTCAGGAAGGGATGCCTCCCCCAGGACTCCCCAGCCGACTGCCTCATCTGTGGCGCAGGCTACTGGGGATCACTCCGGGAGGAAGCTGCCACGTGCGCAGCCAGGCTCCTGTGCCGGCTGGCACACCGCATCAAGGCATACGAGACGCAGCATCCGCCTTTAGCTGCTCCATATGCGCAAGCTGATCAATGTTGCTGGGCTCTGTGCCGGCTTAGCATCAACATTTAGTAAGGCCCGGGAAAGCTGGATCGCGTCAGCAGCAGGCTCCGCCAAGGTGGGTCGCAAGACTTGAGTGCATCACTCAGGCTCTTCCCGGCCAATAGGTGAGTCGTCGCCACAGCTCAACCTTCCTCAGATGTTACTGCATCCGCCACAGTGGTATTTTCAAAACAAATGCCCACCATGAAGCAGAAGCTTCCTCTGTCATTGTTCCTGGAGGTGAAGGAGGCACTCAGGTGGCCATCTTGCTTCTTCACCCAGCAGTCCATGCCCCCTCCGTATAAGTTCTTGTATCCCTGCAGATTACCTGGTGTACTCCCCTAACAGGAATATGAATAGAACTTTCAACTACCTGGTGTACTCACCTGCCAGGGATTCTCTTTAGGATTATCAGTTTTCCTGGTGTACTCGCCTGCCAGGAATCTTTGTACAATCTCAACTGCCTTGTATACTCACCTGTCAGGACTTCCTCTGTGTTTCACAGTTTTTAGATTCAACCTTAGCTGTCTGGGGTATTCACCCGCCTGTGCTGTTATCGATTTCATAGTTTTCAAGTGTACCATAATAGCATATATCATATATCATTTGATGCTTGGTATACCTATCTGTGGTAATATTCTGCTCAAATGTACTTGGCCAAAACTCTCCCCCACATTGGCATCTGATGCTTCTGTATTTCATTGGGGTTTGCTTTTATACTTTGTCGTGTCTGCATACACACATTCTTCTTATGGCACTTTGCCTTGGTTCTTTAGCATTCAGACACACTTTGCCTCTGTACCTTTCCTTGGCTGTTTCAAACAAACTTATTTTCTGCATCAAACATTCTTCTTATTTAGTATTGAATCTGTACATTGGTTTGACTGCATTCAAACAAACGTTGCCTTTGTATATTTTCTGCATTCGCAATCTTGTACCTTTCAATCACTTGCTGGCACGGTTGTCAGAATACCCCAGGGTCCCCAGCTGCTTTAGGCAGACTCACCCGCCTTCTCCAGCGTTCCTGATGTCGCTTGTGCCCCTTCCATATGGCTTCTTCCTCTGCCTTCCAGGTTGGAGTGTGCAGAGGTTTCCCCAGCACCTGGCACGGCTCTGAGGTCACACGCCAGCTCTCCTTCACGGCCCAGGGTGAAGTCTGCTGCCTCGTCGAGTGACCAAATCCCCAGGAGCTTCTGCAATGCTCCTGGCGTCTCCACTGTCCTTCCTGCTTACTCGCAGTGATCCTCTACCTTTCCCAATGGCCTCCTCTGCTCTGCCAGCTCTGTTGGTGTGCTTTGCCTTTAGGAGCCCCGGCATGAATGGAAACGTCTGCTTCTGCACCTCCCGCTGCCTTTCTGCTCTTCGCAGTGCGGTGGCCATTTTTTAAAAGTCCCGCTCATTGCAGGTTTGGCAAAACAATTAGTACATATGTTGCACTTTGTGCTCCTGTCACTCTGCATAAACTCCCTTGTCCTCTTCCTCTTCCTAGTACCTGAGTGGCTATGGGAGTTGAAGTCCATAACTTATTTTGGACTTTTAACTCCTGGATGGTTTTTTCATTAGTTTTCACAAAAAGGTACATCAAGAACAAAAGGTGTTGTCTGTGAGTCGTGAGTGTTTGTGTGAAAGGTGGGGGCCTGGCTGGAATAACAATAGGCCATTAGGAACTCGGGTATCAGCGGGTCTTCCTCATGAGGAAGGGGGAACACTGTGACTCCTCCAATGAAGTCATGAAGTCTCTCCGGTAGTTGTCTCCTCGCATGTGATCCTCACTCATGAAACCGCCCCCAGGGTCAGGATCAGGTAGCAGCTGCCGTCCCCTGGCCACATTGAAGGTGGTCACCGCCGGGGAATCTGTGATGACTCCACTGGATTCATCACACTAGTTATACTGTAAACTGGAATGTGTGAAGGTGAATACATATTGAGTGTCTGAGTGTATTGAGATAAAGAAGAAAGCAGAGCATAAATCAACAACAGTAAAATGGAATGCAATAAAGGAAAGATGTGGGGTTTGGTATGGTAGGAAATGTGAGCAGAACCATTGAATTCACAGTGTGAAAATGATATATTGTTGATAATGACCAAGGGGTCAGACAGACAGGTGTGATATGTATCATTTTTACGAGAAAGTGAAATTGAATGGATGGTAGGAATGAATGTGTGTGAGTTAAACTTGGAATACATTGTTTTGAATAACATTGTTTTATGAGTTTATATTATATAATTGTGTATGAGAATAAAAAACAAAATTGAATGTATATTGTGACATTTTTGGTATATATAAAAAGATAAATGTATAAGATGTGGCATCCCCTATCCTATTGGTCCATTATTGTGTATTACATGTACTGACAGTCGGGAATATATACTCTTGTTTTACCAATGACTCAATTAGCACTGCAATACCTTTTCACAGTTTGGGTTTCAAAGGATATAGAAGCTTTTTCCGAAGGATTAACATTAATGCAAATAGGCTCTTCATTTTGGATGAAACCTACTTCATTTACATGCTGTGACCACAAACACTCATGCACTTTAGAAAATAGTGCAAACAGGTCTGCACTCAACGCACCGTCTTTGGGGGTACCTGGTAGTTCCTCCTGTAGTGTATCTAACTCAATATCAAAATTTTCATGGAGAATATCAAAGAACAGACCTGGTGTACAATAAATATTACATCTCAGTCACACAATTGGTCCCACTCCTAAAAATTCACTGGGGAGGATGGATTGAAAAGAAGGCATGCTAATTTGAGAGTGGGACAAAGGTTACACTAAGGAAAACTTTAACAGGATGCTGCACAAGGTTATTAGAAATACCAAGAGCATTTACAGTTACAGTATAGCGTTACAGTAGGGAAATTGTATCAGGTGAAGTTTGCTTCTGTACGTGCTAAACAAGGCCCAATCATTATATCTAATTTTACAATCAACAAAAGGTCCTTAATAGATTACATATTTTCCCCTTGCTGTTATAGCCCTAAGATCGCTGGTGAAAATTCTGTACATTCAAAATCACAAATGGAGCTCTGGGAACCTGGGGCTATGATCTGATGGGGGTACTCAAACTTTCAAAGCCTCCTTTGCTTACAATAATAGCAGGCAGTATTACTTGACAGAAATCCACTTCGGAAAACTGGTACATTTTGAGAATCTCAGACACCACCACTCCATTCTCTGCCCCAACCCCGACCCATATCCTTGACATTGACATTTATACCTGTTCATATCTGTACCTCTTCCTCATCCTTGTGAATTTTGTGATCACAATAACATCAATTTGCACATTTCTTTTTCCAAAAAGACAATGATTCACAAACGCCTCTAATTCCATTAGGGGCTTTGTTTGCCACCCAACACAAATAGTTTCCATCTGTAGCAGAAGCTTGGGAATTAGCTCTTGAACTAGTGTGGCAGGCACTGCCCTGGGCAGTTTTTGTCTATTTGTTACTAAATGCTACCTGAACACACTTTTCATTCAATCGTTCAAGGTAATCTGCTGTAAATCCATTCTTAATTTGCTCATAATCGTTTATATTTGCTTAAGCACTCCGTCTGGGAGATACCTGAGGTTTTTAAAGCCTAACATTATTTTGCTTGCACTAAGCCTTGCCCCTATTCCTGGGTCTTCTATGGGCAACCCATTATTGTTAGGAAGGATGATGCTGCTGCTTGAACAGCTATTTGGCAAGCATTCTCTGTACTAAAGGAATCAGATATCCTCTCTTTCCTCTACCATCTCTCCCTGTCCCACAATATCTTTTGAAACTTGTTGTGGGTATAGAGAAGAGATGGGTGTCATTAGTTAGGTGGACCTTTACCCCTCCGCTGTTCATTCTTTAAGTTGTGCACCTCACTTGTTTGTATTCCTAAGACTCCCCATACATCACTCATCAATCCATATGGAAGCTTCCCCAAACCAATCAAGGAATACTTCCAGTTGCTCTGGATCTATTTTCCCCTTCTTATGCTCGTCTTAAAATGTAGGAATTTGGTCAAATCAGAGGTACCCTTCCACAGGGAATTGCTTGTGGTAATCCTATGGCATGGCGTGACAAACCTTTAAGTGCTTGCAAGTATCAGGCATATAATGTATATACATAAAATATGCTGGCCTGTCTTTTTTTAGACTGTCCCTTCCCCATTTTACCTTTTAAGAAAACTCTAACATGTGCTGGCCATGGAATACAAGAAGGGTACTCACTACTAGGTTAAAGTTGGTAATTTTGGTCAATCTTAGTTTGACCCATGGTCGACCCTGTTTTTCTTTTATCTGGCGTCCCCCGATATCCCCTCTCACTACCACAGGCCTCAATACACCTTCCTGCACACCCTTACCACAATATATACACCAAATAAACTGAGTCGGCCATTACCACCTTCATAATTATTGCAAATTAACCATTGCAGACCCTTACAATCACATGCAAGGAAGACTCCCACTTTAACGTGCCCTGAGGCAGGATATATATATATATATATATATATATATATATATATATATATATATATATATATATATATATATATATATATATATACACACACACACAGGGCTCTGCACGGTGAAACAAATCTGCACGTTGGAGAACGTACCGAAGAGTGAAGCCGGGTGAGTCAGCTTTGTTTTCCACCCCCCGTAACTGCTTTTGCCACGTAACACTTCATAGAACAAACAATTATCTGCTCAGCCTTTTGAGAAACCCACAACCAGCACGATTGACTGTAATTTAGTGCCATTGCTTTGGTCCTTCATAGAACAGAAAAGACATGATTCCGACATCAAAATTGGAATTATAATGAACCGATGACACCAGTTTGTTGACAATATTTGGAAACAACGAACATATCATGGCTACTTCCCAAGCCCACAAAGAGGCAACAAGAAAGGCACAAGCGTTAGATTTGTTTAATGAAACATTGAAAATCAGCCATAAACAACCCAAAACTGCAATGGCAATTGAAGAGAACAATGAGATTGCTCTACTTAAAGAATTAGAAAAGTTACAGAGAAGAAAAGTCAGAAAATGGTGGGAAGAACACTCCTTATAGAATTATATCGAAGTGGGGAGAGTACCACGAGTTTGAGGATTCTGATAATCCCCTCTTTTGAAGAACAGGACCCGGAGATGCTCCACGAATGGAGTGAAGCGACAAATTGATGCTCCAAAACTTTTCAAGAGATATTGGTTAGATATGCTGGTGCAGATAGGGCAAAACTGTTGGACAGAATCCAAAAAATGGAGGAGAAACTGAAACTGATACCTGAAAGTGAGGAGGCGAAAAAACTAAAATGCAGCATGGTGAAAAACATGACCAATTATGAAGAGGAAATAAAACAGAGGAAGCAAAGGAAATTCCTAAGAGATAAGGAAGACTACGAGAAAGGCAGGGTATACACATTTGCCAGAAGGTTTGAACAACTAAGACAGACATCTACCCCAGGTGAAGCTACGACATCAGCGCCAAAAAATGGAGAGAGTGGATCCACTTCATCAGCATCTGAATCAGATGTAACTGGTAGTGAAAGTGAAGAGTCGAACATACGGCTAAATTTTTTAGACGAAATGAGACTGCTTTGCTAAGACGACAAAAAACAAAAAAAAGCAAGAGGTGGAGCACAAGCAAAGGGCAGAGGCAGAGGAGGCTGAAAAAAACGAGGAGGGGGCAGAGGGGAAACAAGTGCCCCGAACAGTACCCCGGGCCGATCACTGCGCTCTGGAAATTAGAAAAAACAAGCCAAGATACTGAGACAAGTTTTAAAATCATAAACCTGTCGAACCATACCTTGACTGACAACCAAACAAAACTATTAGGTATGGGCTTGAATTTCTGTCCAACATCGGGTTTCAACTATGTACAAACCCGGATAGACTTTGACCATTTCGTCAGAAAACTACGTCTGAAGAAATTTTTCACTACCACTGACTTCAAAGCAAGGAAAACCTCAGTACCAGAAGGCAGAACTGAGATAACTATTGCTGAAATTGGGGTCCTTTCCGATCTGGTGGTGCTCCAAAAAGGCAGAGCAGCCGATGCTGATCAAGAGACGGAATCAATTGATTTCCAAGAGCAGGAGATAAGAACGGATTGGACAGTCAAAAGTAAACTTAAACAAAAATCTAAGTTCAATCCCATGATGAATACTGCCAATAATATTGAGGCGTTTCAAACACTGGTCATTGAAGATTTTAAAAAACTCAGACGAAACAAAGGACATCAAGAAAAAAGTAATCTTACTGTGAAGGATAGAGTGGCTCTTAAAGAACTATGCAACCTGACCAACTGTGTAATTAAGCCCTCGGACAAGGGACGGAACATTGTACTTATGACTCATGATAATTACATTAAAGAGGCATACAAACAGTTGAATGATAAAAACTGCTACGAAGATGTGACAGAAATCCTACAAAAGAGCTAGAAGGAAAAGTAAAGAAGCTTGTAGCAGGTTGGGAGCAGAAAGGCATTCTTACTGAAGAGAACTGCACATTCTTGCAAACGACAAACTCCACCACACCCACTATATATTTTCTCCCGAAAATACATAAAAATTGTAAAAAACCACTGGGGAGACCAATTGTTTCCGTAGGGTCAGCTTTGGAGAACATGTCGAAATTCATAGATGAAACTTTGTTTCCCTTCGTCTCCTCGTTACCTTCCTACCTCAAAGAAACCAAGGACTTTCTGTCACGCATCAACAATATTCCCTGGGAATCCAATTTTATGATGGCAACAATGGACGTTGTGTCCTTGTACACGTCAATTGGGCATGACTATGGGAAAAAAGCTTGTGAGAGATATCTGAACACGAGGTCTCTCAATTATCTGGAACACACGCAAATGATCTTAGAGATGATTGATCTCTGCTTAACCCAAAATATTTTTGTCTTCAACGAAGACTATTTCAGGCAAATACAGGGCACAGCCATGGGCACTACATTTGCCCCGTCTTACGCAAATTTGACTATGGGTGCCTGGGAAGCCTCAGAGGTATGGACGGAACAAAACCATGAATCAACTGAAAATGTGGTTATCTGGCTCAGATACATAGACAATCTGTTTATAATCTGAAAGGGGACCGAATATGGATGGGTCGAATTTATGAAGCTGTTGAATCAAAATGAGCACAACCTAAGGTTCACTGAAACCCACAGCTTTTCATTCATAACCTTCTTGGATGTGAATTTACGGATAGTGGAGCAATCGCTTACGTGTGAATTACACAGAAAACCAACAGGGTCAAACACGCCACTTCATGCCAAAAGTGGACATCCAAAGAGCTAATTTGGAGTGTACCCTACGGCGAATTTGTAAGGATAAGAAGAAACAGCTCTACTCTGGACACATATGATGCAGAGAGTAAAATCACAGCTAGAGGATTCTTACAACAATGTTATCCGAAGAAAGTTATTGAAAGAGCGTACCTAAGAGCTAGAAGTCACGACAGACAAATTCTGTAATGCTCACCTGATTCCCGTAGAGGCGCCGGTCTTGACTGGGCGTATACCGTATCTTCAAAGGTGATGTGTAACACACGGCTGGCTCTTTGGGCTGGACCTCTGTGCACTGTATGTCTGGCTCGAAGGGTAAGATGTCTGCAGATAGAAAATGTGGGATTAATGAACTGGGTTATTGAATGTCTCTCTCTTCTTCCCTTTCTCTTCTCCTGTAGAACCCCAAAGGTTAACGCTCTCACCTTAGGTAAGTGAACGACGTGCTCTCCATCTGCCTCGAGGCAGGGTGCTGTAACCAGTTTCTTCACTGGATAAGGGGAGCAGGCCTCTTGACTTCAGAGGACTGCTGTCCGTCGTTTACTGCACGAACGGTAAGTTTCGAGTAATTCTAATGTCTTTAAAGTCTTTAGTAATGATGTCTTGTTTTGCAGGGTTCCGGCGATGGCGGATGGCGGGCTGAAGCGAGTTGAAGATGGAGCCCGTGTGATGAATAGAAGCGCCTGGAAGCACGTAAGTAAGCGCTTGTTGCCTGCTTCACGATGCGCTCTAACTGTCTTTTTATTTTGCAGGTACAAGTTCGGGGCGGCTGCAGGGTGCCGGAATACCCACTGGGTTAGATGTGGAAAGGAGTACTGGCACGTGAGTATTAAAGTTCCCCAATGTCGTTAAACGCACCTTGTTTTGTCTTTCAGATGCGGGATGCAGCGCCGAAGGCCTCCGGAGCGTGCGAAGAGTTGGTAAGCTTTTGTCTTTCAGATGCCGGAATGCAGTGTGAAGACCTCCGGAGCGCACGAAGAGTAGGTAAGCCTTTGTCTTTCAGATGCCGGAATGCAGCGCGAGGCGTTGGTGACAGCCGATGGACCAGGTAAGTGAAGAGCTGTCACTGAAGACCGTAATGCTAACCTGTTCTTTCTTGTCTTTATAGGTGTTGCTGAAGACTGGATTCAGAATGGTAAGCCTTTTTCCTTAGGCCCAGGATCAGATGCAGAAGACACGATGAGCGTTCTGCTGCTGAGGATGCAGAATAACGCAAAGCAAGATTCATCCATCGGGTGTGGTTTAAATAGCCTCCTGTAGTGCTTAGGTGTCTCCTTCCACAGCCACGCCTAAGAAAAGAGTTCCTGCTTTCCAGAAGAGTTCCAGTGTTCTGAATCTAGGGAGTGGCTCCTGCCCCACCCAACAGGAAAAGTAGTTCCAAACAGAAGAGGATCAGAGACTCAACTGGCAGGCAAGTAAGCAGCATGGTCTGCTGCAGGTAAGTCCACCCAAGCATTATGAGCCCGGCGCTTCCAGCGCTGGGACTGGGCATATTTATGAGCCTGGTGCCACTGGCGCCAGGACTGGGTCCAAAAGGTCCCAATTGGGACTGGTTGGCACTCGGAACCTGGGTTATGGATCTGCTTCCAAGGGAGTTGGAAAAACCCTGACCTTTTGGAAGCAGAGATCATGACAAATTCTTCTGGCGGATAAAGAAAAGATAACGCACAAAGAGAATGAAGAGATACGTCTCATCCTAACGTATGATAGCCAAACAGCAGAAGTAAAACGAGTGTTGCAGAGACATTGGAAAGTGCTCACTATAGACAAGGACATTGGAAAGTCGCTAAAAAAACACCCAGATATCAGTTTCAGAAGGAACATTTCGATTAAAGACAGGTTAGTCCACAGTTTTATGGATAAAGAAGTATCCGATGATGCGAGCACCTGGCTGAAGAATCGGAAGAAAGGTTTTCATAAATGCACAAGGTGCAATATGTGCAAGTTTGCAAAAAACTGTGCTACTTTCGAGCATCCAGTAATAGGAGCAATTGTGCACATCAATGAAAAAATCACGTGCGACACTGAATACGTGGTGTACATTTTGTCATGTAAGTGCAACAAGTGGTACGTGGGAAGCACCAAGTGCAAATTGAAAACAAGGGTGCAGCATGTCAGAGCCATACATAATAAAGATGCAAACTATCCAATGGCCAAACACTTCACAGAATGCCATGAGAACAATATGGACAGTTTTGCATTTTTTGGAATCCATGCCATTGAAAATTGCCCGAGAGGAGGAGACCGAGAAAAAAAGCTCCGACAACAAGAAACTCGCTGCATTCTAGATTTCGAAACAAAACAGCCAAGGGGCCACAACATGGACGAAGAACTTTATACTTTTTTAGGGCACTGACATGGAAAACCAGTGGCCCTCATGTCTGATATATGACTGATTAGAAGTGATTTCATAAACTGGATTCTAATAAGTGTGAATCCAGAATTGTTGCATATTTTTTATATGTTTATCACATGTGTTTTGGTGATGGGTATTTGTGTGCTTTTTTTGAGAGCCACAACTGTGGGGTTGTTGTATATTTTTAAATATTTGAACTAGTATGAACTGACATATACCGTAGGCTAGTGACATTTAAGGAAAAAATTGGGGTAATTTCTAAAAATAATTTGATCCGAGGTTGCAAATAGACCTTTGTTACTGATGGTAATTTGAAGCACTAAGCACTTTATGGACAATAGAGGTCTTTATGCACTGAAGCACTTGGTACCTTAATAAGCTGCAGGCACTATGCACTTTATTGACAAATGTTCAATGCACTATGCACTTTATATTAAGGCACAAGACACTTTAAATAAAGGGAATCAGGTATTTCGTGTGAAATTATATAGTACCATATTACTCGGATCATGTGGAAACCAAATTATAAACCTGAAAGGGACAGGACTAGGGCAAAGCGTGCCGTGGGAGCGACCACACCAGTAAGAAGCTACTAGTAGTTTATGTGAGATACCACTTGGTATGATAGAAGTCCGTAATGATTACTAAATCACTGACTTCACATGAACCAAACTAAGTAGAAACACACTACAGGAATTAAGCCTGTCTTAAAATGGCCGCAGGCACAGAAACAACTAATCACAAAAAAAACCTTGTTTGTTTCCACTTTATGTCAATCCCCATGTCCTGTTTCTATGCCTACAGTCATGCCTTTTTGTATTTAAACACTAAGGTGGCAGTATGTTGGTGTTGTGAGCAAGCGGCGAGTAATGCCGCGAAACGCGTGGACTTTTTGTTGGGAAGGCCGAGATGCAAGACGGCTGATATATGTTTATGCCAACTTTTAACCAATAAAGAGGTTATAAAGATATGCTGGTGGCGATTTAATTTCTGAAGCATCACTTGAAGGCGAGTGCTCCTCGAATGTCTGACGACAAGTCAGTTTCACGGACAACATATATATATAGGTAGCCTCCTCTTGCTACTGGGAAGTCGTCTTTTTTACTGCAAATAAATTTTTGAGTTAAAGTTTGAAACCTTCTTAAGCGAATTTTCTTGCTGTGCAGTGGTTTGCTTTCCTATTTACCGGACATTTTCGGCGAGCACTTGCTGATGGATATTAATGGATTTCACTAATTGGAGGGAGTGCGGCTTCTAAAGGAACCCGACCTTGCGGTCCGTGTTTGCCTTTCTGCTTATATATATATATATATATATATATATATACACATTATACATACATACATATTACACAGCCACGCTAGTGGCTGTGTAGTTATGGTTAAGTTGTTGTTTCCAAAGGAAGAACACTTTTTGGGTGGTCTATAACCCCGCTCCCCCTGGACGAATCCCGACCAAACTTTGCAAAGAAAGTATATGGGCCACTCTGAATTGTTTTGCAAAGTTTGCTGAGGATTCGTCTAGTGGGGGAAAAGTTATAGGGGGGGTCCCAAAATGTCTTTTTTCCCCATAGATTGAATGGGGGAAAACTTTGCGCACGGCTGCAGGCCAAACCGCTGGACAGATTTTCACCAAATTCGGGGCAGGGGCTTGGTCCCGAAAGCGTGCTTTGTAAATTTGGTGACAATCAGTGCAGTACTTTTATTTAAAATGACCAAAAAGTAGGTCTAAAAAATTAGTGATATCTATATCCGCTCCGCGGTCACACTTCCCTGTTCGCTCTGCGGACAAGATACCGATTGGCTAAGGGGCTGGCAGCATGACGGCAGACACGCAACGTCTCTGCTGATTGGCTGCAGTGAGATGTGTTCTGCGTCAGATTGTTTGGATGCGCCCGACATCTTCAATCCGCCGACAGCGCAGCGGCGACCAGCGGCAAGATGCTATTTCAAAAACTATTTTGCTGAGTCATAGTGCTTGGGGAGGTTCACACAGTAAGAGATGGGTGAAAAACCAAGAACAAAGTTATAAGCACTGGAGGTATAAGCCACTGCACACCCATACACTGTAATATCTATGGACATACAGCTAGGAGTCTAGCTTCTGGCCAGAACCACTGAAGCATACCACACCTATCAATACACCCGTACTACCGCACATCACTCAGGTGGTTGTGGGGAGGGCCTGCAGTCTTCGGTGCATGGCCGAAGGCCATGCACCCGAGAACAAACTTGTCAACTCTAAAGTTATCAGCCAACATGGATTTTACATAGTGCGGTGGTTGTGGGCAGGACATAGAGTTTTAGGTGCATGGCTGCAGGCTGTAGGCCATACACCGAAGAGTGTAGACCCTGCCCACACGCAGTGCAGCATATCACATTCATACATCACACCCATACAATCGACTATGTATCTGGTAGGTGTGGGCAGGGCCTAGAGTCTTGGCTACAAATTGAGTACATGCTACAGTTACAATGTTTCGTTGTACGGGTGTGCTACTGATTTATAAGCAACCATGGGTTTAAAATGCTGTAGTGGTTGTGGCCAGTGCCTAGAGTCTTGGGTGCATGGCTGTAGGCCATACTTCCAAGACTGTAGGCCCTGGCCACAACCACAGCAGCATGTCACAGCAATGGGTACACCTCTAGTATTCATTATCGATCAGATGGTTGTGGGGAGTGTGTAGAGTCTTGGCTGCATGGCCGAAGGCCATGCACCCAAGAATAAAGTTATAAGCACTGGAGCTATAAGCCACTTCACACCCATACACTGAAATATGTATGGACATACACCTAAGACTTTAGGCCCTGGCCACAACCACTGCAGCATTTCACGGCTCTAGACACACCCATAATATTGAACATCAATCTGGGTATGATATGGTGTGGTAGTTGTGACCAGGCCATGCACCCAAGAACAAAGTTATAAGCAGTGCAGTTGTAATCCACTATGGATTTTATATACTGCATACCCATACATTGAAAGATCTATGGCCTTACACCCAAGTCTGTAGCCTGTGGCCACAATTACCTCACAATATCACAGGTATAGCTACACTTGTACTATGAAACATCATTCAGGTGGTTGTAGGGAGGGCGTAGGGTTTTGGGCATGCTCCCAAAACTAACTTTATACGTAGTGAAATTAGAAGGCACAATGGTTGCGATATGCTTTGGTGGTTCTGGCCAGTACCCAAAGTCTTGGGTGCATGGCCAGAGGCCATGCACCCAAGACTGAAGTCATTAGCTGTGAGGTTATAAGTGAACATGGGCGTGGTGTGGTGCGGTGGTTGTGTGCATGTTCTAGTGTCTTGGCTGCATGGCTGTAGACCATGCACCCAAAACTAAACTTAGAAGTAGTCAAAATAGAAGCACCATGGTTTTGATATGGAGCGATGGTTGTGGGTAGGACCTATAGTCTTGCTTGCTTGGCCGTAGGGTGTAGGTGGTAGGTTACACATCAAAGATGCTAGGCCCAGCCTACAGCGACTGCACCATATTACTGACATAGATTAGCCGTGTAGATTTGCATATGTATGAAAGGACTGTAATTATACTTACTGTTTAATTTGTTCAGAATCCATACATGTCTTACATGACAGTAGTACTTGGCGGAACTAGCCTTTTTTTTAATTTCTGTGATAAAAGAAAACAACATGTCAGTGTTTGCATTTTATGAAGACTTATTATATTGTATAATAGACAGTTTAGCTTTTTTTACCCTCATATTTAGTTTACAAACCAGTGTACTGTGCATTGTGCTCAGCTTTTGTGTTTGTTTTTCTAATCCTTGGGTCTGGGGGAAATAAATCCTTGTCGGATAAAAATAAAAACATTATTTGCAATGCTACAAACTATTTCCTTGCTTTCTTTGAGTGTTTCCTTGTTCTTTCTGATTAATCTTATGTTTGTTGCCTTGTTGCTGATTTTTAACAACAGTTGGATACCTGTTGGCGTATTCTAACTGTGCAATTGTTGTTACGGTTCTGTGGTATTCATTTATCTGTGTCGTTGTTATACACTCTTTGGCAGCTAGATACCTGTTGGCGTATTTTAACTGTTTGTAGTCTTTAACTTCATTTTTTGGTAATGTTGAAGTACACATTAGTTATTAAATTTTGGCTTTAAGAAGATTAAATACGCATTTGTAAGATTAGCTGGCAATCTCTGCTTTAGAGTAATGGTGCTATCATTACATTCCACCCATCCACATTTCTTTTTAATGTATGCAGTGTAGTGACCTGCATTGGTTGTAGCTCCTGCATGGTAGATTATACCTACTGCTGTAAAGGTTTTCTTTTCAAGTGACACTTGACCGTGTGTGAATCCAGTCAGCTTGCAGTTGTTTTTGGTACCATCTGCATTATAACGTAGCAGCATAAGTATTATGTACTTACTATGTGTTTGTATCAGTAAGGTGGAGCGATTGTCTGAATTGCACATAGTACATAATCTGCCATGGTTTGCATTCTGTACAAGTTGCTGAAATGGAATGGATTCACAATTAGGTATGGATACATACACAAATCGCTCATTTGGGATTTGTTCCTGTATCACATTGCTACAGAGAGTGCATGTATGTTTCCACAAGTATGAAATCTGGAAGATTTCATTTATAGGTATGCTTTTGTTTTCCAGTACTTGTAGTAAGTACATTAGAAATTCTTGTGGATCTTCTTGTGAGTTTATAGTGAATCTCACCATTCCAGCACAGTAGTCCAATTCTTGTCTTATTCCGTGAACACTGTACGTGTTCTCAGGATTGTTTGTTGCGTTTCTATGAAGGACTAATATTTGCAAACACAATTGGTCTGTACTGTGTAAGTAAATATTGTTAACAATTGGTGGCAATTGAAATAGACTATTCATTGCTACATTTGCATAGCAACTTACACCAGTTTCATTTGAAAATTTGAATGGACCAGCTAGTTCTGTATCTGAGTGTTTTTTTCAGAGTTTCTCTTCCTTCTTTTAAGAAGTACCTGGTTTACTTTCCCTAACAGGTTCTTCTTTGCTTGTGATAATTGATGAATCTTTACCTTCTTTTGTTTTGTTTGAAGGATTTGCTGTCAGATTCTGTTGCATTTCTGTTTGAATTAGTTTCCTTTTACCACATTTTACTTTTTCTGGAACAGGATATTGTTTCAGATGGGGGGTGTACAGTGAACGTAGTCTATTGTATTCTACAATACAACGAATATCAGCGTTCACTTTGCTTGCATCAAAGTTGATTAGAAATAGACCGTCAAATGTACGTAAGCGTGATAGTGCTACATAGGTCATGCCTTCTTTAAAGACTGTGTTTCCTATATCTATCAATGCTTTGTCTAGGGTAAGACCTTGGGATTTATGAATGGTGACTGCATATGCTAGAGTTAGAGAAAATTGTTCTCTATGTATATACATGTCTTTGAACAGAAGGAATCGAGCAGTTGAGCGCCCTATCCTTTTCACTTCTGAAAGTTTGTCAAAGCGAATATTGACAAACTGAATGTTGTTGTCATGTGGGTATGATTGAAAGCCAACAACTGTACCCAGTGCCCCATTAACTAGCCCTTGCTTCACATCAAGGTTACATTTAAGCATTACTCTACAATTTAAGGATAATTTTAATATTCTTTCCAACCCAGCTGTGTTGGAGATTGAATTTTCTAAGCTATTTAGTCTTGTTGTGGCTTGCTCACGCATGGGTAGTGTCATAGCATGTACGTCTAGTTTGTCTGTGGCGCAAATTTCCATTATTGGTTGCATTTCTTTATTTAACATTGTTTCATTGAATTTGAAACAGCTTGCAAGAGTTGGCATTAAGGCCATACAATTGACATTTTTGTGCGCTAATTGTTCCATTACATCAGTAGCACATGCATTATCGCCATAAAGTGCATGAATGTGCCAGTTTTTCAATATTGTTTGTGCTTCTTGAGATAGTACACCCACTCTAATACTTTTTAGGATGTTGGCATAAGTGAGATCTGCAGATTGCCGCATGTTTTCTGTTAATTCTCTGTATTGGAAATGTTGCCAAAGGTTGACATTTCCTATGCTGCCAACAGTTTTACGGCAGAGTTTGTGTCCTAAGGTTTTAAAAATAGGTTCACCTTTCACTGATGTCAATTGTAGAAGATCTCCGAAAACGGTAATGTGTTTCCCTGCAAAGAGTTATTCGTAGTTTGTTTTAAGTACATCTTGCAATCTGAGGTGAATCAAAGCCAACATTAGGTTGGAGACCATGCTCACTTCATCTATTAGTAGCATTTTAATTTGCTTTAATACTCTGCGTAATTCCATTGCAGCTTCTGCAGAAAGGGTGTAATAGTAGAATTTATTTTGGTGTTCTACTGGAAGAAGTAGTAATCGGTGTAAAGTGACACCGCCTATGTTGTAGGCAGCTAAACCTGTGGGGGCAGTTACAACAGCTGACAGTTTGTTGTTTGTCAATTGCTGAAGGAACTTGCTGATGATTTTGATTAAGAATGTTTTTCCTGACCCAGCTTCACCACTGACGTACAGCAGTATTGGTTTGTAATTTTGGCAGGTACATTCTTCATTTTCGTGTTGTACACCATGTGCAATTTGTTTTGTTACGTCTTCAAAAATGGTGTGCTGATCTTTGTTAAGTTTTGCTTGTTGTACAGTTAAATCTTCTATATTTTCTTGATAGTGACACATGGTGTTTTCCACTTCTGTCATAGCTAATTCTGCCTCATTTGCTATTAGTGGCTGTCCTAGTGGTTCTTGGCTTCCTGTTACAGAAGGTTGACTACTGTCGGAAGGGTCTTTATCTAGTTGGGCCTGAAGTTCTTCTTCGTTTTGCTGTTCATTGTGCAACATTGTTTTGTACTGCGTAAAGCTCACATCGGTGATAGCGCTTTCATTTGCTTTGAAAGCATCTTCATAGCAGTCAAAGTTATCTAGTATCTGTTCCTCTTTTCTCCGTGGTTTTAAAAGTTGTAACCGAGACATGTAATATAGTTCTTTCTGTTGAGGAGTTTTTAATGACAATTTAACATGATTAATTAAGCTTCGTTTGTAAAGTTTCACTAAGCTGCCTTCAAAATCTGTGACTCTATATCTACCTTTGCTTTCATCGGGTTTTATATTATTTTTGTATGCAAAGTTTTGAGCTATGTGGTATAGACACATGCTTTCCAAAGTGCTACTACTGTTCAGATAGTATGTGTCCAGTAAATTGTTTTTTAAAATGTCTTGGCTGTTGGGATAATTTCTGGCAATTGTTTCTATGTCCTCATATGATTTCAGAACTCTTTTTCTAGATTTAGCAGGACCAAGACTTAGCCACACTATGTTGTCTGATTTTCCATCCAAAGCAGTACCGGTTAAAAGATCTGCTGCTTCATAGGCGCCACATTCTCTATGAGAGAGCATTTTTATGCCTAGGCTGTACAATTTCTGAGATAGTGTTTTGTCTGTGATAGGTCACCCCAGAGGTCTTGAAGCTCTGTTTTTTCTGCTTTTGTTAAGTAGGCTGTAACATATCGTGCAACACCAGTGGAATTGTCTGCAATGTACTGCACATCTATGTTTGCATTCCATAAGAGGGCAATGATTGCATTGTAATCATTGATATATTTTGATTCTTCTGTTCTTTTTATGTAATACGTGTTCTTAGGTGATTTACCTTTAACACTATGTCGAACTGAAGACATGAAGTTGTTCACGTCACCTGTTTCTGTAACTGGTCTAGGGAAACCAAACCAGCATTTGGTGTAGTATTTCCCATTGTTTTTGTATTAGCAATGACAATATTTGCCACATTTGTGTCTTTGAAATTGTAAAATCTGCCTATGCAGGTCACTCTGTGTCCGTTGTGAAGGGATTTCACAAGTCACATATGTTTGGATGAACTGCAAAACAGTGGCATCAGTGTCGTGACCAAATTTAGGTGCACCTTTGATCCATAAAAGCATGTGAATATGTGGTGCTCCTCTCACTTGGTATTCTTTTCTCCAAAAGAAGTGTTGCACTTCTCCGAGGGGCGGAACAGTTTTATTGCAAATGAAGTGTAGCATAGCAATGAAACGATGATGGAAATATCTTGACACATTAACTGGATCTAGAGAGCAAAGTTCTCCAGGTGTTAATAAATGTATGTTGGTTTTGTTGTTGTGTGATATGCGTAGGAACTAATGTAAATCTTCCCATGCATATTCTGCACAACGGAATGTAACAAACCAAGTTGGTGGTCCAGGTTTTCTGATCATACAACGTACGTCTATGTGCCGTCGGAACCAGTATTCTTTTGTACCACGCATGTTTGCAAACAAATTTGTTATACCTGATTGTAAAACCTCATCTTTTTCTTGTACTTTTTGTATTCATTGTGTAGCTGACATATTTTGAAAGTGGGTTCCAGATTTCAAAATGTGTGCAACTCCGTAACATAGGGTTGCTAGTTCACTTTCAAAGAGTAGGTGGAATATGTATTCAATGTTGTGTCTAAATCTGGGATCTTGCGAATACATTCGTAATGAGCGGTATTCTGATGCCCCAATCTGAGTGGGTCTATCATCGTATCTTCCACCTTTGCCAGTAGGAAATAGTAGTGGAAAAGCATGTGCTTCTATACTTTTTTCCCATATGCTCATTGTTGAACCTTTGGTTTGTCGCATTTGGTAAGTTTCTAGTGCATCATCTATGCTTTCATTGGAATGCAATGGATGAATTGTGTACTGGTCCAAAAGAGTGGATACTGCAGCAGGATCCAGAAATTCGAATTGTCCACTTTCTGATGACTCTTCAATTATTTCAGTTGTTTCCCTTAAGCTTTCTTCAATATTTATTTCCTTGTAGTATTCGTTATTGTCTTTTAGATATTGCAAGGATTGTCTAACTTTATGTAAATCTACCAGTTGTTGCCAAATTATTTTGTCTTTTGTTGGTACACCATTTACCAAGACAATTAAATAATGCTCTATTGAACGTTGCACTCCTAGAGTGTGTACATTTTCTGCTAGATCTAATGGCAAATACACTACCTTGCCACAAATGCCTTTCACCAATTCAGAGGGAGGTAATTTTGCTGTTTTTGGGTGAAGGCGTATAATTTCTTGAAATGGGTGAACTGTTTGAATTATAATGTTCTCATACAAATTGAGTTGTTGCAGGGTTTTTGGTAGTGGGAACAATTCCCAATTATTTGTGATAGCATGTGAAGGAGTTTGGTTGTCTAGTTTTGTAGTGCAGTAACTGCAACATATTAGGGGTTCACTTATTTGATATTTGTTTTCGGCTAAAAGGTAGAGAGTTAATTCAAACCATTTGGAATCTTCATTGTCTTCAATTTTGTATATTTTATACTTTATTTATTTATTTATTTAAATTTATATAGCGCGCAAGCAGCCCGGGGCATTGAGGTGCTGTTACTTGCAATAACTTAATTACATGGTACATATGATAGCGATTGTTGAACATTATGAGTAGTACAGGAAATCATACTGTTACAAATATTGCATTTGGGCGTAAATTACAAACATAGATGATAAGAATTTGTGCTGATGTGTCGGTCTTTATGTGAAGAGGGTAGTTTTCAGTGTTTTGCGGAAGGTGGTGAGGGAGTCCTCGCCACGGATGGTGGGAGGTAGGGCATTCCAGAGAGTGGGCGCGAGGTAGGGGAAGCTGGATCCACCCGCTTTTACTCTTTTTACTAGTGGCACAGAGAGCATGTTGGTGTACGGGGATCTGGTTGGCCTGGTGGTGGAGACAGGGTGGATCCTTTGAGAAAGGTAAGCAGGAGCAGTGAAGTGAATGCACTTGTGGGTCAGTGTCAGGGCTTTGAATACGATCCTTTCCTTTATTGGGAGCCAGTGGGCTAGTTTTCTGGCTTCAGAGATGTGTTCTCTTTTAGCAATGCCTTGGGCTGCCCGGAGAGCATTTTTCTGTATTACTTGTAGTCTCACTAAGTTTTTGTTGGAGGTTCCTAGAAAGAGTACATTGCAGTAGTCTAGCCTGGAGCCGGTGATGGCTCTGGCGATGTTGGTGCAGTTCTCTTTGGATAGAAAGGGCCTGATTGCGTTGATAAGTTTAGCATGATATGTAGCTGCGGATGCTATTGCGTTGACTTGTCTATCCATGGATAGGCTGGAGTCCAGGTAGACTACCAGAGTTTTGACAGAATCGGAGACCGGGATTTTAATGGAGTCAATGGTGAAGTGGCTAAATTGGACATCTAGGTTTTTTAGCGTGTCGGGGGAGCCTACCAGGAGGAGTTCCGTCTTGTCAGAGTTGAGGCATAGTCCGTTGTCAGCCATCCAGGCTTGGACGGTGTTATAGAGGTTGTTGAGGGTCAGGGAGTCGGTGTCATAGTTACCTGTGAGAGTGAGGAGGATCTGGGTGTCGTCGGCGTAGTTGGTGTATGAGATGCCCATAGCGTCGAGGATGAGGAAGAGGGGTCGTGTGAAGATGTTGTATAGGGTGGGGGGGAGACAGGAGCCTTGGGGTACACCACAAAGTATAGTAGTTGGGGATGCGGCGGCTAGGTCAGAGAATACTTGCATGGTTCTGTCTTGTAAGAAGGAGGTGATCCAAGCTGTGGCCTCTGGGGAGAATTTGGCGGTGGAGGAAAGGTGGTGGCATAGGAGGCCATGATCCACGAGGTCGTGGATACACTAGATTACTTACATTTGAATGATGTATTGATATCCTTTTGATATCATGGAAGGTGCTTTTGCAAATAGGTCCAGAAATGCAGGCTAATGAATGTCCTTGTAGTCCTGTGTATTTGCGCACTGGACAGATATCCATATTTTGCAGCACTTTCATTTTAATTTTGTCTTTACCTTTCACATTCTGATAGAGGAACTGACGTAAAGATTTGAAAGATTTGTTAGGAATGGCACACATTGATGTGCATACTGGACGGTCTGGTTCAGTCGAATCGAGAGGTAATTCTGAGTTTTCAGGAGATACTTTTCTAAGCAGTGTTTCTTCTTCCATGATGCTATTATTGATTTTTTCATACCCTCGTCCACTGCTATGCATGGCAATTGTGTTTGTTTGATTTTGTTTGTATGCTTCTTCCTTAAAATATGGTTCTGTGGTTGTTGTGTGACTCCATTCACCTCCACAAATATAAGTTATTTTTGTTAACATTCCGTTTATTGATAAGTTTCTTTTGTAGTTTGGTACTTAGTTTTGTTAGTGGTTTCATCCTATTTAACACTAATATGAACAACTTCCTTTTGGGAAGGATTGCATGGTCCGCGAGAGCTTGTAGGATTAATTTTCTACGGTAGGTTTTAAGGGTTGACGATGATTTCGGTCCTCTTCTTATTAGATTCTGAAGGACTCTGTGGCAAAACATTTTTGCTAAAATACTTTTTTTACTATAGGTTCTTGTTACTATATCAGGATTAATAGGAGCATTTTAAGCAATACTGGTAGCCGATTTTTTGTGAAGAGTTTTGTGTTTCGTGCCACATTTTGTTGGAGGAGTTAAAGTTTCGGTAGTTGAAGCTTCCTTTGTTTCGCTAAACGACTGTATTAGCTGTTTTGTTCCAACGTTCTCTACAAACTCTGCTACAGATGGATGCTTAGGTTGGACACATTTATTTTTATTTGCTCTACTTTTGCGTTCCTTTCTACGGACTTGCTTTTTGGTAGGCATTCTTTGTGGTCGGTTGAAAAAAAAGATGGCATGGTTTGGTCTGTTGTACAATGTATGTGTGCTGTGTGCATGCGTGCATGAGTTTGATGGGGAAGCTCTTTGTGGTGGTGTGTGAATGTGCATTGGCCGCTTACATTGATTTGGGAAGTCTATTTTTATGTTTGTATACTACTACAATGTGCTTCAGATGAGAGTACAAAGTGACCTAGTGGTGAGGAGAAGCATTAATAGTAAACGTAATGGCATACAATTGAAACAGCTATTTGTTTTCTAGTACTAACATTCTAAGGCTTCTGTATGTTATTTGAGTTCCAAGCACACTGGGATTTGTGAGCCATTCTGCCTGTTATTCTTTGTTTAATAAATGGGTATTTGTGGGTAGAATGGGTCAGAAATCACTGTTTGCTTTGGTGCGCAAATTAAATACATTACCCAGACAGTCTGTTTGTGTCACAAGTTTCTCCCCTTCTCACCTGTCTTTCCTTTCTTGTGACGCTCTTGGAGGTAGGTTCTTTCTTCCTTACTGTCCGGGACTTGTACAAGCCTGGACGCGGGTCTTCGGAGTCCAGCGTGAAGTTGCAGCCTTCCTACTGAAGAGTACCGCTTCCGAGCGAGGAACCAGGATGCAGACAAAGGACCCGAAAGAACAGGTAAATTCCAGGAATAGTCCACGAATTTGAGTAAGGGCAGGGAGAATTGGATACCAGGAAGGGAGGAGGAAAAAGGAATAACTGGGAGAGCGAAGCGAACTTCGGAACGCACGTCTAGCTACACCAAGCAGTAGCGTTGAGACGCTCTGTGCCGCATAGGTGTGGCATTTTTCTAGGAAGCTGAACGAAGTAAGAAAGGAATGGCGCGGCGCACTTTGGTAGCATCGGCCATGTTGTTAGGACCGCGGAGTAGACACTGTGGCGCATCATGGACCACGAAGTCCAAAAGGGGCGAGCATGGTGGTTCATGACAGCATGCCTCCTCCTAAGCCCGGCTCCTCCGGGTTTGCCTGAGTGGATCGGATGATATCTTCTTAACAGGCGAGGGGCATTCATGTTTGAGACCGGTTCCCAGGTACGCTCACTGGGAGGGTACCCCTTACATTCAACCAGGTACTGGAGTTGGCCGCGTCTGTATCTGGAATCACATATTCTGGAGACCTCGAACTCAAGTTGTTTATTGACGAGTACTGTAGGGGTTCTAGGAGCAGTTCGGTTGGACTGTATAAACGGTTTCAACAAAGAAGTGTGGAAGACTGGATGAATTCTTTTCCAGGAATCTGGAAGCTGGAGTCGGTAGGCTACTGGATTGACGATTTCCTTTATAGAAAAGGGTCCATAATACTTAGGAGCCAATTTGTTTGGCCGTAGATGCAGTGGAAGAAGCTTCGAGGACAGCCAGACCTTATCTCCAACTGTATAAGGAGGACTTGGCCTCCTTTTGGTGTCTGCGTAACGTTTGACATCCTTCCTGGCCTTTTCCAATCGTTCCTTAGCGTCTTTGTGGATATTGATTAATGTTTCAATCCAGGAGTTGACCGTAGTGACTGGAGTTGGATGAGGTAGTATAGATGGTGGAACTGAAGGATGAAACCCCTGACTACAGTAGAAGGGACTGGTCTTGATGGCTGAGTGGTCCGAGTTGTTGTAAGCAAACTCGGCCACAGGAATCAGAAGCGACCAATCATCCTGGACTTTGGTAGAAAAACAAGGAAGATACTGCTCTAAAGTCTGATTAACTCGTTCCGTAGCTCCGTTGGTTTGCGGGTGATAACTGGATGATAATGCACTCTGAATTCCCAATATTTGACATAGGTGTTTCTGAAATTGGGATATGTATTGAGGCCCTATGTCTGAGATGATTTTGGAAGGCAGTCCATGAAGTCTGAATATGCGTTCCAGGAAGATTTCAGCCAGTTCTGACGAAGATGGTAGCTTGAGCAAAGGTGTAAAATGAGCCATGTGAGTGAACAGATCAATTGTAACCATTATGGTTGTGTATCCTCTGGATGGAGGTAACTCTACGATGAAGTCTGTGGCGATGATTTCCCAAGGCCGTGTTGGCATCGCTGGTTGGTGTAAGAGACCTGTTGGTCTTCTGTTATCATGTTTATTCTGGTTACAGACTGCACAGGACTGAACGTAGGTTCTTACATCATCTTTCATCCGTGGCCACCAGAATTGTCTCTGAATATGATGAAGGGTGGAAGTGATGCCTCGATGTCCGGAATGGAAGGTGTCATGACAAAGATGGATAATCTTGGTTCTCAAGTTGTCCGTGGGCACAGCCAGCTTGTACTCTATGAAGAGGTAACCATCCTTTGTGTCTAAAGACCATTGGTTCTTTCCAATGTAATCCTTCCACAACTCAGAGGATGGGATTGCAGTTCGGAACTTTTCCAGCAGAGAGTCAGCTTGGGCCATGAACACTGTGTTCGGAAAAACATCTTGGGAAAGGAGCATGCTTTGAGATGCTCATAGTCAGGGTGTCTGGACACAGCGTCAGCAATGACATTATGTGTTCCAGGAAGATGAAGTATTTGGAACTGGTATTGAGCAAAAAAGAAAGCCCAACGGGCCTGTCGGCTGTTTCTGCACTCCAGGGACTGTAGGATTTGAAAATTACAATGGTCCGTACGAACTTGTACTGGGTGTTTGGCTCCCAGAAGGTGATGACGCCAGTCAGTGAAGGCTTGTCGATGGCTAGCAACTCCTTTTCCAGGACGGAATAGTGACTTTCACTGGGAGTTAGAGTATGGGATAGATAGGCAATGGGATGTTCCTTCTTGTCATCAAGTTCCTGTTTCAAGACTGCTCTGATGGCATAATCCGATACATCAGTCTCAACTAGGAAGGGTCGGTCTGTATCCGGTTGGGCTAGGTGGAAGCCCGAGTGAATTCCGATTTTAATCGTTGAAACTCTGACTCCTGAGCTGAGGTCCCTGAAATGGAGTGTCTTTCTTTAGAAGTGTTACAATAGGATGTACAATGTCAGAAAATGTGGGTATGAATTTCCTGTAAAAGTTAGCAAGCCCCAGGAAGGATTGGATGTGTTTCACAGTAGTAGGAACAGGCCAAGACAGGATGGACTCAACCTTGGAAGTATCCATTCCGATGCCCTTGGAGCTAAGAACAAACCCAAGGTAGTGAACAATTGATACATGGAATAGGCATTTTTCAGGTTTGGCTAGGAGCTTATGTTCACATAAACGCTGTAGAACTGCCTTCACGTGTTCTTGATGTTTTCCAGGATCCTTGGAGTAAATCAATATGTCGTCTAGGTACACTATGACGAAAAGGAACAACATATCAGAAAAAACCCGATCCATGAAACACTGAAACACGGCGGGAGCATTAGCAAGACCAAAGGGCATTACCAGGTACTCAAAGTGACCAAAGGGAGTTCTGAATGCTGTTTTCCACTCATCGCCTTCTTTTATACGAATGAGATGGTAGGCGCCCCTGAGATCAAGCTTAGTGAAGATGACAGCTCCCTTCACAGCCTCCAAGAGATCTGAGATGAGGGGGAGTGGGTAGCAATCCTTGAGAGTGCACTGGTTGAGGCCATGGTAATCCAGACATGGTCTAAGTTCCTTCGAGTCTTTTTTTCAAACGAAAAAGAGAGAAGCACCAGCTGGGGACTTGGATGGTCGAATCGTTCCTTTTGTTATATTATTGTCCAAATATTCTCGGAGGGCCCTCTTTTCCGGTTCAGACAAAATGAACATTCTTCCAAAAGGAATTACCGCTGAAGGCTCAGTATCAATAGCACAATCCTCACGTCTGTGAGGTGGGAGTGATTGAACAATGGCGTTGAAAATACATCTGAGTATGATTGATAAATTCGGGGAATCTGGATGATGTTGGAGACAGTTACTGAGGATTGCTGAGATCTCTGGAAATCTTCTGAAGGATGTGACAAGGTGGTAAGGGATAAAAATTGAGACATACAATGTTCTGAACCGAGAAACAAGGACCCTGCTGCCCAATTGATGTAGGGATTGTGCTTATGTAACCACGGCATACCCAAAACCAAAGGATAGTGGGCCGATTTTATAATGTCAAATTTGAGGATTTCCTGATGGTTATTTATTGACAACAGTAGATCCTTTGTTTGATGGGTTATGGGTCCAGAAGACAAGGGTCTGCCATCAATGGCTTCGACCGGTTGAATAATTTCTTTAGATACCCGGGTTATTATGTGATGTTCAACGACCCAATCATGGTCTATGAAGATGCCCATGGCGCCACAGTCCTCTAAAGCCAGGATGGGGTAGGATTCATTTTTGGAAAAGGATAGGGTAGTCTGTAGGACCACAAGAGTATTCTGTCCAGGAGATCTCAAAGAGGGAATAGACGAGGAGCAAAGGTCTTTCTCCCGAAGATGTGCTCTGCCTCGGATCGGGAGCTGGCGTTTCCCGAGCGCTGAGGTGGCGCTAAAGGACATTCCCTACAAGATGTTTGTCTGCGGCGCAATACATACATAGCCCGGTGTTGATTCTGCGCATCCTTTCCTGGGGGGAAATAGGACCTCGGAAGGATCCTAATTGCATTGGCTCAGGTTCAGAGGCTTGAGTGTTTGTTGCTTCTTTCGGAGCAGGATAGTTCTCAACTGACTTAGGAGATGTCGATCTTGATTTCTTCTTCTTGGCCTTCCTTTCCTGGATCCTGAAATCGATCTGTAGGGAGAGATCCAGGAGGGCTTGAAAGGAGCTGGGGCGAGCTACTCTGGCTAGTTCATCTTTTATCTCTTCGTTTAAACCTCATCGAAAGAGGGTAAAGCTAGCTTCTGGGGACCAAGCAGCCTCTTTGACTAGCTGCTTGAAGTGTGTGACATACATGAGCATGTCCTGGTTCCCTTGTTGGAATTCGAGTAGTCGTTCCTGCGCACTGTATACGAGCTCAGGACGATCAAACATGGCCTTAAGAGCTTCTACAAACCCATTTTAGTCATCCAGGAGGGCATCGCCAGCATTGACTAAAGGGGTGGCCCAGGATAAGGCATTGCCCGTGAGATGAGATATCATGAAGCCGAGCTTAGCTCGTGGAGTGGAAAAATAGTATGGTTTGAAAGTGAAGTGTACCAAACAGGAATCTAGGAAGGCCCGTAGAGTTTTGGATGATCCATCGAATTTGTCAACCACTCCGCCTAACAGGACGCTTTCCTTAGCAGCAGAATCCCTGGACAAAACCAGCTGCTTTAATGCAGCATTCTCCGCCTTTAGATACTGAACTTCAGTGGTTAATTCTTACATGCCTCGCATAAGGTCCTGTACAGCGGCTTCCATTTCTGTCTTTGTTTCAGGTTTTAGGCGTCTCAATCTGTCACAAGGTTCTCCCCTTCTCACCTGTCTTTGCTATCTTGTGACGCTCTTGGAGGTAGGTTCTTTCTTCTTTACTGTCCGGGACTTGTACAAGCCTGGACGCGGGTCTTCGGAGTGCAGCGTGAAGTTGCAGCCTTCTGACGGAAGAGTACCGCTTCCGAGCGAGGAACCAGGATGCAGACGAAGGACCCGAAAGAACGGGTAAATTCCAGGAATAGTCCACGAATTTGAGTAAGGGCAGGGAGAATTGGATACCAGGAAGGGAGGAGGAAAAAGGAATAACTGGGAGAGCGAAGCGAACTTCGGAACGCACGTCTAGCTACACCAAGCAGTAGCGTTGAGACGCACAGCGTCGCATAGGTGTGGCATTTTTCTAGGAAGCTGAACGAAGTAAGAAAGGAATGGCGCGGCGCACTTCGGAAGCGTCGGCCATGTTGGTAGGACCGCGGAGTAGACACCGCGGCGCATCATGGACCACGAAGTCCAAAAGGGGCGAGCACGGTGGTTCATGACAGTTTGAGGAATAGTTAGAATATAAAGGTCATACTATACTTACTTTTTTATGCAGAATGAACAGGTTTCTTCGGATATGTCGTTTGCAGTGTAGATGCTGTTGATTTTCTGGAGAGTAGTCTTCACTGCGATTGTGAAAAGAAGAAGTAAGTAACTTTGTGTGTTTAAAGCCAGTGATGTTACTGTATGCGTTAATTTTGCATTTTTCGTCTGAGTATTCTCCTTTGATATTTCAACACAGTGCATGTGTGCATTTCACTTCACTATGTGCTGCCTTTGTATGTTACTTGCAGTATGTTACTTTCATGTGCTTCAGAAATGAGTACGTCTCCCATCCACCTTCATGTCTGTCTTCTCACCTGTTTCCCCATCTGAAGTCTCCACCCTCCTCTCCAAAGCCCACCCTATATCTGCCCCTACTGACCCTCTGACATCCCTCCTTATCCCCAAGATCTACCCTCTTCTCATCCCCTCCCTTACTTCCTTCTTCAACACCTGCCTCTCTTCGGCCACCTTCCCCTCTGCTTTCAAACATGCCACTATCATCCCTATTTTGAAGAAACCGTCGGCTGATCCCCTTCTTACCTCTAACTTCTGTCCTATTTCTCTTCTTCCATTCCTCTCTAAGCTGTTAGAGCGCATTGCCTACTCCCAGCTCTCAACCTTCGTCACTAATCTCTCCCTCCTACCCCCCTCCCAATCTGGCTTCCGCCCTAAATACTCTCCTGAAACTGCTCTTACCTATATCCTTAACTCCCTTCTCTCTGCTCGACACTCTAAGCAATCCTCAGTCCTCATTCTTCTTGACCTCTCTGCTGCGTTCGACACTGTCGATCACCCCCTCCTTCTTAACACTCTCTCCTCCTTTGGATTCACAGGCTCCGACCTTAACTGGCTATCCTCTTACCTCTCTTCCCGCTCTTTCACTGTCTCCTGGGGTGGCCGGTCCTCTCCATCCCAACCTCTTGAATATGGCGTACCTGAGGGCTCTGTGCTTGGTCCTTTCCTTTTCTCACTCTATACCTCCCTCCTTGCCCGTTATCTCCTCGTTTGGCATTTCCCACCATTTCTATGCCGACGACACTCAACTCTTCCTTTCTTTCTCTTCCTTCTCATCTGACCTCCACCTGAAACTCTCTTCCTGCCTCACTGCCATAAAAAACTGGATGCCTTCCCGCTTTCTCTCCCTCAACACTGACAAAACTGAAGGCATCTTTTTCCCCTCCAACTCTCTTCCCCCTCCCATCCCTCACCCTTTCATTAATTTCCCTCCCACTAATCTCCCTATCTCTCTCCACGCCCGTAACCTAGGCGTCCACTTTGACTCCTCACTCTCTTTCTCCCACCATATCTCTCTCACTTCTCGTGCCTGTCACTACCACCTTTTCAATATTCGCAAAATCAGCCCTTATCTCACCTTTCATGCTACTAAACTTCTAATCTCCTCCCTTATCTTCTCTCGCCTCTTCTGCTGCTCGTCCTTACTCTTTGGCCTACCTACTTCTCATCTTGATCCACTCAAGTCCATCTATCACTCTGCTGTCCGTACCCTCTGTCTCCTTACCTCCCACGACTCTATCTCAGCTTCCCTCTCCTCCCTTGGATGGCTTCCATTTCACTCTCAACTTAAATTTCACTTCCTCTGCCTTGTCTTCAAATCTCTCCATGGACTTGCTCCCCCCTACCTCTCCTCCCTCCTCTCTTTCTACACTCCCTCCCGCTCCCTTCGTTCAGCTGATCAGTTCCTTCTGACTGTTCCTCTGTCCCCTTGTGCCCCCTCCCGTTTCCGCTCCTTCCAACTCCTAGCTCCCATGCACTGGAACTCCCTACCTCTCTCAATTCGTTCTACTCCTACTTTCTCCTCATTTCACACCTCCCTTAAATCTCTCCTTCTCCACCCCTGCCTTGAAACACCCTCCCCTTCCTGCTCCCCCTCCTTTCTTTTTCCTTTCCCTTGATTCCCTCCTTCCACTCCCTACCACCCTCTCTCACCCTGCCCCCCTCCTCCTGCTCCCCTGTCCTCTCCTCTCCCCGATATTCCCACTGCTCTCTCTCCCTATTCCCTCCAGTCTTATTGCTCTTCTTAATGGTTTGTTATTTGATTGATTCATATTGTAATCTGCTTCTACCGTTATATTGTTATGTTATGTTCTTTGTATCAAGTTGTTCAATTGTGCAGCGCTTTGGCATAAAGCGCTATATAAATTAATAAATACAAATACAATTATTTTTCTCATACGATCGCATTGGAAGTAGCATTTATGTAGGCGGTAGACAGTAAAAAATGGTGCCATTTTCTAATGGAAAATCGAGTTTCGCGCTAAATAGGGAGGGTTGTAACGTATGTATAGGTTATGTGGGAGACAGTAAGAAGTAGTGCGGTTTGTCAATGAAAAATCGGACATCTTGCACTTAAAGGGATAGCGTTGGTATGTATTGGCTATGCAGATTTAGTGGCATTAATTTGTTTAAATTAAATCATAAGGGTTGCACATGTTCTCTGATTAAAATATGCATACCTGTACTTTATACGCATGCATGTGCGCATGCATGGAGCTGTACGTAGAAATCCGCGACACTTGCAAGTAATTTGTGAAGTAGGTGCTTTGCAATGATATGCGACTTGCATTCAGAGTGATCAATAGTACATTTGAAGTGTGAAATTTTGATGGCGGAGTTAGATGTAGGGATGTTGAATGTGATTGGTGGATGGTTGTGTGACTGCTTAGCTGTGTCCAATGAGGGAATGGATTTGCGAGTGATGTGGAAAGGGTAGAAGGACTGGCTAAGAGTTACGTGCCGCACGTAGACAACGCTTGTCTGCGGGTAGGGCGTGTCACATACGGGTTTCTACAGCAAATCCAGCATGGAAAGGGGACTGTAGGCATCAGCCAATCAGATGTTCACATTGCTCTTTTGTGCCGAAAGACAGTGAGTATACTGAAGATGGGAGAGGTGCAGAGGGTCATGGTTTTGGTCCTTGGAGATATTTTTGTCCATGGTTTACAGCACTATGCCGAAAGTAGGCATGTGGCACACGATTTCGATGTGAGAGGAGTGGAGGTGGTGTGGAGCGCTGAGACTGATCGCAATGTTGCAGCAATTCTCCAAGTTTGCACCAAGATTCGTACGATGCCCACTTCTCATGTGGTAGTTTTGCACTACGGTGCTTGCCATTTGGGCTACGTGAGTTCACATACTTTGTTGGAAGATTTGGAACAGTTGGTTCAAGCAGTCATGAACATATTTCCAACTGCAAAATTAATTTTTTCTGGGTTATTCCCTAGAGGAAAATTGGACAACAGTTCTGTTTTCTGTCCTGATCAAAGTATTGGGAGGTGTAACAGCAATCGTGGCATGCATGCTTTTATGTTGCGCGCTGGTATGTTTTTCTGCAGCCACGAGAACATTGTTTCCAGTAATGCGGCTTATTTTGAAGCAGATGGTGTTGCGTTATCTTCTTTGGGAAATGCCATGTTCTTTTGGAATGTGAGGCTTGCTTTGGAAAAGGTTCTGTAATGGTTGTAGGAGTAAAGTAAGAACAAAAAATATTTTAAAAAAAAACCAAAATAACAGGTGTCTGTAAGGCGTCTGCCCAAAAAAAAAAAACGGCTCTTTTCAGAGCCCACCTTAAAGGGGAAAAGGGGAATAATATTTAAATGTACAGTCGTCAAGCTCTGATCCTGTACGTGTCCGCGAACATGGCGGTAGTTTGCAGGCGGTGAGTATCACCAACGAGGATTCTGGGGTGGAGACGTGTGCAAATGAGAATGTGCAAAGGTAGGGATTGGTCATTAAAGTTCAGTGGGTGTGTTCTGTACAGAGAAATTTAGTGAGAACGTCTTTTCCCTGACAGGAGACCAGATAGCCATGGCTCTGTGTGCTCGAAAACAGATTATCTGTATTTTGGGAGACTCATGGATACATTGGTTGACGGTGCATGCAGAAAGTTGCGGGCTATGTGCAGATCTTGGATTTCCTCATGTGGAAGTGCACTGGCATGGCGTGCGTGGAATGAGGTGGCTGGACTTGGTACCTCTCTGTGCAACTTTACAGACAGAGCGTCATCCTGATATACTTATCATTCATTGCGGAGGAAACCGTTTAGGCCATGTCTCTGGAATTTCTTTGCAATTTGCAATGAAGGAAGGACTTGCGAAGGTCATGGACATGTTTCCAAATTGCCAAATAGTTTTTTCCCGTATTGCACAAAGACAAATATGGCTGCGTTCTTCTGCATTTGGTCCACAACTGGAGAAAGCGAGGCGCAATGTGAATAAGGCTGTTTGTGCCTTTCTAACAGATGTTGGCATGGCCTCATTCCACAATGAAAACATTTTGTTTCGCAGCTCTTTCATTTTTCGCAGAGATGGAGTCCATCTCAGATATGCTGGCAATCAGATTTTTCTTCGCAATGTACAAAATGCTTTGCAACTTTTTTTGGATTCATAGTCACCTATTTGGCAATCCGTTTTTCCCAACCTACATTTTTTGAAACACACACAACACCAAAAGGCTCTTTTCAGAGCCACCACTTACTCCCAGTGAAAAGTCCATTGGTTTTGCTACGCTTGCACCCTACATTTTTGTGTGTCCTACGACTATCCGCTGACTTTTTCCAAAAATGCGCAGAGGCCTACAACCGTCACTTGATAGTTCTATTGTTAAACTGAGAAAGGCGGCTCTGAAAAGAGCCTTTTTTGATATTTTCCAGTTTACTGCTTTTGAGGACACGACACACTAGGAGAAGAGGGCAAAGGAGGGTAAGGAAGGGACACCAACCACGGGGATAAGAAGGGGCAGGTGGAGAGAGAAAGATATAGGGTGGGCTTTACTTAGGTAGGGAGCAGTTCTTCTGGTGCTCCGTGACCGGTGCCTCAAAAGCACTTCGAAGACTCTCCCCCCTGCAGAGTACTGCATCACAGTACACACACAATATTGTGACCCTCGAAAGGTAAGGATCAACAGCATCGCAAATGGCTTGTGAGGCAGCTAGAGGGATGCGCTCCCCACAGGAGTGTCTCTTGTGGTGAGAGGATCGGACAGGGAGGATGCTGTGTAGTAACTCAATCTACTACGTTCTTCGCATGGCACCACCTTGCGAATGTCCCAGTATGGAACGAAGTAAGGTGTAGCTTCATGGTTGTCATACCAAAGCTGTACGCACCAGGTCTCCCGAGACTGAGCACCAACTAGCACTGGTTACACTTGACCAGGTTTGCACGTGCTTTCGGTACGTTCCCTAAAACGGAAAACAACTGCCAAACCCATGACTCCCGGCGAGTGTTTGTAGTGCGCAGTTCCTCCACCTCATTTTCTTCTTCTTCTTCTTCCTCGATCTCTACATCCTCACCCGTATATCCCTCTGCAGGCCCTTGGGGAGGTGGTGGCGGTGGAGGGTTTGGGGTGGTGCTGAGGCTAATGAAGCAACGGTAGCCATGGATGCCATAAGGATTAGTTGCCTAATGGTCGCAACAGCAGTAAAGGCAGCACAACTCAAACTGCTATAGCCAGAAGTACAATCAAGATGAGCTCGGGGGTGTGGCCATTTATAGGGGTGGAGGGGTGCGCCTTGTGACCATATTGATCACTCAAAAGCGCTGCAAACATTCTAAACGACACATTCACAGGTAGAGCTATTGTATGGGACATGTGAAATGGTGATTTCATACTGTAAAATAATTTACTATGTATGTATAAGTTCTTTTGCAATGTTGCGGAAGCAGACAAACTGCGCAAATTAGTCCACACGCTCAGCGTGGGTGCGGTCACATGATGACGTCCTGAACACATCCGTGAGGGAAATGCGTGCCTACTGGACAGCAAATGCAGACTAACAAACGTGCGCAAAGCGCGCCAGTGTTCTACGGACAGTATTCGGGTCCTGAAACTAATTAAAAGTGCGACACAAGTGAGACGGACAATTAGGGACAGGCGCGATGTTCGCAGTACTTATGGGTGTACTGCGCATGTGCGTACATGATCTGATGACTGTACGGGCAGGTCCAGTGTCCTTAGGACACCTCCATTTTGTTTAACTACGAACATGCCGGCCACCGCGCCTGTTCTACGGACGGTTCCATTTTGGCTGCAGACTATACGGACAGGTAGAGTGTCCTTAGGACACTCCCATTTTGCTCATTTACAGACATCCCAGACACCTGGTGTGTCCTAGGAACATGTTTTATCTCGTTTGTGAGCGGTACGGAGAGGTATAATGTCCTTACGACGCCCCATTCTGTTCATTTACGCACAACTTGCACAGATGGTGCATTCTAAGATCAGTTCCATCTTGGTTGGCATTGGTACGTGTAGGTGTATTGCCGTTAGAACATCCATATTCTATTACTTACGTCTAGCTCAGACAGGCGTGCTGTTCGCGAACATTTTAAGTCTTTTTAAAAAAAATGTTTTTTACTGAAACCCTTCGACTACAACAAATATACAAAAACCTTCTAAAAACACACACACACTTCAATCAACAGAAATTCAGGGAGAAGCAGATACTGACACGAATATAGAGGAATTAGGGTTCAACACGGGCTGATTGTGGGCGATGATTTTTGAGGAGAAGAAGGGATGGATGTTTCATCAAAATGTCTATTTTCTTCTTGAAGGTTTGGGGATGGTTCACTAGGAAATGGAGAAGGGGGCAGGTACAGGTGGGACAGTGATAACGTATTTTTCCTCTCACAAATTCCTCCACAAATTGCCTTAAACTGTTAAAATTGTCATATAGTGTGCCCATTTTCAGTTATATCCTTTTCAGCCTGTCTTCCACTGTGTCGTTTGTTGGCCTTTTTTCTTTTTTTTTCCTGGTCTGTTAAAAATAAATATATATATGTTAAATGCCCATAAAATACTGACCATTATTTGCTTATGCAGAGCACTGTGCACCATTATTATAGCTATTTTCGGACATTTCCCCATGCAGAAAATTCTCCTCCAGCCACTCCAAAGTAGTGGACATTTCTGTGTCAAAACAACAGAAAGAAATTTTTTCTGCCCCTCATACCAAAAAAAGTACACACACATATAAGAAAAATGAAGTTCACTTACTATTTTGTTGTAATTTGTCTTCGTTGTAGTGCGTGCGTTTACTGTCGGTCCTGGCTGCAGACTTTCTGTGAGGTAATTACGTTGGAGACATACTTTTTTTTGTTATGGTATAATCCATTTCATTCTACATGGTCATTAAATGCATGGTTTCTGTTTCAGACATTTAGGTTTCCCTATTTATTTACTAGTACTTATAATGGGCCTCATTACACGGTAGGCGGTAAGGGTTTACCGGTACCGGTAAACACTTACCGCCTTACTATGAGTTCCCTTTGAGGGATCCGACCTTAACGGCTGGTTTTACCAGCCGTTAAAGTAGGGTGCCGCAAAGGGACCTCGGTGCTAATTACGGTACCGTAATTAGCACCTTCCCCATTCCCATTATGCCCTATGGTGGCAAAAATGGGAATGAGCAAGGGCCTTGATGAATGGGGAATTACCGGCCCCGCTCACCTTGGAGTAGGCCGGTAATTCCGCCATCCACCAAGGCGGACACATTAAAATACCGGCGGCAACCATGGCGCTAATAGCACCATGGTTACCGCACAATGTGTAATGAGGCCCAATGTCTTTATGTGTCCATTTTCAAAGTTGAGCATTTTTTGTGTAAGACAATAGTACAATTTCAGATACCCCCTGACTGTTTGGGTACTGTTGACCTCGTCCGCACCCGTCCGCAGACAGGCGCACAGTCCGTGCCTTTCAAATATCAATAGCGAGGGGGTTCTGTATGTTCTATGTTACATGTATATAAAGTAAACAGATTATACTACATATCTCCCAAGATCAAATGATGATAGTGTATATTCAGCAAAAAAACTTTATTAACGCAATTTTATGATTAGGTTCCCCTTCAAAAAACCTGTAAAATTCAGTAAAAAAATAACTTTGTTCAAGGGACATTATGGTTAAGTTGCCCTACTAAAAACCTGACCAATTCACTAAAAAAAAACTTTGTTAAGGGGACATTATGGTTAAGTTGCGCTTCTAAAAACCTGTGAAATTCCCTAAAAAGAGCTTTATACACGTGACATTATGGTTCGCAGTAAAACTGAAAAACCCCTGAAATTCGCCAGTTATGGTAGGCTAAGCAACCATAACTGCCCGCACCACTGTGCACTGATAACACTAACACCCACGACGATCAAAGATGACATCACAAATGTCATTTATGACATCACTGATGACATCACATGTGTAGCCCCTTCGTTTTTTGTTCACTGCTATATCTAGGCCAGGTGGGTTTATTTACTGACAGTCAGAAACTTACCTTTCAAAAGGTATTATATTTATAGATATTGCTATTCTCACATGTTCTTACAATAATTTCCTTAGATTTTAATCGCATCTTATGATGTACATATATAGGGGAAGAAGCAGGTCTGAAACAAAGCTATCATTTTTGTGCGTGAATACAATCATGTAGATTATAGACAGTTGCTAATGATACTGCCTCTTGTTTGCTTACTTTAGTCTCCATATATAAGCCCCATATTTGTATGCATTGTAGTCTATTTATGTTTTGTGTGTATTACTAGCAATATGTAGTAAGCGATGCATTATTAACAACTTAGTACATGTTTCACAGACCAGAAAAGTCTGATACAGAAGCATTCACCGTTTTATTATACAACTTTGGAAAGTACAAATATAGCACCTCTGTGGTGTATGCTGCAGCCAATACCTACATTTCTGTATGAGTAGGTTCCTGTACTAGAAAGAACACTGTAATGTAATTTTGTTTAGAACACTACATTGCGTGATGAAGTATGTAGTTTATTACACATGTCCCGATAACCCCTGATACTTTTTGCCAAAATTACATTCACAACCCCTTGTCTGAAAAGTAAATACACATGTGATGTCATCAGTGATGTCATCAATGACATTTGTGATGTCATCTTTGATGTCCTGGGTGTTGGTGTTAGCAGTGCACAGTGGTGCGGGCAGTTATGGTTGCTTAGCTTACCATAACTGGCGAATTTCAGGGGTTTTTCGGTTTTACTGCGAACCATAATGTCACGTTTATAATGTTTTTTTTAGGGAATTTCACAGGTTTTTAGTAGCGCAACTTAACCATAACGTCCCCTTAACAAAGTTTTTTTAGTGAATATATATATATATATATATATATACATATATATATACACACACACACACACACACACACACACCCTTCACACCACACATAAGGGATGCTATAGGTTACTCTTTCTGATCCCCTTCTAGCTCTTTTTTTAAGAGCGTTCGGATAAACACCACATTTTCGTATCCTCCCACTGAATCCTTCTAACTTTACTTGCTTAACACTGTTTATTACAGAAAATTATCGGACCCATGTCGTGACTTTAAATCCCATTAATGAACTGTAGTTTCCTTCCCGTTCCGCTCCCCTTCTGGGTCTGCCATGCTGCCATACAATTTAAATATGGCTTTGTGCAGCCCAAGGAGAGACACTAATCACATGGGCAGCCCTCCCTCAGAACCCCTTCAGAGGTTTCAATTGAGTCTCTTGCCTATGTTGTGCGCACAATGGTTTGAGGTGGAGCAGCCTGCAACTCATGTTACCGTCTCAGCTGGGTATGATGACCCAAGGCTTGACTGCACCAAAACTGTCAGAACTACAAGCAAACTCCCTTTGATCCAGCAGAAGCTAGCAGAAACAGATTTATTACTCTACAACTGTAGAGAAACTGCCAGAGGGAAACCGGCAGAGGATCCTGGTCCTGGAAAATTGGCCCCCAATCACAGATTTGACCTGGGTTGTATAGGGATTTACACAGTAAGAAATGTAATTTAAGACAGTAAGATACATGTATTGGGTTATATTTAAGCAGTAAACTTATTTAGTGGAACATCCCCTGGCCTTGGGGCCTTTGTCAATGGCACCACATCTCCTGTTTGTACAATTCTATGTTACCTACCATGAAGGTCTTTCCACGACCCCGGTAGATCGCTCCCCCATATGAAATCAGACACTGCCTGGTAACTGATGTTCCACGTGACATTCTCTCCAGTTCTCAAAAAAAAAACGTCATCTTCATTTGACGTGTCACTCATCATGCGTCACTGGGTGTTGCTATGTTCCAGGGGCTCATGCACAGCCACCTGGAATTCTACAATTTGTGCCAACCAACCATTGCTTCTCATGGTTCAGGCATGTCATATCAGTAATTATGGCTGTTGTTCTGCCCTGTCTCCGACAAGCTACATGCTCAGTGCTCCTAGGAAAACACAAAATATTTAATCAGTATCTACAGTTGGTACCGTCCAATGACCGGTTCTGCACTGGACCGCTGTCTTCTGATCAGTGTCTGCTTTCTGCAGCCAGAAAGCCGAGGTAACCCTTTTTACTGCTCCCACAATACCCCTCCGAGGGCTCTCTTCCTCACCAGGTCTGTCACCCTTCTCAAGGGGCCATCTTGGTGTTACACACCTCTGAAGATGCACCACAGCTGCCACTTCAAGTTCATAGTCTAAGATAGAGTAAAGGAAGACAATGATTAGAGAACTGTCCTTGTCACCGTCAGGGTCCCAATGGCATCTCCACAACTTCTCAAAAGCCACCCTACCCCCAAAGGGGCCAGAGGCCCCAAATACTTATCATGATCTGTGAGCTGATGTTGAGAACTGCCATCTTCAGCACCACTCTGCTCCATTACCCTCCTCTAATCTTGACCTCCTTACCTCTGCTATCTGCACTTTCGCTGATATTACTTCTTCCTCCTCCATTTGATGACCACTTTCTCCCTTCTACCCTCTCCTGCTACATCAATTCCTTCTCCTGCTCTGCCACCTCTTGAATTCCGCCAACCTCCTTGCTACATTAAATCCGCAATCTCCAACTCTAAGCCCCACACTTTCCCTTGTGAGGTATGGTATTATACCTTGGTGTGTTCCCCACTGGTTGAATAAATCAGGTTTGAACTTTAGCTGGCCCTCAGAACTACCCGATGGCAGGGATTACTTTCCTCAGGTTGTAACTATTAAATGGTCAGCTGGCTGTAATTGATTCAAGCACTCGAGCGCGACTCTGAGGGCCAAACATTTATCCAGGCTGTCTGTCATTTTGGGTCTTTGTTGGTCTATGGCATGGCCGAGTCCTGAGGCTCCTAGAGAATATTGATTTGCAGTGAGAGTGTTCTGTGTGCTCTGCACTGGTGGCAGCAAACCTTGATGCTCCCGACATGCTCCTGCCCAATCGGTATACGTTGCCTTATGTTATGTATATTTAATAAAGCGTGACAATGACCCAAGGGTATCTTGGCGCTGAAATAAACTGTCTACCGGTAGGCCCCAACATCAAAAAGACATCAAGGCGACTCCTATTCTTTAGGCAAATAGAAAAGGCTTAAGTGTTTTTCTGAAAGACAAATGATCGGGAATCACCATCTAAAAGGGAGGAAGACAGTTTCAAAGAACTGCAAATGCCACATAGAAGGCCCCTCCACCCATGGTACTCCTCGATACCCGAGGAACACAGAGGAGCAAAAGATTTGCTGAGCCGAGATTACGGTACGGGGCAAACTTAGTAAACTTCTCCTACAAATACACAGCTCCAGAGTCATATAAAGCCCTACAGGATTTAAATTTAACTCTCGCTTCCACAGGGAGCCAGTGGAGATCACGCAACACCTTGAGACGTGTGGGCAAATTTAGGCAGACTCACACGTCAGGCAGGCAGCAGAATTTTGCAAGACCTGCAGACGTTGAGTAAGACATTTGGGCTGAGACAGAAACAAGGAATTGCAATAGTCCAGAGTAACAGTTATAATAGCAGAGACCACCTGGCTTCTCAGACTCTCAGGAATGCACAGCATGATTTTTCCCAGAGTTCTGAGTTTAAAGTGACCAGTGCTACATCTGGAAATTCAACAAAGGTAGCAGGCGCCCCTCTCTCGGAAGAACAAGGCATGATAACCTATTCAGTGGTTGTTAACCACATTGAGAGTTCGCAGCCATCTGCTTTTTGCTCACTGTACCTTTCACAGATGGGAAATACCCATTTACATATCAGTCTTTGTCCCGCCCACATCGGCAGTCCAGCACCGAAATGCTATGGCAATTCCTCTCTGAACAAGAGTACCTACAGCAACCCCAGTGCTACATCTGGCACTAAACTCTGGAACCATTCAAAGCGATGAAGACATTTTCACTCCCAGGTTCTTGAATATGGGAACTGCGGTCGGCCAGGGACCCCAAGAAACAGGCCAGAAATATTTGGTTTACATAAAAGACACAGAAGGGGAATTCCATAAAATCATATTTTCAGTCTTCTCAGAGTTAAGCTCCAGCCACTTTGTATTCATCCAATTACCAATGGAAGAGAGACAATTGCTCAGATGAGACAATGCTAGGTCACAGTGACAATCAATGCGAAGAATCAGCTGCGTATCATCAGCATACACGTAAAAGTGACAGCCGTAAGCATGGATACGTTTGGCCAGAGGAAGGACATAGACATTAAACAACAGAGAACAAATGGCCAAACTCTGCAGAACTCCACAGGCAAGAGGGGTGGGGGCAGCAGAGAAAGGGTGAAGGGAGAGGATTTGTGTCATTTCAGCCAAAAAGGAACACAACCATACAAAATCAGCCCCACCAATAACGATTTCCTATAAGCAATGACACATTATAGCATGATCAATGGTGTCAAATGCTGCCGACAGGTCCAACATGATTAGAAGTCCTACACCGCCCTAGTCAAGGATCAGAGACATGTCATCCATGACAGAGACTAACACTGACTCTGTGCCCATTGCTGGGCGGAAACCTGGCTGGAAATCATCAAGAACAGCCGATTATTCAAGGAAATCTCTCAGTTGGGGGGTTACTATCGGCTCCAGCACCTTCACAGGAAAACCCAACAGGGAAATAGGCCGAAAAGTGGCGGGCACAGCCGGATCCAGGGAGGATTTATTCAAGAGAGGAGAGACCACCGCGCATTTCAGCACAGCAGAAATACAACCAAGGCAAAGAGTGAGAACCCCGTCCCAAAAGGGGAGGGGGCTGGGGCAGCGGAAGGAGCCACAAGTTCCAGAGATGAAACAGAAATATTTTCTCGAATTGTGGCTATTTTGTCAAGAAAGAAAGAGGACAGAGTCACACAGAGTCTGCGACACAGAGATAACTGAGACACCAGTCGCTGGGGTAGAGGACTACAGAAACAAGTTCTTTTGAATGATTCCCTGAGGAAGAGATCTGGTTCAAGAAATATACAATCTTGCCATTTTCAATGGCTTTGCGATATTTGAGTCGGGCTATTTTTAAACAGACTTTATCATCCTCCAAGTAGGCACGACGCCAATGGAAATCCACCTGTTAATATAGAAGTTTAAAATCACGAAGCTCGGGAGAGAACCAGGAGGCAGATCTCCTGGAAGATATATGATTTTTTGGTGATGCCAAATCATCTGCTGCCCTCCCACAGCCAGCCTGAAAGGCAAATAGTGGATCCACAATAGGGTCCAGCATAATCTGACTATAATGTTCACAGACGCAGGCGGACAAAGTGGAGGCATCAACTCGCCTCCTGTCCCGAGAGGGAAAGCAGGGTGCATTTTTACAAAGAGAAGTAGAAGGTACACAAAGCCTAAAAGGAATAACACAGTGGTCAGACCATACTATGTATAAACCATTATGAAATGCTCGATGCCGTTTGTGTGCAGAGACCCATAGTGGCTTATCCATGTGTTGGGGCCTGCGAATGAAGCATATTTGTTGAAACAATTTATTTCCAGCAGCTGGGTTACTGCCACGAATATCAATATCAAAGTGAATACATTTACTGTAATAGACACTCTGGGAAGGAGGAACTCCCTGCCATAGGAAGCATTTTCCCTCGCATCGCTGCTAGTTATATCCGGGGGTGAGTTGGGGGACTATTAGCTAGAAAGGGATTTCCTTGCTATGGCTTGTTTAATCCTGCAACTCACTTCTCTAGTTAACAGCAATTTCTCTGGTTAAGCCCCTGCGCTCCATATCTCTGACTACCCTTTCCATAAAGGGGGACCAAAGCGGACAGCTTAATGGTCTCAAGGTGTTTGCCCTTGAAGTCATTGGGGGTCTTCTAGCTATCTGAAATCCTTAGCATTGTGATGGAGTGGGGTGCCTGGAGGTTCCCCGGTGTATCTCCTGCAGGACTGCATCGCTGAGTGGGTGGTGACACCTTGCCCCTATGGTACTCCCGAGTTCCATTACTCAGCCTCAAACATGGGACCTCATCACAACAGCTATTTTAGAAGGAATCTTTGTAAAATATATTTATCACTGGAACACTGCTATTGTTCTGCTGAGGATACATCATGCCTTAAAAAAAAAAACCAGGACCACATTGTGGTCACTGCAAAGAGCACACACACACATGTGTCTAGAACGAGCGAGATATACCTAGGAAGACACTAATAAAATGAGGCGCACTTTTTTGTGTTAGTTTTAGAAATGCACAGGTCAGCTTATTCTGTTAGATGATTGCATTTCAACGGGGCTGGATAGCAGCACAAATGATGCACTGGCCAGGACCCTTACATACATTGGTGGTAGGAGAATGTACAACTGGCTCTAACACCCTCATGGGTGTCCGGAACCCATTTTACAGTAGTAGGACCTAAGGAGGACTGTCACTGTGAAATTATGGGAAAAAACATGTATTTCTCTGCTTGAGGGATAGACATCCATGTAGGACATCAGTGGTTCATACTGTCGCGCATCCACTGATAGTCATAACAAGGCCAGGAATGACTCCTGCAATGCATATCTCCCAGCACCTGCCCCAAACAGAAAAAAGGGGAATGTCTTTGTTTTCTGTGCATTTTAAAGCACAGCCTTCTGGAATTGTACTAGCCTCCAGAGATGATCAGTCTCCTGGCTAGGTAAGGTGGTGCTTCAATTTTCACACACCTGCATTAAATCAAAGCTTCTAAAATATTATCTCGGGTGGTACCAGTAGATAATGTCGATCATCAGGATGGGGAGATGTGTTGGGATTTCTTGATGTTGCGGTTAGTCTGGCTGCACTGAGGTCTACTGTGGTGAGAGGCTGTGGCAGGTTGTCAAAGAAGAGTGGGATAGCCCCATCCAAATGTGAAAGTACCTGGAATGATATGGCTGTATTGAACTCGGAAGGTGGCAACAAAGGTTTTATTTGGCACAATGTTAGTTGGCACCAGGATGTCGGGTCCGCATTGGCAATGTGCTGTTTGAAGGAGAGGTTGCTGTCAATGGTGATGCATAGAGTTTTGGTGCTTTGTACTAGTTTTGCTAGGAAACATCTATGGTTCATGTCAGCGACGACTGCCTGGAATTTGAATGAAAAGGCGATTTGCTGAGTGCGTGACATCCAGGAACGAATCAGCATCAGACAGCCTTTCAGCTGTCTTCAAACGGGCTGGTCTTCAGTTATCAAGTGGTGTCATCTGCATTTTGAGGCACAAAGATGTCAGGATCACTGAGGAAGCTCCTGCAAAATCCATGTTTAGATTAGAGGACTGGTGACAAGATGGAGCCTTTGGGACCTGAAGGAGGACTTGGCAGCATATTGATCTGAGGTTTCCTATTTGAAATAGCTGGTGTCTGACACATTGGAGAGAAATCAGGTGAGTACAGTCTTAGAACCACATTTGTTGGGTTGGTGGGGTTGAGAAGAGTTGCATGATTAACAGCATCAAGCATCACTCAGGTCCAGAAGGACTAGAAACATGGGTCCAGTTTGTCAATGATGTGCAAGGCATAGTCAATTGAATTGTTGCTTTCTTGGTACTACATCTAGGCCTGAAACCAGATTTCTAGTCCCATAATAAACAATGTTGGTTCATGTGGTTGCAAAGCAAGGCTGGTGTTTCAGGAATAATTTGCTAGTTTTGCTAGCAGGTTTAGATTTGGTTTTTGAGGAGCAGGTATATCATTCTATTTTAAGAGCTTTGTGGAAAGCCGCTTATGAGAGGGATGCATTGACAATATGGAGGAGGATAAGAGCGATTGGTGCTTAATTTCATGTTTAGGAGAGTAAAATGTTATTCTTGTATGCCATGAATCTGATAGATGTAAGGGTGTTGGTGCGTTTGTCAACTGAGATGAACCTGAATCTTTACAGTGTTTCCACAATCGTTGCCAGAACTAGTTAGGGTATAGAGTTGGCAATGGCAATATTGTCAATATGTGCAAGATTTCTGATCAGTAAGAGGATTGCAGCAGTGTCTGGTTGCCTGAAAATAGGGCTCTGTTTTAGTTTGCTGTCTCTGCTATTGTCAACATGCAGTTTAAGGGCTTGGCTGTTTTTATGAGTGTGCATCTGGTTTTGCATAGTTGGGTGAGTGCTGTCAGATCGAGCCTTATTGGTTTGTACATCAAGTTCAGTCTCCTATTCAGGATCCAGTGGTTAAGGGGCGAGGATCAGGCCGCAATTAATCTGGATCAGGGGATGTGCCACTGCCTGAATCCAAAGCTGAGCAGCTATTTCACAGACTGTAGTCCGGTCTCCTATGGGGGTCTTCAACACCTGCGGTTCTAGAGGGCTTTCCTCCTTTAGCTCTAGGTGCTCAGTCCCTGCCTCAATACAGATTATATTTCTTATAACCTTCCTTCTGGGTTGTGATTGGATGGGTGATTCCCTCCCTTTTCTTAAGCTTATAATTGGTTTAGTGCTTTGAGTCCAGCACTCCTTGCCAAAAGGCTCTTTGTTTTGACTGCTGTCATACAGCAGGGCAAATCCAGAGGAAATAACCCTATTTAGCCACTTCATATTTCTCATTCTTGTGCACATAGTGGTTGGTCTACTGATTGATGTTGTGGGCCTCTCTCACCACAGCATATTTCTTGATACATCTCCAAGAATTCCATCATGAACTATCACTGGGTGTACCACAGAACACCAGGAAAATGCAGACTCTGCACACTTCTGTCTGAAAATGTTCCCAGAACTCCGATAGGAACAAAGGTATGCACTGGTTTTGGACTTTAGAGTCAAAAGTCGCTTGTGGCGATTTCTCACGCTATATTGTATTTTGAAATATTTGGCATCTGCCATTCATTCTAATAACGTGTTATTTGGAATCTGATCGAAATTATTGTTAAATTAGGGCGGGCTTGCATTCCAATAGAAATATCTTCTACAGAAAAAAACTTTTAAAGATAAGGTAAAACTGACAGAGTAACTGACAGGGCTTAGGGCGCAGAGGGACAATGGGGCAGAATGGAAGAGGAGTCGGAGGTGCAGCTAGGGGAGGACATGCGGGCCCTGGCGGAGAAGCGCACCAGGTCTTTATATAGGATGCTGAAACATATCTGGGGCCAGCTCGACCTAATACGTATGTGAAGGGCCGAAATGCCCCTACTACGGGCCAAGCAGAGATACTATCTCAGTGCAAATAAGGTATATTGGCTGCTGGCACGGCAATTAAGGTCAGCAACAGCCGCCCAGACCATCTTCCAGATAGTACGGCCGGACGGCTCGATGGCGACGGATTCAGAGTCTATAATGGGGGTATAGTTGTGAGACAGACTTGGTATCAAGAGATGACACAGACACATAGGGCCTCATTATGAGTCTGGCGGTAACCTGCCGGTGCTACAGGCGGGTTGCCGCCGGACTCGTAACATTCTTTCTGCCACCTGAGATCCCAGTGCCACCGGGAAATTAGAAGTCCCAGCGGCCCAGGATATCAGGCGGCGGAAAGTGTAAGTCCCATTCCCATAGAGTCCCATAGGACTGATTGGGAATGGGGACACAGAAGCACTGGCACCGTTGTTAATGGTGCCGGTGCTTCCGTGACAACTCTGCCTACCGTTGCCTGCCGGGCGCAACAGCCCAGGAAGGCAGAGTTGGAGTGTGGCACTTTCAGAAAGGGTGCCGGTACGGTGCGACCGGCACCCTTATTTCCAGACTGCCACACTTGGAATGAGGCCCTATAGATAGACTTGGAAAACCTTTAGTGTTAATGGTCAGGATGGAAAAATACCTACCTTGCCCTAACTCTAAGGTGGGAATGCTCCCTAATTAAAAGAAATCTAAGGGAAGTCTAAGTCTGTCAGTCAAAATTGAACTACTGTCTGTGTTAAACCCTATGCTTGCCCTCACTTCTACAAAATAATAGGGTGTGTGGGATTTGGCCAACTTAATAGTGTTCAAAGCAAAGTCAATGTGAATTATGGAGCTCTTCCACGGCTGCCTTCCCCACTCAGGGTAAGAAAGTTCCACAAGTTCTCAGAATTCACTTGGCAAAACTCACAGTACCTTTCCTGGTTTGAGTTCACTTCTTCACAGGGTCTCTCCAGCTCCCCTAGTCTCGAGCTTAGACCCTCGTGGTTATCCTTCAATGTACCAATGTTCAAAGTTCATTTCCAAACAGAAAAGTAAAGTTCACAACAATTCCATCAGAAAATATCACGCTTCATTTGTTGCTTGCAGGACTCACTTCCCCATGCAAAGCCAAGTCCTTCTGATCTTCAACTTCAGTATCTCAAATGATTCCTTCTTGCATTTAGGCACCCCCCCTGGTCGTGGCGCAGTTGCAGACTGCACAGTCCACCCATTACAGGTCACGCAATGAGGTGTCTAGGTTTGCTTGAGTCTCTCATTTGGTCTTTAATGTGATTTTGATTGATTGATTAATTTTTTTAATTTCTTAAGCGCGAACGGTCACCCAAAGGCAACTTGGCGCTAGATAGGGAGAAGAACCTCCACAAAGAATCACTAAACGAAGCCATTAAGCGAAGACACTGGCTAACAAAGAAGTCTTATCGCTTTCCTAAAGACCAGATGTTTTGAAAGTTGCTTTATGGAAATTGGAAGTTCTTTCCATAATCTAGCGGCAGCTATAGAAAAAGCTCTGTCACCGATCCTCGTGCGACAATAGGGTGGCACGATAAACAGATCCGCCGTAGCTGAGCGCAATTGATGATTGAGATAATAGCGTGTCAATTTGGCCTGTAGAAATTCTGCACCTGAATCATGGATGGCACTGTGCAGTATACACAGAGCCTTAAATCTTATACGCTGGCCAACAGGAAGCCAGTGTAATAAGCGTAAGACCAGAGAAATATGGACTCTGTAGGAGGTCCCTGTTGCCATCTGGGCCGCCAGATTTTGCAGGCGTTGCAATCTTTGGATGACACCCTTAGGTTGGGCCAGATACAAAGAATTACAATAATCCAGCAGAGATAATATTAACGCTGCTACCACGGAGTTGCGCAGGGACGCAGGCATTAAGGAAAGGACCCTCTTCAAAATTCTCAACTGGAAATGCCCCGCCTGACACACAGTCGTGACTTGATTAGCCATAGAAAGAGAGGCCAAGAGAACTACATCCATATTTTTTACTTTACTCACCGGGGTGGGGAGAGTACCAAGAGAGGATGGCCAGAAAGAAGAAATCCAGAGAGTGGGATCTTTAGGACACCCAAACACCAGTACCTCTGTCTTGTCTCCGTTCAGTTTGAGCCAGTTGTGGTTCATCTACTCACACACGGCCACCAGGCATCCCTGCAGGCGCTAGACATTAATGTCTAAACGGGTCAGCATCTGGGTGTCGTCGGCATACGAGTAACACGTGATGCCGTAGGAGCGGATGAGACACACAAGTGCCCAAATGTATATGTTGAATAGGATTCTGTGGAACACCACAAGTGAGAAGACAGGGAGCAGATAGAAAAGGTGGCATGGAGAAGGTCTTGGTACGATCATCCAGGAACGAGGTGAACCAGACTCGAACCTGGCCAGATATCCCTATCTGAGCCAGTCGAGACAGCAGGATGGGGTGGTCGACAGTGTCGAAGGCCACTGACAGATCTAACAATATCAGGCTCCAACGCCCCCTGAGTCTACCAGCCTGGCCATATCGTCCTGGACGGCAACCAGTACACTCTCCATGCCTCTGCCAGGCCTGAATCCAGCTTGTGCTGGATCAAGCCGATGAGAAGATTCAAGGAATGAGGAGAGAAGGGGTGATACCAAAGATTCAATTAGTTTAACCAAAAAGGCAAGAAGAGAGATAGGACGGAAATTAGACAGGATGGTGGGGTCGAGCGATGGCTTTTTTAGAAGAGGGACATCTCTAGCCGCTTTGAGTTAAGGCGGAACCAGACCAGTTTGACAAGAATTGTTCACAGCAACTGTGAGTACTGTCACAAGATTAGGGGAGATGGTCTTCATAATGTCAATTGGAATGGCTTCTGATGGAGAGCAGGATTTAATCTTTTGGATTGCTGCCAAGATGCTGTCCTCTGAGAACGTAGAAAAGGAGGACCATTCGGCAGGATCAGCTGTATGTGTAGAATGGCCAAGATGGTTAGTAGAGCTAAGGGAAATTGCTGCTGTGCTTGCAATAGTGCGATGAAGGTCACCAATCTTTGTTATAAAAAATTGGGATAAGTCGTCACAGAGTTTTTGCGTCGGTCTAACCTTTTCTGTCAGTGTATCAGATGAGGAGAGGGACTTGACAACTGAAAACAGCGCTTTCGGTTTGCATAGGGCAGCTTCGATCGTCTGGGAGAAAAACAAAGTTTTTGCAGCTTTTATGTCTGCATGATAAACTGCAAGGCAAGCCTTATAGCGTTCCTTATAAAGGGGATCATAGAATGTATGCCACTTATGTTCAGCTTGTCTGAATTTCAGCCTAATGCTTTTTAATTGGTCCGAGTACCACGGTTTCGGATGGTAATCTACGTGGTTGTACAAATCTCAGGAGAGCAATTTTATCAGCTGCCTCACTAAAAATATGGGACAGTTGCGAAAGAGATGTGGAAGGGGTGGAACACTTAGAGTTGACCAATGAGACTAACCCTTGAACATCAGCATTGCGCCAGGAGCGGAGCCATACTTTGGGTACTACAGGTTTAGCAGATGGATCTGTGTCTCTAAGCAGACAGGTAATAAGGAAGTGGTCGGACCATAGCACTGGTTCTATGGATGAGAGAGTCAACAAGGGCTTACTTGTGAAGATCAGATCTAAAGTATTGCCCAGTTTGTGTGTAGGACTATGTACATCAAGATCAGATAGGCTCTCAAAATATGAGTCAAGAATTGGGGACCTGGGAAGATTACATTGCAACTTAAAATCACCTAAAATCACCAGGTGGGTGTGACAGATTTGTAGTTCAGCTAATAGATCTAAAAATAGTCTACCACATTTTCCAAGAAGGCCAGGGGGTCGATATGTTAGGAGAAAGTGGCAGGAATAAGTAGGTGACCAGGCACATCTAAAAAGAAGTGCTTCCATGTCAGGGACGTGTGGACAGTTTACCTGAGTAACATTAAATTCGGATTTGAAAATTACTGCAATCCCGCCTCCCCGTTGAGGGGTGAGGGGGGCTGTCGACCTGGATTAGGTGGTAGTCTGGTGGAATAGCCTGCACCAAAGCAGGTGCGGAGCTAGGCATCAGCCAGGTCTCAGTTAGGCATAGCATTGCTGGACGCGATCAGTTAGGAAAAGATGTATTTCTTCAGTGTGCGACGGGACTGAACATCTATTAAGTAACAATGTAGATGGATCCGAAATGGGAACAGAACTTTACATATTGTTAGGCAGCATCCTGTGCATTTCCCTTGGGGAACACTGCAAAAAGATTAAGACTACAGGAGTAAGCAGTAAACCCAATTGGTAGCAGTCTGCACCACCCAGATTTACCTGGTAGCTGTGGCTGAGCAGTCAGACTTCTCTCAAGATGAGTAGGGCAGTATACAGAGGATACACAATAGGGCCAGAAACACAGTGGAGCAAACAAACACTGACCAGAGTTTGGTATCAAAAGTATATAATTATGTATTTAAAACACACTTTAGGAAATACACTAAGGACTATAGATCAAAGCAAGTTCAAACACAATCAGAAAAAGTATGCACACCTCCCTTAATAATTGTTAGACATGTCTAGGTCAAAACACCATGATTTGTAAAACAGATGCGAGCGCTTAATTCAGATGGCACTCCAATAATTAAGTTAGAGGGAGAGAAAAAGACAGGTCATGAAAATAAAACCGGTCCCAACTCTTTTCTAAGACCACAGCAAGCTAGTGAAGGCAGGGTCTACTGTAGAGCCAAAGTTCATAGGCCAGGGCCACTTTAAATGGAGCAAGGCGAAATGTGCCCAAGAGCACACAGTTTAAAAATGCATTCAAGTCTTTGCTAAAAATGTTCAAAAGAGGTTGGTTTGATGCGAAAGGTAAAGTTAGAAGGTCTGGGGGCTAACCCAGTTGGAAAGCCAAGGACCTTTAGCAATCCGTGGAAAGGGAGGCCAGGTGGAAGACAGTGGGCCTCATTACGAATCTGGCAGTAGCTGAGGCGGTAAAACCGTCTGGTTACCGCCGGACTCGTATTACCATTCCACCTCCGTGATTCCCGGAATTACCGGGGCATTACAACCCCGGTTTTCCGGGAATCACGGAGGCGGAATGGTGTTAATCCCCATTCCCATCGAGTCCCTTGGGACTCGATGGGAATGGGGATCATGGAAACACCGGCAGCATCCTCGTCCGCCTGCAGGCGGGCAGTGTTAAACCCGCCAGGTCAGACCTGGCGGGAACATCACCTCCCGCCTGCAGGAGTTGTGATCGCCCAGCATGGAAACAACGGTGGCGGCGTTTTACCGCCAGCGTTGTTTCCATACCGGGTGATTTGTAATGAGGCCCAGTAGCTTTAAAAGTGAGGAAGCTCCAGCGGTGGCAGTTGTTCCTGGCAGCGGGTGCAGTTCGTGGTTTCGACCAGGGAAGGAGAAGATCTCATCGAGGAGGAAACTTGGAGTTGTTGCACTGCCCAGGGATGAGACCAGTCGCAGAGTTTCTCGATCGGTTAAAAGGTGCATTCCTTTTATTCGCGGTCCCAGTGGACTGAAGCTTGGCTATTCCGCAGCTGGGTGCTTGGCACTGGTGATTCGACTAAGGGACGTCCTGAAGGCGAATGTCGAACTGGTTGTTCCCACCAGCTCAGAGGGAGAAGACTCTTGCAGCAGAAGATCTTCTCTTGTCTTCGGGGAAGTGGTGAGATCGTTGCAGCAGGGCTCCACCGGTGGTGTCGTCGTTGCAGATGGCTCAGCTACTCCCCTCTTCAGATTTCTCAGGTCCAGTGGCGACTTCTGAAGTTCCAGTCCCAAAAACCCTGCTTTTATGCAGAAAAACCCCCATTCAACAGCCTAGCTGTCACTCATACATGCTAAGTGGTGAGCCGGGCGGCTCACCAATGGGCCAATCAGAACAGAGTGCGACTTGGGTTGCTAAGGCAACGCAGTCCAGGGTGCCAATTCCCCCACCCACACATCCTGTGAATCCCAGACAGAGTGGCACCAGTTGGAGAGCTTCTGTGGGGAAGCCCGCCAAAAAGTGGAACAAAGGGCCCGACCTTGGTTGGAGTTACAGAGATGGACACATATGCCATTTTGTAAAAGTGTTCCGGTGAAAAGACCCAACCGGCGATTTTATATTACTTAAATAAACCAGCGGTGTCTTTACAATGCACCAAAAATGTGGTGCATTTAAAATGAATGGGAAAATCCCATAGGAAATATTCCGGTGGAATATTTTGCGTGGTAACCACTGCCACCAGCCAGAAACTCGACAAGGGGGGACTGGACAGTGCCCCTTTGGAAACAGACCCAGGGGCAATCTAATTAACCCCTTCCAGTACTTCCACAATATGATGGTTTGTACTGGTTCTGTTCACAATTTTGGACTAATAAAGCCAATGGTGACTTTACATGCCCTGGGACACAGTAGTCAGTTCCAGGGTATGGAGCCTATGTTTGGGGGTCACTATGACACCACTGTGTTACTGCACTGAGGGTGCTGTGTAACACATATACCAAAACAGATGATACCCAATGGAGTAAAAGACCCCATAGCCCATAAGCACATACCAAGTCAAAGACATACCTCAAATCCTGCCTAAGAGTGGGAACAAAAGAGTCTCACTCTTAGCAGGAGAAAAAAACAAACCCCAAAAATCCAGCAAAGCTGCTGGGGGACTCTCTAGGTTTGGGAAATTAGCCTTTTGAAGAGAATTCTCCCTAACACATATGTATCAGCGGTTCCCTTGTAGCAGGCAAAGTAGTCTGTAGAGCATTGTTGCACCCAGTTGGAAAAACAGTGTCTCTGTGAGCAAATAGTAATAGCTGAGCTTTACTGTATTGATAAAAATATGCCCGCACAGACCTGGCACGGACGGGCACAGACAGGCTTGCCTTCAGCGCGCCTTTGGCGTGCTGACGGAGTGCCCGCTGCGCCCGTCCGCTGCATGGGTTTTTGACACTGCACATAAGTGCCGGTGTCGGAGTGAAAGTGAGGCAGGTACCGCCTTCACTGAAAAATAAAAAGAGGACTAAACCTCGGGAAAGGTAAAATCTACATGCAAAGTAAAAATAACTGAAGCAGTTTTTAGCAATTCAATGGCAGCGTACATTACTATTAAAACATAGTCAATTTAAACAGTATGCAAAGAAACACTATTTAAGTGCAATGTGGGTTCTCTTCGACCCTCCTGGATCAGCCTCCTGCCTGGGGTCCACCCCAATGCTTCTCAAAGTGCACAGTTCTTTTCACAGTCTCTTTAGGCCCCTCAGGGTTCCCATCCCCAAGCTTAGGCCCCTCTTGATAAAAAAAGATTCACAATTTTGTATATGCCTCTCATGGTTCCCTTCCCCAAACTGAAGCCCCTCTGATCTCAATGGTTCACCACAAATTCGTAGAACACAAAGTTCACTCATAATATCTCTTTATTTGTTTTGCAGCTTTGCTCTTACTTCAAATTTATGTGGCTCCCCTATTGTCGTGGAACTTTCAAAAGGCTTTCTATTATGTTCACACTTTGCTCGTGCACAGCTCCCCTGCCACAGCAATGTTTCTTTTCCTTCACAGAGACTTTCAAATGCGTATACCTTTATGCGTGACCACTCTGCTACTTAATATCCTTTCATCCGTTCTTTCTCCTTGTTCATAACTCAGCAGTAATCTCACAGCTTTCGGGAACGAGAGCTCTTTCACTCACGATCACACCTCTACAAAGTGTACAGTTTTTTCCTAACGCGTGCCGGGTTTCTTTCACTTCAGAAACTCATCGGTCATGGTTTTCTCCAGTCTTTCCTTCATCTGCTTTGCTGCTTGAGGTCTGGGTCTCTCCGCCTGCCCCCAGACTCTCCTGGGCCTTCAGCTTTGCCGAATGGAATGCGCACCTCTCTGGCCACCCAGAGTACAGGATTGCTACATCCCACAGCTCCCGTCTTACAATTCCTCTGGCTCTCTGGAGACACAGCCTTCTCACTGCGATTTCTCCTGCTCCACTCAGCAGTCTTACAGCGTCCCGGCATCTTGCTCTCCTTGGCCTTGGTTTGGGCTGCTCTGGCTCTTCTGCTTCTCCTGTTCGCCGTCCAACTCGCTCTACTTGCCCTACTCAATCAAACATGTGTGTTCCTTTTTTATCCATCTGAGTAGTTAACAGGCTGTAGGTAGGCGTAGTGGAAATCAATTGCCTGACCCTACCTGACTTCATTAATGGGACATGTCCATTGGGGAAGTTGGTGTACCTTGGTCTGCATCTTCCACGTCCCAGTAACATACTGGTGTTTCTCATGGGAAATCTGCAATCCTCTTGACTTCCTCTTCTCCGTTTCAGTATGACCAGGGAAATTACAGGGGTTAAGGGCATTGGACTGACAATAGCCCATAAAGGCTGAGGGGGGGTTGGACAGGTCACCATCAAGAAGGGGGGTATTCCATGTCTCACCCTCAGGCATTCCCTCCCCAATCTCCAAGGACCCTATAACCAGGTGATCCTCCCTCGCTTGTCCGCCCCTAGGGTCGGGATCCAAAAGAGATGGCCTTCCCTGGACACCTGGGCAGAGGATCCCCGGGAAGTAGGCTGAGAAAGACCCTCAGGTTTTTCACACTGTATACATCGGTGAACCAGGATGACATGGGAATAGAGGAGTATCTAGAGGTCCTAGCAATGTCAAAGCTGATGCCCATAGAGAGTCAGGGGTTAGAGGAGGCGATACGGGAGGAGGAAGTGGAGGCAGCAATCAAGGCTCTTCCACTGAATAAAGCGCCTGGACCGGATGGGTTCCCGGCAATATTCTACAAAAAATGTAGAGCAAACTCATGCCGAGGCTCACCTAATTGCAGTCTTAGGGTCCATTATGCAATCTATGACAGCGGCTACGTTGGTAGTGTTCAAGAGACCGAACAAAGATCTGACCAAGTGTGGGTCTTATAGGCCCATCGCACTGATGAATATCGACGCTAAGCTATATACGGGTATACTGGTGGCTAGATTGCCTCCATTGCTCCCGGAATTAATCAATGACGATCAATCAGGGTTCATTATGGGGCGACAGACCTGTGATAGCACCAGATGGATATGCCACCTGATGGAAATGATCCCATAGGCCCTTTAAGACGAGGTAACAGTATCAGAGATGGATGCAGATGCAGATCTTACTCTAACATCAATAATCAGAACGACTCAGGAAGTTGGCAAAACACAACCGTTTTAATTGCAATTGTCTAAAACAGCGAGTACAATGGACATCAACGGACGCCGCACAAGTATTCTCGTATTCTCTCTCAAGAGTTCTCAAAACATTTCATAAAAATTAGATTTATATAGCAAAAACTTCATCACTGACGTCATACTACGTGGCAAAATAAGAAAACCTACTAGGGGATGTGATAGGCCTAAAGGGAATATCTATGTATACTTTCAATGGGGGACTGGTGAAGCAAATGGGGTGCTCCCTACCCTTCTCATCCAGTTGGCTTAGAACTGCACCTATACCTACATTGGAAGCATCAGTTTGTACAATGAAAGTTTGGTGGTAGTCAGGAGCTCTTAACACTGGAGCTTGGCAAAGAGCTCTCTTCAGTTTTTCAAAGGCCTGATTGCACTCCTCATTCCATTTTACCTTTTTAGGGAATTTGGGAGAGGAGATTACATTCAGTGGAGAAGCTATGGTCCCATAGTTCTCAATGAAATTCCTGTAATACCCAGTGAGGCCTAGGAAAGCTCTCACTTGGGTTTGAGTAGTTGGTGTTGTCCAATTTTGCACAGCTTCAATCTTGCTGAGCAAAGGCCTTATTTCTCCACCTCCTACCTCATGTCCAAGGTAGACCACCTTACTTTGACCAATCTGGCACTTACTGGCTTTGATTGTCAAGTGGGCCTGTTCAAGGGCCTGCAACACATGTCCTAGGTGGTTCACATGCTCCTCCCAGGAGTGGCTGAAGACTGCAATGTCATCCAAGTATGCCATGCAGAAATCTTCCATCCCAGCTAGAACTTGGTTCACCATCCTTTGGAATGTGGCAGGTGCATTTTTTAGTCCAAAAGGCATGACCTTAAACTGGTACAAGCCAACTGGGGTTGAAAATGCAGTTTTCTCCTTGGCATGGTCTGTCAGGGCTATTTGCCAATAGCCTGACGTCAGGTCAAATGTGCTGAGGTACTTGGCTGCACCAAGTTTATCCACCAACTCATCTGTCCTGGGCAAAGGGTGGGCATCAGTCTTGGTGACTGCATTTAGAGCTCTATAGTCCACACAGAATCTCAAGTCTTTGGATCCTGCCTTTGGTACTAACACAACTGGGCTAGACCATGGACTAGTAGAGGGCTCTATTACCCCGAGATCAAGCATCTTCTTGACCTCTCCTTTGATGTGGGTTCTGATATGTTCTGACATTCTGTATCCTCTGCTTTTGACTGGCAGACAGTCACCAGTGAGTATCTCATGCTGGCCCCAAGGGGTCAAGCCTGGTGACAGTGAGAACAGGGAGGCAAACTGATTTAACATAGATTTGCACTCCTCTTGTTGCTCAGGTGTCAGGTCTGAAGAGAGATTGACTCCTTCAACTTTTTCATCTAAAGGCACACCTCTGAGGAGATCAGGGAGAGATTCACTCTCTTCTTCCTCTGCAGCTGAAGCTAGAAGCAAGGCTCCTACATCAGGTCTGGAGATGTATGCTTTTAGTCGGTTGGTGTGGAAGACTCTAGGAGCTTCCCTGGGTCTGCCCAGATCCACCAGATAGTTGACCTCTCCAAGTTTTCCCACAATCTTGAAGGGTCCCATCCATTTGTCTTGCAAGGCCCTCTGCCTTGTTGGGAGCGTAACTAGAACTAGCTGGTCTTGAGTAAACTCAACCATGTTAGCCTTCTGGTCGTGCCAATGTTTGACCAGAGCTTGACCAGCTTTCAAGTTGTCACTTGCTTCTGCCATCATGTGTGACATTCTCCTCCGGAGACCTATCACATAGTCAGTCACTCAGACTGGCTTGAGGGGAGGAGCACCTTCCAATCCCTCCTTAATCAGGGCCAATGGACCTCTGACTGGATGGCCATAGAGAAGCTCAAAGGGAGAATAACCCACTCCCTCCTGAGGGACTTCTCTATAAGCAAAGAGAAGGCATGGCAGTAGAAGGTCCCACTTTTTCTTAAGGGGTTCTTCTAAAGCACCTATCATGCTCTTCATGGTTCTGTTAAACCTTTCAACCAACCCGTTTGTCTGAGGGTGGTATGCGGTTGAGAACTTGTAGGTAACTCCACAGGTTTTCCACATGGCTTTCATGTAGTGGGACATAAAGTTTGACCCCCTGTCAGAGATTACCTCCTTAGGAAACCCAACCCTGGTAAAAATACCAAGGAGGGCCTTAGCCACAGCCGGAGCTGTAACAGTCCTCATAGGAATTGCCTCAGGGTACCTAGTAGCATGGTCTACTACAACAAGGATAAACCTGTTGCCTGAGGAGGTTGGGGGAGCAAGGGGACCAACAATGTCAATCCCTACCCTCTCAAATGGGACTCCCACAACTGGGAGAGGCACTAAAGGTGCCACATTCTTGGAACCAACCTTACCAGAAGTCTGGCAGGTGTGGCAGCTCTTACAATATCTGTCTACTTCAGCCCCCATCTTTGGCCAATAAAAGTAGAGAGAGAGCCTTTCCTTGGTCTTCTTGAAACTCAAGTGACCAGCCAAAGGTATCTCATGGGCTAGTTGTAAGAACTGTTGTCTGTTCTCTTGTGGGACTACAAGGCGTTTGTAGTCTCCAGGTTCAGACTCAGTTGGTTCACTGTAGAAGAGGCCATCTTCCCAGTGTAACCTATACTTCCCAGGCTCTTGCCCATCAGCCTGAGAAGCTGCCTGGTGGCGGAGACCTTCCAGAGTTGGACATTCTCTTTGCCCCTTACGAAAAGCTGCCCTGCTAGGCCCACCTTCTGCCAGTAAAGACTGCAGCTCAGGATGGTCCTCAGGGTCCAAATCTCCAATAAGGTTTGGGCCTCCTTCTAGCTCTTCCTCAGAGTCTAGCTCAACCACACAGGGTTGTACCTCCCTCTCAGCCTCAGCTGGAGGTGGAGTTACAGGTGTAACTTTGGACAACCTAGGGGAAGTCCTTGTTGGAAGCACTGGAGTGCTTGCTGCTGGCTTTTTCCTAGGAGTCTTGGGTTGCCCCTTTGCTCCTGATCTGGTAGTTACTGCAGTAAGTTGCTCCAGTGGGAGAGGAGTGATTTCTGTCATCATCTCCTGAGATAACCCTCGCAGGGTTTTCTCTCTTGCAGGTTTTGTGAGCTCCTGTAACCTTTTGCTAGGTGGTCTGGGGGTATGTGACACAACTCCAAGAGCCTTGAGGTCATTACCCAACAGAACCCTACCTGGCACTTCACATTGTACACTGACAGGTATTTTTACAGCCATATCATTACATTGGATGAGAACTGGTAACTGGGGACACATCTGCACAGGCCCACCAGCTAACTTGGTGAGGCATTTGGGTGCCTTAGCAACATCCTCTGCCTTGAAAAATGATTCATCCACCACAGTTATGCTGGCTCCAGTGTCCCTAATGGCAGGAGTCTCCTGACCATTCACCTGGACACTGTCCTTATAATACTCTTTAGTATTATCTGGGATGGAGTTATAGACATCTAAATTCTGTTGCTCCCACAACCCCAGAGAGACTAAAGAAACACTAGCTGAGACTCCAGTGGGTTCATCAGCTAGTAATAGAAAGTTTCCACTTGCCATATGTACTTCCTCTTCTGGAGCGAAGGCTAAGGAGGCAAGCTGGACCCCTGAAGGTTTACCCTTACATCTGGGATCTCCTTTCACATGGCCAGTAGCCTTACAAACAAAGCATGAGCCAAAGGCTCGCTGGAATGGAGGCTTGGTCTGACCCTCTTCTGGTCTGGGACCAGAAGGTACACTAGCCTGATTCGGTTTCCCTTGTAGCTTACCCTTATAGTTTTGTTTGGGGCCCTCTTTGGAATTTGTAGTATTAGAATTCTCTTTGGAGTCCTTTTTAGGCTGTTTCTCCCCATCCCTCTTCTGAGTTACCCCAGAGTCCTTGTGAGTGGCCCTGTTGGCAACCCACAAGTCAGCAGCCCTAGCTAGCTTCCGGGAATCTAATTCCTTGGAATCAGCCAAGTGTTGTCTGAGCTCAGGAGAGCAGGCATCATAAATAGTCTCCAACATAAACAAATTCTTCATACCTTCATAAGTGTTCACCTTGTAACCCTTAATCCATCCCTCTAAGTTTTTCAACCCTTCACTCACCCAGGTAGCCCAAGGGGTACCATCATGCTTTTTGAGGCTCCTAAACCTCTTAAGATACTGGGAAGGGGTCTTCCCAAATCTAGCTATCAAAGCTAGCTTCACACATTCATAGTCCTTCTTATCCTCCTCCCCCATCTCCATTACCACATCAGTTGCAACAGGGGGAAGCCTAGAGAACAACCAGGTGAGTAAGTCATTTCCTGTGATGTTCTGGAGCCCATGATTATATTCAAACAGAGACAACCAATCCAACACATCCAACTTAGGCTCATACATACCAACCAATTCTTTAGGCATCCGGGGTCTTTTAGGACTGGAACTTCTAGATGAGCCAGAGAGAGAAGCATTTTCAACAGATAATTTCTTCATTTCTAAGTCATACTTGAGCTCCATTTCCCTTAGCCTTAGTTCTTTGTCAGTTTGAGCATTAAGTTTCTTATACTCCAATTCTAGTTTCATTTTCTCCAGTTCAAAGTACTGAGGACTAAATGTGGGACCTGGTAAAGGTCCAGTAGGTACAGCAGGTAGAGCAGGCAGAGGCCTAAGGGGGACAGTCACAACAGCCTCACCCTCCTCTTCTGACTCTTCCTCAGAATCATCAACATTTTGCTCCATGTTAATTTCAATACTGTCATCTACAGTTGCTGGAGTGGTAGGTTCCTCTGAACCATCACCCAGACTTTGGTTAGCTAACAATCTTTCAATCAGCTCCATTTTCTTGCCCTTAGTCAGGAGATCCTTATGTTTACAGAGCACTCTTAAACAATCAGCAGTTTTGGCTGCAAGGGACTCTTGACTATAGCTTTCTATAACTGACATGTTAGAGGATTACTTTTACAGTGCTAAGCTTTGTGGTTAGTTGCACTAAGGTATCTAGAGCACAATAAAATGTATACTCAATACAAATCCCACCGCTGTACACCAGTGTTAGGCAGAAACCTGTGCAGTTCCCTTGGGGAACACTGCAAAAGATTTAAGACTACAGGTATAGCAGTAAACCCACTTGGTAGCAGTCTGCACCACCCAGATTTACCTGGTAGCTGTGGCTGAGCAGTCAGACTTCCCTCAAGAAGAGTTAGGCAGTATGCAAAGTATACACAATATGTACTCAGGCACAATAGCACAAGCAAACACTGACCAGAGCTTGGTTTCGAAAGTATATAGTTATTTATTTTTAAGAACACACAAATTGAAAACACTCTAGCAAAATATAATAAAACACTCCAAACACAGTTATATGGACAGCAGTCCCAATCCTTATTCCTATCTAGACAACTCTAGGTTAACACCACATAATTAAAACAGAGGTGAGTGCTTAACGTTAGATGACACTCTAGTAGGTTAAAGAAGGGAGGGAAAAAGAGCAGAATTAGGGTAAACACACCACTCTAAGGTCAAGAACACTTTTGGTAAGCTCAAAGAAGCACAAAGTCACAGGTGAGCAAAAGTCACTAAGCAGGGCCCACTCTTAGAGCAGACAGAGCGAAAACGTGCCCAAGATCACACAGTTGGTAGGGATTCAGAGTCTTGCAAAAGAGTTCGGAAAAGAGTTAGAGAGGCTCAGAAAGTTTAGCCAAAGTGTCCCAGGCAATCCCAGGATCGAAAGCCGAGGGCTAAAACTACCTCGTACAGTCGGTGGCAAGGGAAGCCAGGCGGAACACGGTACCTTAACGGAAAGGATCCTCCAGCGGGGGCAGTTGTTCCAGGCAGTGGCAGCAAGGCTCGACGTCGGTCAGGGGAGAAGAAGATCTCGCTGAAGAGCAGAAGAAGAAGGTCGTTGCACTGCCCGGGAAGAAACCAGCCGCGGAGTCCTCCGGTTAAAGGGTTGTACCGACTTTCGCGGTTGGGGTAAAAGTGGTGGGGTTCCGGTTGCCGGGGTGCTTGGCACTGGCAAGGCGGCCACGGGATACCTCGAAGAACGGAAAGAAGGTGAAAACTGGTTGTCCCCACCAGTCAAGGGAAGGAGCCACTCCGTTAAGAGTTCTCCTCGGTCGTCGGGAAAAGTGGTGAGATGGTTCAGCAGGGCTCCACTGGCGGTGTCGTCGTAGCAGTTCAGCTCAGCTCGTCCCTCGTTGGATTCTTAGGTCCTGTGGCGACTTCTGAAGTTCCAGTCCCCAAAGCCCTGCTTTTATGCAGCAAACCCCCATTCACCCAGCCTAGCTGTCACTCAACCATGCTAAGTGGTGAGCCGGCCGGCTCACCACTTGGGCCAATCAGGACGGAGTGCGACTTGAGTTACCTAGGTAACTCAGTCCAGGGTGCCTAAATCCCCCTCCACCCCTCCTAAGTACCCCAGACAGAGTGGCACCACTTTGGAGGGCTTCTGTGGAGAAGCCCGCCAAAAGTGGGACAAAGGGCTCCACTTTGGGTCAGAGTTACAGAGGCGAACGCCATTTTAGTATCAAGTTTTGGCAAAAAATCCCAACCGGAGTTATAATAATAAATATATAAACCGGCGGTATGTTTAAGGCTACCGTAAATAAATAATTAAATGTGTTAGCCTAAAACAATGGGAAATCCCATAGAAAAATATTCGCGGTCGAATATAAAAAGTAGTTTCCACTGCCACCAGCCAAAACTCGATCAGGGCCCCCCGCGACTAACAGACCCTGGGGCAATCGAATTGCCCCAGCCAGTACGTCCACAATATGATGGTTTGTACTGGTTCTGTTCAGGATTTAAGACTATTAAAGTCTTTGGTGACTTTACATGCCCTGGGAGACAGTAGTCAGTCCCAGGGTATGGAGTCTATGTTGGGGAGTCCCTAGGACACCCCTGGGTTACGGCACAGAGGGTGCTGTGTAACCCACATCCAAAAAATACATGAGGCCCTATGGAGTAAAAGACCCCATAGCCCATTCAACACAAGGTTTAACCAAGAAAACACACTTCAACATGCCCAAGAGTGAGGGTAAAAGAGTCTCACTCTTGGCAGGAGAAAAAAATAAACCCCAGAAATCCAGCAAAGCTGCTGGGGGACTCACTAGGTAGGGAAATTCAGCCTAAACAGAGAATTCTCCCTAACACTGACCACGCAATAAATGCTGAGCAAGCATATATTATGCACCAAGACATCAGTCTCCACCACTTCCGATTCTCCACACGTCGTTGAGTTTGCTCACTCCCTGGAACTGCATTATTCTCCACAGTCCACATTGTGCCTGCGTACTACTTAAAGGAAGGAGAAAACATTTTCAATCAGGCAACCTCGTTAGATGCTCAGGAAGCTGGAGGTTCTATTCAATTAAGTAACCTCCTAATTTTTATTTTTTATTAGCATTTTTGGTTTTTAAAAATAAACCTTATTGCTATACATCACACACCAACATACCACATGATCCTAATAAAAATAAGAAAACAACTAAACGTTAACTCATCTTCTCAAGGGACTAAGCCCCCTCCATTATTACTTAGAAAGGACAGAAACAACAGAAAAGAAAAACATAACATGATCTTACAAAATATAAAACTTCTAACTCCCAGTTTAGAATTCACCCTGCTTTTCCATTATTACAAATACTTCCTTCAGGAAGGCTAGTAATGCCAATGTTACCAATATTCTGTCACCTAGGAGTAAAATACTCCACCATTGGTCAGCAGACCGTGTGGAAGCATGTGTTACAAATATTCCCAGCCACCTAGTTCTCTGATGTCTCAATACTGGGTACTTCAAAATCAAATGATACAGTGTTTCTTGCTGTCTTTTACACAGTCTGCAGTCATAGTTTCTCAAATTTTTATCTTTTCTCACTTCCATGATTTCTCTTGTGGGCAACGAGTTCAAATGAAATCGCATAAATTGAGATCTGAGTGCATTGCTGGGGAAACTTTCCAGGTATTTTAACAGTTTCCCCTGGATCTATGTTACAAAACATGGTGCCCATAGAGTTTTGTTTTTCTTCCTTTTTCCCTGGTGGCGATCCAGTTTTGGTCAAATAGCTTTTGTTTCACCTTTCCCGGGTTTGTCTTTAGAATGTCTTCAGATGTATTCAAATCTTGCAATATAGCCAAGCAGGCTGTTTTCCATGTGATTAAGATAACTTCGCTATTATTGCATAGCGCATTGTTCAGGACTTTAAAGCCCCCTTCTGTATTGCCTAACAGACATGTTCGATAAAAAGACAATGTTTTCCAAACAATAATGGAATATAAAGATGAAAGGCCCAACTCTTCTCTTATTCATTTGATAGGCAAACATGAAGGTAATTCCAGAACAGTTCTCCAAAATATGCCGTCCAATTTGGGGCATACCGCTGCTGAAATGGGAAACAAAGCCTCTGCTCCATAAGTCAGGATCAGTGCCACTTTCATTCGATAGAAATCTATCACCGGAGTTAGGGTGAATTTACAATGTTTGGATTGTATGAGCCGTGCCTGAGAGGCCAGATTTCTGGTCTTACATCTTAAAATGACCTTGCTTTGTGCGTCCACAGTGCTGTTGTTTACACACTTACCTAAATAGGTGACAGTGGACACCTCCATGATTTTTCTGCCCTTCAAATACCACAATGTTTTGGTGGAGTTCTTCTGACCAATTCTACCCCCCAAAGTGAGGATTCTTGATTCAGCTACATTCACCTTCAATCCATTGGCATCGACATAAGCGGCCAGAGTGTTCAGCTGTCTTTGCAGCCCCACTTGTGTTTGATCAGAGAGGATTAAATCATCCGCGTAGAGCAAGCGACTAACCGGCTCCCCCGCTATTCGTGGTGGAAATCATCTGATATCAGCAAATGCAGAGGCGATGGCAGAAGTGAATGCATTAAACATTGCCGGGGCCAAAGTTCACTGTTTCAGTCCTTTCAATGTCTTTATTGGTGCTGACAGGTTGCCACCCTGATCCAGTCTGACTTGTAAGCTAGTTTTTGAATATAGTGAGATCAAAGCTTCTCTAATGTCCTGTGGACAGTCCCATTCCTTTAACTTCCAGCAGAGATCTGGTCTTTTGATGGTATCGAATGCCTGTGCGAGGTCAATTGAGGCCAGATAGATCTTTCCTTTCTCCTTTTGCTTCGCTCTTGCTTTGATCAAATTAATCAAAAAGATGTTCAAGGCGGTCCGAATGCCTTTGACGAATCCCGCCTGCCATTTGTCATCCTTACCTAATCCAGGAGAGCGATAGGCCTATAATTATTCAGGTTAGACCTGTCACCCTTCTAGTGGATTGTGTCCTCCAACGTATTCCTCATCTTAGATGTATTCCATCCAGCTTTGCTGCTCTTCGGAATTTTTTTCGGCCGAGGGCGCTGTGCGTCGATGTTGTCGAGTCGATGGTCCCTCGAAGGCCTCCGTTGAAGGTGACATCATTGGGTATATAAGTAGCATGCGCGGCGCCCGTTGGCCTCAGTTCCGTTTTTCCCCCATATACGTAGCTTCGGAGATTCGGCGCGCCTCAAGTTCTGTGAAGATAATAAATATAACAAATGTCGTCATCGACGCCGACCACAACCCCGAGATCGGGTTTCAAAAAGTGCAAGTCGTGCGGTTCAAAAATGTCGATCACGGACCCGTACCGAGAGTGTTTGTGGTGCCTCGGAGAAGGCCACGGCATGGAGGCCTGTACAAAGTGTCAGGCGATGACGGGGAAGGCCTTGCGAGAAAGGAGAGGAAAACTACAGGTAGGTCGCAAAACCGATCGTAAAGCCTCTAGCGTCGAGTCGAGGTCCCGTGAGGAGAAATCTCCTTGACGCGAAAGGCATCGGTCCAGGTCCCGAAGCGATTCCCAACGCTCGTCGTCAAAAATCAAAGAAACAACGCCACAGGTCTCCCTCCACCTCGTCGTCAGACGAATCTCCGAAAAGGATGAAATGCCCCACGAAACATTAGTCTCCCGAAGAGTGGGAAGCATTCAGGGTCAAAATGATGGAGGTGTTTGAGAAAGCAAAGCCTCGGTCCACGCCTTCTTCGGAAGCCAGCCGGGAGCGTCACTCTCCCAGGTTATCGAAAAAGGAAGGGTAGAGAACCTTCCAGGACGCCGAGCGAAAAAAAACACTTGAGTCGAGTCGAGTCGACCGTTCGAGGTCACCGACGCCGTCTGAGACTCATCACACCTCTATCACGCTATCTGTCCAAACATCCAACTCCCGAGAGTCTGGTCATACAGGCAGCCACAGCTTCTAACAAACTTGCCTACCCACAGGGTCGATAAGCGTGTGGATGGCTGGGCACGGAAGGTATTTTCAGCTGGGAGTATGGCTGTAAAATCTGCCAACTCCACATGTGCTTGGCAAAATGTTTGTACACTCTGTGGGAGTGCATCGCAATGGCGGCGGAGAAGGGGAAGAAAGGGAATGGTTCCTAGCCATCGTTAGAGATGGAAAGGAAGCCATGCAGGAATCCCTTCAATCTGGATTGGACACTGCGGATAGTGTAAGCAGGTCCATGGGCACTAGCACGGTAATGCGCAGATTTGTGTGGTTACGGAAGTCGGGTTTTGCACCGGACGTACAGAACCGCCTTCTGAACATGCCTTTTGACGGGTCTCACCTTTTTGGCAACAAGGCTGACGAGAGCCTTGAGAGGTTGCAGACCTCAGAAGCAGCTGCCAAGTCTTTAGGAGCTGCTATTAGGCAACCTCAGCCTTTTCATGCGTCAGGACAATCGTGGAGGGGACGATCCTATCGTTACTACTCCTCATATGGAAAGGCGAGAGGAATGGCCAGTCAAAGGGGCCAGAGAAAGGCCACTTGCGGTGGACGAGCAAAACGTGCAAAGCCAGCTCCAGCTGCAGCCTCTTTGCCATCAGCGGCTGCAACAACCGCCTCAAAACCACTTTGAGGACTTGCATCACAAAACACCTGTAGGAGGCAGGCTGTCACAGCATCTGCAGGAATGGCGAGCCATTACTTCAGATGTTTGGGCTCTAGAAATAATAGCCCAGGGCTACTGCCTTCCTTTTCTAACGCAACCTCAAAGCAATCCACCAGGGAGACACCCTTTGAAGTTTTCGGGCCCACTCCTACAGCAGGAAGTTCTAACCCTGCTGGAGAAAGGTGCTATAGAACCAGTACCTGCAGCGGAGAAGAACAATGGATGGTACTCCCCGTATTTTTTGATCCCCAAAAAGGATGGAGGACTGAGACCCATCTTGGACTTAAGAAACTTGAACAAGTTCCTCAGGAAGGAAAAATTCAAGATGGTTACCCTTTCTCAGATCCTTCAGGCCCTTCAACTTCAGGATTGGTTGGTGTCATTGGACCTCCAGGATGCTTATTTTCATGTGCCGATTCATCTCAAGCACAGAAAATACCTGAGGTTCGTAGTTGGTGACTCACACTATCAGTTTTGAGTCCTGCCATTCGGATTGACCTCCGCCCCGAGGGTCTTCACCAAGTTAATGGTAGTGGTGGCAGCGCACCACAGGAGAGGGGGGGATTCATGTCTACCCCTACCTGGACGATTGGTTGATCAGGGCACGTTCTGCCGAGCAAGCACTGGATCATCTGAAAGTCACCTGCCACTTCCTCCACAGACTGGGCTTCTCCCTAAATTTCAAGAAGTCGCAAATGACACCTTCCCAACAGCTTCAGTACATAGGAGCTGTATTAGACACATCCTTGGGAAAGAGCTTGCCTCCCAAGTTAGGGCTCAAGGCATTCTTCAGATGGTTTCCAAATTCCAAAATGCCCAAAATCTCCAGGCTTATGACTTCTTAAGGTTGCTCGGCCTCATGGCATCCTGCATCTTCCTGGTGCCAGAGGCACGCTTGAGGATGAGATCCCTTCAATGGGCTCTAAAGACTCAGCGGTCCCAGTTCTCGGGTCAAATGACGGATCTTTTCCATATTCCGAACAAAGTTAGCCAAGGTCTTCTATGGTGGACTTGTACAGAGAACATCCTAAAAGGAGAACCTTTTTGGCAACCATGGCCGGAGATCACAGTAGTGACGGACGCCTCACTCATGGGGTGGGGAGCTCATGCCAACAATCTGACAATCGGCGGTCGTTGGTCTCTGTCGGAGTCCAAACTACACATCAACCTTTTAGAGCTGAGGGCAATCAGACTAGCGCTGAAGGCTTTCCTGCCATCTGTCAGGTGAAAGAATGTCCTGATAATGATGGACAACACAGTGGCCATGCAAAAGAGGAGGTGTGGGCTCACTACCTCTGTGCAGAGAGGCAATGCAGCTCTGGTATTGGGCAATTCAGGAGAGAATCTCTTTAACAGCAATTAATCTAGCCGGGGAGGAGAATATGATGGCAGATGCTCTGAGCAGGCAGAGCACGGTGTCCCACGAATGGGAACTGGCTCAGGAAGTCATTCAAGAGATCTTCGCCCTTTGGGGAACCCCTCAAGAAGACCTATTTGCAACCAGTATCAACCAAAAGTGCGAAAGGTATTGCTCAAGAGAATTTCCTCCAAGAGGAGCCCTGGGGGACGCGTTCGTGGTGGAGTGGAATTTCCCACTGCTGTATGCGTTCCCTCCGAATCCCGTCATTCCTCAGGTCATCAGGAGGCTGAGATGCTTCGGGAGCCGCATGATCCTAATTGCCCCAGATTGGGCCAAGAGAACGTGGTACCCGGACCTTCTAGACATGTCCATCATTCCTCCAATATGTCTTCCTCAGAGAGAGAACTTTCTCTCTCAAATGGAGGGTCAGGTTCTCCATCCAGAGGTCACAACGCTCAACCTTCATGCTTGGTATCTGAAAGACTGAGATACAGGGATTGGAACCTTCCAGATGATGTAATGGAGGTGTTGCTTTCAGCAAGAAGGCCTGCAACAAAGTCTTTATGCCGTTGGAAAAAGTTTTGCAACTGGTGCAGAGAAAAGAATGTCGATCCTTTTCTATGTTCTATTCCGGAAGTACTATCTTTTCTTCTGACCCTAGCGCATAGAGGTCTGAATGTTGGAACAATAAAAGGTTGCCTTGCAGCGTTTTCCATTTTCAAGCGCTCGTCGGAAGAATGCTCCTACTTCAAAATTCCTTTGATAATACAATTCTTAAAAGGACTCACTAATGTGTTTCCCCCTCACCCATTTCAAGTACCGATTTGGGATCTCAATTTGGTCCTAAAATTCTTAATGTGTGCTCCTTTTGAGCCTACGTACACGTGTCCATTAAGATTACTAACATGGAAAACTGCCTTCTTAGTTGCTTTAACATCTGCAAGAAGAGTGAGCGAATTGCAGGCACTGTCTTCTGGGCCACCCTATACTGTGTTCCATAAGGACAGAGTTGTGTTGAGGGTTAAACCATCATTTTTACCTAAAGTAGTATCTGATTTTCATTTAAGTCAGAAAATTGTTTTACCCGCATTCTATCCTCCACCCCATCCTACTAAGGAGGAGGAAAGATTACACAGGTTGGATCCAAAAAGAGCTTTAAGCTTTTACATCTTTAGACTTTCCAGACTTAGAGTGAACAACCAGCTGTTTATAGGTTACACAGGAAGGAAACTGGGTCAATCTGTGACAAAACAGACAATTTCACGCTGGATTGTGCTTTGCATTTCAGAATGCTACAGATTAGCACAAAAAGACCCACCAGAAGGGTTAAGGGCTCATTCCACCAGAGGCATCGCCTCTTCGACAGCCCTTCAAAGAGGTGTTCCAATAAGGTCCATTTGTGAAGCAGCAACTTGGTCTTCACTACACACCTTTTCAAAATTCTATAGTTTGGATGCTTCTCAGTCTAAGGAGCTGAGTTTTGGGAAAGCAGTGCTATATTCTGCCATCTAAGGGCATTGAAAAATCTAACACCTCCTCCAGAGAAATTATACAGTACTGCTTTGGGAGTCTATCTAAGATGAGGAATATGTTGGAGGGCACAATCCACTCGAAGAACAAGTTACTTACCAACTGGTAATGTTCTTTCGATTGGATGTTCCTCCAACGTATTCCTCATCGCCCTCCCAGCCTACCCCACTGTAGATTTTTCCGGGTTATTGGCAACTCAAATCTTGCAAGGCTGATACCTGTCTGCCGGCACAATCTACACAGTACAAAATCAAAGATAAAAAGCGAAAAACAGAACTGAGGCCAACGGGCGCCACACGTGCTACTTATTTACCCGATGACGTCACCCTCGATGGAGGCCTTCAAGGGACCATCGACTCGACTACATCGACGCATGCGCCCTCTGCCGAAAAAAATTCCGAAGAGCAGCAAAGCTGGATGGAATACATCTAAAATGAGGAATACGTTGGGGGAACATCCAATCGAAAGAACGTTACGAGTTGGTAAGTAACTTGTTCTTCTTGAATATAGGCCCGATTATAGAAGTGCGCCATGAGTCAGAGGTTGTCCTTGGTCTCTTGATCTCCTTAAACAAGTTGTACATCAGGCGGGTACATTTTTCAGCATCTATTTTTAATATACAGTTAGTGATGCCATCTGGGCCGGCTGCTCTTGATTTACTTGCAACTTTAATGAGATTCTCAGCCTCACTATTCTCTGTCTAGAATAAACATCTTCTCTTCCTCGTTCCTTCCTCATCTGTCTCCTCAATTTCTGTTCAGATCAGGGTACTGAAATGGTTAATCCAGACTTCAGCTGGTACTAAATTCGAGATCAGAGCCACCTGTGGGGCACCGATGTTAGTAAAAACCCTCTACATATCAGATGTATTTTTTGTGGCTACTAATTTTAGCACATATTCAGCATCCCGTTGATGCAAGGCCCACTTGTATCCCATAAACCAATTTTTATGGCGCTGTTTTAGTCTTTTTACAAACTCAGTGTCTTCAGGATCTTCTTTTTTGATGTTTCTTATGCTCCTTTTTAATTACTTCTTTTTTAAAGCAACCACCCTATTAAAGGTATGGCGCTTTACAAATTGCGGGCGAGGGCCCCTATGACCGATTTCCTTATCGAATACGAGGTTTTGTTGCTCTGAGAGTTTTTCAATTTTTTGCCCTCCTTTAACTTTGTCTCCTACTGGATCCTCAGTGATTTTGAGTCTGTTTCTTCCTGGTTCGACTAGGAGGTTTTTTTGCTCCTTGGTTTGCTTCGCCCCCAACAATCCCCTGTTTGTTACACTTATAATGCCATGGTCACTAAAGTTTGACATCCCAACCTGCATGTTACACATTTTGGCGAATATATAATCAAGAGTCTTTTCTTCATTGCCTCTCCTCCAGGTAACGCTCGCAGGGATGTCCCCCTCGATGTGACCAGTGGCAATGTGCACGTTTTTTCTTCTAGTTCCGCCCTCCAAGCGAGCCCTCTGATGACTTGTGGGGGGCAGTGTTATATGGTTCATTTATCAGACTCAATCTTTCATTGAAGCAGTAAATGTAAAGGTCTCTGCATATTAAAATATCCGAGTTGGCCCTTGTTTCCATAGCTTCCTCAATCAGCACATGGACAGCTCTTACAGATCCATCTGCATCTGTGACATTCCAGTATAGTTTTAATAGTAGAAGAGTCCTGCTATATTTTTGATCTATTGTTCCTGTACAAATTAAAAGCGCCTGCATCAAAGGGGATGGGCATTTTTCACTGATTACCTCGAGATTTCTAGTATTTTTCAGTGCTATTAATAGGCCTGCCACTGGTCGACCACTTGTGCCCTTAGTTGCCGGATTTATGTAAACTGAATATCCCTCCAGTATTGGTAACACCCGAAGCCATGCCTCCTGCAGGCAGACAATCTCAAAGTCTTCACATTTTAAGTCGACTCCTCCCAAAGGGTGGGCATAGACTCTCGTGTTCTAAGATACCAAAAGAAACATCCAAAGTCGGTCCTCCCAGCTGCCCTTTAAACAAAAGTTTGTGCACTCTGCTGCAAAATAATCCGAAGCTAACGCCACTGCAAACCATTCCCATAAATCTTCTTTACTTCCAGATCTCATGTCTTCCCTAGATTGAGCTCTCTGCCTCATTTGGTGTGTATTATCTATGGTAATATGATAATTCAGATCTTTGTGGGACGGCTCCCAATCCCACTGTCGTTGATTGCTCTGGTCCTCCCTTTGATATCTTTTACGTGGCTGCATTGAGGTAGGCTCTGCCTTGCTTATATTTATCTCCACAATCGTGTCACTGAGTATTCCCTTAGGTTTCTTAGGGCTCTGATCATAAATGTCATAACTAGACAAGGCATATCGCCTAGGCAATAATCTCCTTCCTTCCTGTAGCAGATTTTTCTTCTCCTGAGTTGATACATAGAGGATTACTTTGTCCAATCTTGCCTCTTCAGGGAATTCAATTAGTTGATAATCTCTCGACTCAATTCCCTTAAATACTGAGAGACACTGCAATAGCCGAAGAATATTCGCCCTATTTAATATCAAATCGTCGTTTATTAGTAGAATTCTTTCAGTGAGTAAACGATGTATATTATTCTCTCTGTCTCCTCCTCGTTTCTGACCCCCTCTCGGGACCTTTGCCCCTGTTTTATCATAAGGTCGGGGATTTCTTATCGTTCCTTGGAGGGCTTAGAATACTCGCCCTTTTCTGCTCCAGGGTCCGAAATGGCCGTCTTTGACTTTTTAACTCCCTTGTTAATTTTAGGGGAAAATATTGTGTAGGTGGGTCGTCCAAATTGTCGGTCTTCTCTGCCTGCAAGTGTCTTCTTTTATTATCAGACATATCCGATTGATTTCTAATTTGGACAAATTTTATTTTTGTTAACCGGGTCTCCGGGGCTGTTGAAACGACTTGTATTAGGTCTCCATCGTCATCAGTGGTTTACACCAGAGTACTGCAGCTATCCCGGGCATTCACCGAGCTTGGGGTTGCAAATTCCTTTGAACCTCTTTCTAATCTACTTTCTTCACCTTCTGTAATCGTGTAGGTTGAGAGATTCATGAGATCCTCCATCTGATCAGCCTCATTAGTTACCTCTTTCTGATGGTTAGGTTTCGACTGGCTTCCCTCCTAATCCATAGCAGGGTGTCAGGCTTGAAGTCCATTAGACTGATTGTCCACGGAAGCTGCTGAACCCCCGAGGTCCCCCTTGAATGCTACCCTCTCAACTGGTTGAATACAGTTAAGCTGAAAGCACCCTCAAGGGAAAAGGGGAATTGGGCCAAAATAATAAACACCAAGTCTGTCTTGATCTGCTCAGGCCGTCTTACAACCTGGTTCTCCTCTACAAGAGCCTAGAGGCGTAATTACTTGCTGGACTCTTCTGACTGAAGTAAGCTGCAAGGACTGATAAAGTTCCCAGGGTGCACTTCAAACTTTGCCAGTGACAATTAGGGTTCACTTGTGGTAATTGCTAATGTTTGCACTTTAAATCAGTTAATCTGTTGTTAACTTCTTTTCTACATTTTCTTGACCAATTAGTTTTAATAGAAAAGAGTTAACTAACTTGACCAGATGTTAATGTATTTAGCTGTGCCTCTGTTTAAGGTCTCTTGAAGTTTTTTTTTGTCATTCATATAACCTTGCATCATGACGTCTTGAAATGTTCGTGAAATACTGCCTAGTTGTTTAGTTATATCAACTTTTGCATCTTCAGAAGCGTATTCAGAAGCTTGAAACGTTGTTACGTGCATTGCCAAGCCGAACAGTGTCTCAGTAAACGAAAACGCTGTGAATTGGAGAATCTACACGAACCGCGCACGCGCGGAACAAACAGTGTCTCAGTAAACGCAAACACAGAGAATAGGAGAGTCTACTCGAACCGCGCACGCGCTGAGAAAACAGTGTCTCACACTTGCGTTCAAAATAAAATAGGCAAAACAGTACCGCGCACGCGCGCAAGGACTAGTGCACCAAATAACTGCAGTTAATTCAACTTCATCGCGCTGCTCAGAAGTACGCGCCACAATATAAATCCAAAACTACACTGTCATTTGCGCAGACAGTTCGAAATGTTCAGCATGCCGCACCAAACAAAATGAGGAATAACTTAGTACTCATTATATTTATCACTCGATACAAAACGCCCGTAGCAAACTGCTCTTACTCTTATGAACTTGTGCGTGGCTATCTTTTGAAACAAGTCCACAGGTTGCTTAGCAACAGAGGGGCTTCATAAGAGAACAACAGTAAACAGAAGAAAACATGCTTTCCTGGCTCGCACACAAAGCGTAATGAAGCATTTGAATAACAAAGCAGCTCACTATGGTATTCTCAGTCTTCCTGACCAAATTAACTTAAACAGACTCTCTACTTGTATTAAGAAGGAAATAGGTAAACTGGAATTAGAACTAAACTAAGGTAAAATAACTTCTCATAAGGAAACCTACAAAGTTTAGTAACTTTACAATTCACTTAGCTTGCTTCTTTCTTTAGGTGTTGATCTCTGGAATGACTTCTTGGTTCTCCGGACTCTCTCCTGGTCCAAATAAACTAGCATAGACATAAAGCCCAACTAAAGTCAAAAAGTTACCACTGCTTCTAACATAGATCCTTCCTGCTGGGCTGATGACAATGAAAGGCAGTTTAGAATGTTCAATCAATGCCTTTCTTAAGCTCCAGGCCAATCAGAAAGCTTACTTGGAATCTCCATCTTGGCTTGGGAAGCTTTCCACACACTGTATTTGAAGATTAAGGCATAAACCAAAAACATAGGAAACACACATTCTCACAAACACCATCCAACCTGACACAGGGAGCTCCACCCTTGGTTCTACAGTCGGTCGTGAGTGTAAACTGATCTTTTGTGGTACTATTTCTCCACTGTTAGGTAGTATTTCTCCACTATTAGGCAAGCTTATATTTCTTACTATCCGTCTTGGTCTTTGTTCTCTTACATTCAGTTTGAATCTTGGGGCCGTTAAATCACCTTTTTTTTTGTTTTTGCTTGTTTAGACAGGTTTGCTTTTAAGATTTCTCTTTTCTTTCTGGGGGATAGTTTTTTTTCTGGATTTCTCCCAGCTTGGAGAAAGTCCTGTATTTCTTCTTAGGTGGGCTAGAGTCCTGTCAGGAACTCAGGTAAACATCATGGGACTTCTGCACTTGAAAGGGATTCTGTGCGTGAGTTAATTACATCCTGTGTACAACGGCATGATTCTGTCTTAGCGGTATTGAGGTCTTCACGTTTCAATAAACACATAAACTATCGTAGACTCCGTGGTTGTTGGCAGTTGCTGTGGAGATGATGGCGTCCCTTGCACAGGTACGGAACAACATTTTGCGGAACCTAGGAAGTGGTCAGGTAACTCCTCCTACACTAACCTCGCTGCTTCTGAATCTTTCCACAAACTTCTGTGTTTCATTCAAGTTGCCGACCTGTGTATTCTTTCTGTTTGACCTTGCCTTTGCCTAACCCTAGCCTGCCTTGCTGATCTTCTGTGACCTACGACTCAGAATACCTTTTGGAATCGTCTAGATTCACGTTTTTTGTCCTGTTTTTGCCTGCCACCTCTCGACCCGGACCGCCTGCTGGATTGCGCTGCCTAACGTTTTGTACTTCACTGCTGGCCTCCTCACGACTCGGATTGCTCCTGGACTTCTCGTATTTACATGCCTTCAACGCTACCAATGCACGAAGATACTGATGCTGGGTTACTCTCTGATTATGGACTCACAGTACAAAACTTTAAAGATTGCTGGATGTCAATCTTTTCTGTATCCTCATCTTACCCAAGCACACGGACTACAGGCTGCCTTGTGTGCTGACATCTTTAGGCGTCCTCATGCCGACGGTTTTTCAGGCATTTGGATTTACTTCAAATTCCAGACTCATTTACGTCTCTTCAGGATCCATTACGGTAAGAACCGTTCCTCTTGACTCTGTTTGTGCTCTTGCCTATCTTTCTAGTACGTATCTATCCTTATATTATTTACAGAAACTCCACTGTTACTACTATCCCTGTGTCTTGCAAAGATCTGAATTCCTTGGGCTCCTTCCTATATCGGCACAGGTTAGTTAGGGAGTTTTGTGAGTCTTTAGTATTATCAATCTGACTCAGAGTAGTAAATTGTGAATTTTCCCTTGCAGCCATTGGTATCTCGCCTGGATCCGGTCTTTCAATTAATAGATCTCTCTGTATGTTGATTTGACAATCCAGAGAGGTACATTAGTGGGAAGAATTCTTCTTCTTCATTATGAGTTCAACAGATTGAAGAAGAATTCTGACAAGTCCATATCCCTCTCCCCATCCAATGCCCTTTCTCCTTTTCTTTTTGATTGGACCACTGCTGGTAAATATATGACTCTTCCTTCTATTTCAATGGGTTCCCCTTTAAGCAAGTGAATTAATTGTGTCACTGCATGAGAGGACTTCGCTGTACCTGTATGATCGGCAAGCGGAGGTGACTTTTACCTTATGTCTCACTGTACCCTCCTTTTCCAACAGATCTTTTTCAGTGGTAACTAGGCTCATAATGGACCCTATGACTTCGGCCATTGTAGCTCCTGCATCTCTTATTTTATTCATGTCAGCTCTTCTTTTATTTTTCTCCTGAATGATAGGGTCAATTATTCTGTGAGGTATTCCTGTGATCTGCTCTGATTTTTGGTCAAGATTAGATTGAATAGCTGTGATGAAGCCTTCTAAGAACACCATCTTAGAGTGTAGCATTGCAAGTAGTGTAGATTGATCCCTGATCTGTTCATTCTGTGACTCGTGAAATGTCATGTACAGGGCCAAAGTTAAAGTTAGAGTCGCTATTAAGTTTGTATCTACTGAAGATTTTTGACTTGATTGTTCTTCCATTCGCTCTGCGGCCAAATCAATTAAAAGGTCCTCGTGCAAGATTGATTTATCAAGCTCTTGTTTGTCCTTGAGGATAGATTTGCTGGTTTTATTTTTAGTAGTTGCCTCCCCTGAGTTGTTGCCTTGTTTACTCCGGTCTTTAATTATCCGGGCTGAGTGGTCGCTACTCGAGGTTCTAGGACTTGGTTCCTGCTCCCTTGAATCATCATTTTGATTGGAAACTTTTGTGTTATTAACGCTAACCCCTGTCTGTGTATTTGTGCCTCCACCGGCCCTTCAAATAGAGGCTCTGAGATTTTATCATCTGGCGTCCTATAAAAAAAAACTCTGTTTGGAAAGTAGCATCGCAGATTTAAGGCTCGGCAGCTTCCAAATTGACTTCAGCGAGGAAAGGCTTGACTTTTTTAGTGCAGGCCTCGGGGACAGTTTTCTGAATCCATAAACCGAGGTTAGCTTCTTGGGAGTTATTTTTTGCGCGACCTCTGGTAGCACTATGCCTGATTCCCTCCCCACTGGGGGTACAAGTTAGTTTTAAGACGATGGGCCTCATTACAAGTTTGCCGGTCCGGTAACTACGGTACTGGTAAGCTTGCCCGTACTGTAGTTACCGGACCAGCAAACTACGAGTTCTGCTCGTGGGTGCCTTCCCACCCACCAGGTCTGATCTGGCGACCGTACCGGCACCCGGGAGCAGAGCTTTTCGGATGCACCGGCACCTTTCACAAATGGTGCCGGTGAATCAGACCTTCCCATTCCCATTGAGCTCTAAAGAGCTCAATGGGAATGGGGAGCATTTTATTCCGGCACCCGGGAATGGGCAATTACCGGGTCGGGCGGTGCTGTAATGACCCGGTAATTGCGCATTCGCGGGTGCCGGAATATTTCGCAAGTTTGGCAGCAGCCTGCCGGTTTTACCGGCAAGGCTACCGCCAAACTTGTAATGAGGCCCTATGTCCCACGCTTGCGCCCCCACCATCGCCCTCTTCTGGGGCGCACAAGTGCTGTCACGACTGCTGTTAGATTCCCATAGGTCACCTATTGGGGGAATGCCAGAGTCCAAATCTCCCTCCATGTCCTTTTGTAGGACATTTTCGGAGGAGGCCGTTGAGCGGCCAATTTCTACAGTAATGTCGATTGGACGTAGTCCCTGCACTGGGGCCATATTCACTGGTTCCATTAGTGTTCCATCAGTCGTCTCCTCAGCTTGGGCCTTCTCCCTGCTGTTGGCCTGTGCCGCCATAGAAGGGTTACAGCAGCCAATCTCCCTCACCTCAGTGATGCATTCCAAAGCTATTATGTCAGTCGGTGTACTAACAGCCATTCAAATGGGGGCACGCTAGATGTACAGTGCTAATAGTCTACGTGTTTGTTCACTGATGTAACTCTAGCTGAGGTGTTTCGGCCGTATTCTTTCAGTTGTCACACTGTTTACTCAGTGTACCGCCGGCACTATGGTCAGCCGCTGGGATCAAAGGGAGAACCCTAACAGTCTCCCAGCAGCTCCCGATGCAACCAAACAGCACGTTCACTACTGGGAATTAGTTCCTGTCCTCACAGAACGTTGCAGTCTTTAAGCAGTCATGGCCCAGGTGAAATAGAACGCAATCACTCTCAAGCTTTCACCGCGTTACCGGTACTTGTAGTTCTAGTGCTCTTACTGATGTTACTTCCTTCACGGCCAACTGCACAGCCCCCCGCACAGAACAGAGATGATTTCCTTCCAGTTAATGTTCACTGTTCACTGCAAACTGCATTCCACTTAGCAACCACTTCACGGTTGCTTTGTGGCCTTGCAGTGTTTAAAACTGAAAGCAGGGTGGTGGAGCACGTCCGCTCTACACAGTGTCCCCTATGTTCTTAAAGTGAAAGTGGCCTTCAATTCACTTATACTTTGCATGCCGCTGCAGCGATAAATGTACAGAAACACAAGATCAGTATTCTCTCCTCGACACACAAAAGTAAAGCGGTCTGCTCCAAACTGCGTTCCACTTAGCAACCACTTTGAGCCGCTTTGCGGTCTCACAGTGGTTATAACTGAAAGCAGGGGGGTGGAGCATGTCTGCTCTACACATTGTCCCCTGTGTTCCTAAAGTGAAAATGGCCTTCAATTCACTTATATTTTGCATGCTGCTGCAGCGATAAATGTACAGAAACACAAGATCAGTATTCTCTCCTCGACACACAAAAGTAAAGCGGTCTGCTCCAAACTGCGTTCCACTTAGCAACCACTTCGAGCCGCTTTGCGTTCTCACAGTGGTTATAACTGAAAGCAGGGGGGTGGAGCATGTCTGCTCTACACATTGTCCCCTGTGTTCCTAAAGTGAAAATGGCCTTCAATTCACTTATATTTTGCATGCCGCTGCAGTGATAAATGTACAGAAACACAAGATCAGTATTCTCTCCTCGACACACAAAAGTAAAGTGGTCTGCGCCAAACTGCGTTCCACTTAGCAACCACTTTGCGACTGCTTCGCGGTCTCGCGGTGGAGTATGTATAAAAAGACAGCGAGAAGTAGTCTATGGGCATCGACATTTGATAAAACCATGAGGTTTAACTAAAGAAAAACTCAATGAGGAATGAATTGGGAAACTGCTCCCTTTTACAATCGTCGAACTCAAAGTCTAGATCTGGCATATTTGGCTTTCTAAAGCCCAACTCAAGTATTCCTGCGACTCAAGAATGTTTGTTTTGGCACTCCTGCTAAAATGTCTATAAAGAGTGTCCGGGGTGAGCCACAGTCCAAATGCAGACTTGCATTTATTTAATCAACAATTTTAGCATCCTTCTTCCTCATCATCTATCGAGTCTGCAGGTGCTGAACTACTTCTTCTTGTCTTGCTTCCGAATCAACGGGTGGGGGTGTATCGGTCTCACCTGCATACGGCTCTACGTCGCCCAGGTGCATCCAGGTGCACCTTTCTTGGACTTTTACTGCTGAGGGAGTGACATTTTCAACTATGAAGGGACCACTAAAACGCAGCTCATGTCACTTCCTTGTGAAGTTGCGCACTAGGACTGGGGCTCCAATAAATAATTTAGGTACAGATAGTAGTTCTTTAGGTCCGGTTGCTGAATGGTCTTCATCTGTGTCCTGAGACTGACACCCCTTGCGCTTGAGTTGATCTGAAATGACAGAGATACTAGTGGTCATACATGTCAAATACATATGTAACGCATTTCCTAATAATTCTGCAGTCGTCTGGGCATCACTTCTGCTCCTCGATGGAGGAGACAAGGGCCTTCTCGTTCGCCTCCCTGTCACTAACTCGTGGGGTGTGAGGTGGTGGTCCGATACAGGCTGATTCCTTAATGTATATAATGCAAGGGGCAGGGAATGCAGCCATCACTTCTTCAGTGTCAATTTTAACTTGGAAATTCTCTCTTTGAGAAGACCATTGAGTCTCTCACATATTCTGTTTGCTTGAGCGTGATAAGCATAAGAAAACCTATGTTTTATACTAAGCAATAGGTAATCTGTTCAAATACTTCATTAACAAAATGGGTCAAAAAAAAGGTAGCAGGCGCTCCTCTCAAGAAAGAACATGGCATGATAACCTGTTCTGAGATGAGAGTTTGCAGCATACGCATTTTGCTCACTGTACCTTTCACGGATGGGAAATATCCATTTGCATATCAGTCTTTGTCCCACCCACATGGGCAGTCCAGCAGTGAAATGCAATGGCAATTCCTCTATGAACAAGAGTACCAACAGCATCCCCATACACGTGTTTCAGCCTTGTTGGGCCTCATCAGTGAGGTGAAGCTGCGCCTCTCTGAGCACAGTGAGCAGGGAGTCCCTGTCTGGTTGCCCACAGGTACCTCAGGGTGACCAACCCCAAGTTCCTTGTAAATATTTCAAAAAAAGGTAGCAGGCGCTCCTCTCCAGAAAGAACATGGCATGATAACCTGTTCTGAGATGAGAGTTTGCAGCACACGCTTTTTGCTCACTGTACCTTTCACAAATTTGGAAATAACCATTTGCATATCAGTCTTTGTCCCACCCACGTGGGCAGTCCAGCACCGAAATGCTATGGCAATTCCTCTCTGAACAAGACTACCAACAGCAACCCCATACACGAGTTTCAGCCTTGTTGGGCCGCATCAGTGAGGTGAAGCTGCACCTCTCTGAGCACAGTGAGCAGGGAGTCCACGTCTGGTTGCCCCCAGGTAACCCACGGTGACCAACCCCAAGTTCTTTGTGAATATTTCAAAAAAAGTAGCAGGCGCTCCTCTCCATAAAGAACATGGCATGATAACCTGTTCTGAGATGAGAGTTTGCAGCACACGCTTTTTGCTCACTGTACCTTTCACAGATGGGAAATATCCATTTGCATATCAGTTTTTGTCCCACCCACATGGGCAGTCCAGCACCGAAATGCTATGGCAATTCCTCTCTGAACAAGAGTACCAACAGCAACCCCATACACGTGTTTCAGCCTTGTTGGGCCTCATCAGTGAGATGAAGCTGCGCCTCTCTGAGCACAGTGAGCAGGGAGTCCACGTCTGGTTGTCCCCAGGTAACTCAGGGTGACCATTCCCAAGTTCCTTGTAAATATTTCAAAAAAAGGTAGCAGGCGCTCCTCTCCAGAAAGAACATGGCATGGTAACCTGTTCTGAGATGAGAGTTTGCAGCACACGCTTTTTGCTCACTGTACCTTTCACAGATGGGAAATACCCATTTGCACATCAGTCTTTGTCCCACCCACATGGGCAGTCCAGCACCGAAATGCTATGGCAATTCCTCTCTGAACAAGAGTACCAACAGCAACCCCATACACGTGTTTCAGCCTTGTTGGGCCTCATCAGTGAGGTGAAGCTGCGCCTCTCTGAGCACAGTGAGCAGGGAGTCCACGTCTGGTTGCCCCCAGGTAACTCAGGGTGACCAACCCCAAGTTCCTTGTAAATATTTCAAAAAAAGGTAGCAGGCGCTCCTCTCCAGAAAGAACATGTCATGATAACCTGTTCTGAGATGAGAGTTGGCAGCACACGCTTTTTGCTCACTGTACCTTGCACAGATGGCCAATATACATTTGCATATCAGTCTTTGTCCCGCCCACATGGGCAGTCCAGCACTGAAATGCTATGGCAATTCCTCTGTGAACAAGAGTACCAACAGCAACCCCATACACGTGTTTCAGCCTTGTTGGGCCTCATCAGTGAAGTGAAGCTGTGCCTCTCTGAGCACAGTGAGCAGGGAGTGCACGTCTGGTTTCCCCCAGGTAACTCAGGGTGACCAACCCCAAGTTCCTTGTAAATATTTCCAAAAAAGGTAGCAGGCGCTCCTCCAGAAAGAACATGGCACGATAACCTATTCTGAGATGAGAGTTTGCAGCACACGCTTTTTGCTCACTGTACCTTTCACAGATGGGAAATACCCATTTGCATATCAGTTTTTGTCCCGCCCACATGGGCAGTCCAGCACCGAAATGCTATGGCCATTCCTCTCTGAACAAGAGTACCAACAGCAAACCCATACACGTGTTTCAGCCTTGTTGGGCCTCATCAGTGAGGTGAAGCTGTGCATCTCTGAGCACAGTGAGCAGGGAGTCCACGTCTGGTTTCCCCCAGGTAACTCAGGGTGACCAACCCTAAGTTCCTTGCAAATATTTCCAAAAAAGATAGCAGGCGCTCCTCCAGAAAGAACATGGCATGATAACCTGTTCTAAGATGAGAGTTTGCAGCACACGCTTTTTGCTCACTGTACCTTTCACAGATGGGAAATACCCATTTGCATATCAGTCTTTGTCCCGCCCACATGGGCAGTCCAGCACCGAAATGCTATGGCAATTCCTCTGTGAACAAGAGTACCAACAGCAACCCCATAGACGTGTTTCAGCCTTGTTGGGCCTCATCAGTGAGGTGAAGCTGTGCATCTCAGAGCACAGTGAGCAGGGAGTCTATGTCTGGTTGCCCCAGGTACCTCAGGGTGACCAACCCCAAGTTCCTTGCAAATATTTCAAAAAAAGGTAGCAGGCGCTCCTCTCCAGAAAGAACATGGCATGATAACCTGTTCTGAGATGAGAGTTTGCAGCACACGCTTTTTGCTCACTGTACCTTTCACAGATGGGAAATATCCATTTGCATATCAGTCTTTGTCCCACCCACATGGACAGTCCAGCACCGAAATGCTATGGCGGCAAACTCTCATCTCAAAACAGGTTATCATGCCATGTTCTTTCTGGAGAGGAGCGCCTGCTACCTTGTTTTGAAATATTTACAAGGAACCTGGGGTTGGTCACCCTGAGTTACCTGGGGCAACTAGACATGGACTACCTGCTCACTGTGCTCAGAGAGGCACAGCTTCACCTCACTGATGAGGCCCAACAAGGCTGAAACACGTGTATGGCGTTGCTGTTGGTACTCTTGTTCAGCGAGGATTTTCCATGGCATTTCGGTGCTGGGCTGCCCCTGTGGGTGGGACAAAGACTGATATGCAAATGGGTATTTCCCATCTGTGAAAGGTACAGTGAGCAAAAAGCATGTGCTGCAAACTCTCATCTCAGAACAAGGTATCATGCCATGTTCTTTCTGGAGAGGAGCGCCTGCTACCTTTTTTTGAAGTATTTATAAGGAACTTGGGGTTGGTCACCCTGAGTTACCTGGCGGCAACCAGACGTGGACTCCCTGCCCACTGTGCTCAGAGAGGCGAAGCTTCACCTCACTGATGAGGCCCAACAAGGCTGAAACACGTGTATGATGTTACTGTTGGTACTCTTGTTCAGAGAGGAATTGCCATAGCATTTCGGTGCCAGACTGCCCATGTGGGTGGGACATAGACTGATATGCAAATGGATATTTCCCATCTGTGAAAGGTACAGTGAACAAAAAGCGTGTGCTGCAAACTCTCATCTCAGAACAGGTTATCATGCCATGTTCTTTCTGGAGAGGAGCACCTGCTACCTTTTTTTGAAATATTTACAAGGCACTTGGGGTTAGTCATCCTGAGTTACCTGGGGGCAACCAGACGTGGACTCCCTGCTCACTTTGCTCAGAGAGGCGCAGCTTCACCTCACTGATGAGGCCCAACAAGGCTGAAACACATGTGTGGGGTTGCTGTTGGTACTCTTGTTCAGAGAGGAATTGCCATAGCATTTCAGTGCTGGACTGCCCATGTGGGTGGGACAAAGACTGATATGCAAATGGGTATTTCCCATCTGTGAAAGGTACAGTGAGCAAAAAGCATGTGCTGCAAACTCTCATCTCAGAACAAGGTATCATGCCATGTTCTTTCTGGAGAGGAGCGCCTGCTACCTTTTTTTGAAATATTTACAAGGAACTTGGGGTTGGTCACCCTGAGTTACCTGGCGGCAACCAGACGTGGACTCCCTGCTCACTGTGCTCAGAGAGGCACAGCTTCACCTCACTGATGAGGCCCAACAAGGCTGAAACACATGTATGGGGTTGCTGTTGGTACTCTTGTTCAGAGAGGAATTGCCATAGCATTTCGGTGCTGGACTGCCCATGTGGGCGAGACAAAGACTGATATGCAAATGGATATTTCCCATCTGTGAAAGGTACAGTGAGCAAAAAGCGTGTGCTGCCAACTCTCATCTCAGAACAGGTTATCATGCCATGTTCTTTCTGGAGAGGAGCGCCTGCTACCTTTTTTTGAAATATTTACAAGGAACTTGGGGTTGGTTACCCTGAGTTACCTGGGGGCAACCAGACGTGGACTCCCTGCTCACTTGCTCAGAGAGGCGCAGCTTCACCTCACTGATGAGGCCCAACAAGGCTGAAACACGTGTATGGGGTTGCTGTTCGTACTCTTGGTCAGAGAGGAATTGCCATAGCATTTCAGTGCTGGACTGCCCATGTGGGTGGGACAAAAACTGATATGCAAATGGATATTTCCCATCTGTGAAAGGTACAGTGAGCAAAAAGCGTGTGCTGCAAACTCTCATCTCAGAACAGGTTATCATGCCATGTTCTTTATGGAGAGGAGCGCCTGCTACCTTTTTTTGAAATATTTACAAAGAACTTGGGGTTGGTCACCTTGAGTTACCTGGGGACAACCAGACGTGGACTCCCTGCTCACTGTGCTCAGAGAGGCGCAGCTTCCCCTCACTGATGCGGCCCAAAAAGGCTAAAACACGTGTATGGGGTTGCTGTTGGTACTCTTGTTCAGAGAGGAATTGCCATAGCATTTCAGTGCTGGACTGCCCATGTGGGTGGGACAAAAACTGATATGCAAATGGATATTTCCCATCTGTGAAAGGTACAGTGAGCAAAAAGCGTGTGCTGCAAACTCTCATCTCAGAACAGGTTATCATGCCATGTTCTTTCTGGAGAGGAGCGCCTGCTACCTTTTTTTGAAATATTTACAAGGAACATGGGGTTGGTCACCCTGAGTTACCTGGCGGCAACCAGACGTGGACTCCCTGCTTACTGTGCTCAGAGAGGCACAGCTTCACCTCACTGATGAGGCCCAACAAGGCTGAAACACGTGTATGGGGTTGCTGTTGGTACTTTTATTCAGAGAGGAATTGCCATAGCATTTTGGTGCTGGACTGTCCATGTGGGTGGGACAAAGACTGATATGCAAATGAATATTTCCCATCTGTGAAAGGTACAGTGAGCAAAAAGTGTGTGCTGCAAACTCTCATCTCAGAACAGGTTATCATGCCATGTTCTTTCTGGAGAGGAGCGCCTGCTACCTTTTTTTGAAATATTTACAAGGAACTTGGGGTTGGTCACCCTGAGTTACCTGTGGGCAACCAGACGTGGACTCCCTGCTCACTGTGCTCAGAGAGGCGCAGCTTCACCTCACTGATGAGGCCCAACAAGGCTGAAACACGTGTATGGGGTTGCTGTTCGTACTCTTGTTCAGAGAGGAATTGCCATAGCATTTCAGTGCTGGACTGCCCATGTGGGTGGGACAAAAACTGATATGCAAATGGAAATTTCCCATCTGTGAAAAGTACAGTGAGCAAAAAGCGTGTGCTGCAAACTCTCATCTCAGAACAGGTTATCATGCCATGTTCTTTCTGGAGAGGAGCGCCTGCTACCTTTTTTTGAAATATTTACAAGGAACTTGGGGTTGGTCACCCTGAGTTACCTGGGGACAACCAGATGTGGACTCCCTGCTCACTGTGCTCAGAGAGGCGCAGCTTCATCTCACTGATGAGGCCCAACAAGGCTGAAACACGTGTATGGGGTTGCTGTTGGTACTCTTGTTCAGAGAGGAATTGCCATAGCATTTCGGTCCTGGACTGCCCATGTGGGTGGGACAAAAACTGATATGCAAATGGATATTTCCCATCTGTGAAAGGTACAGTGAGCAAAAAGCGTGTGCTGCAAACTCTCATCTCAGAACAGGTTATCATGCCATGTTCTTTATGGAGAGGAGCGCCTGCTACCTTTTTTTGAAATATTTACAAAGAACTTGGGGTTGGTCACCGTGAGTTACCTGGGGGCAACCAGACGTGGACTCCCTGCTCACTGTGCTCAGAGAGGTGCAGCTTCACCTCACTGATGCGGCCCAACAAGGCTAAAACACGTGTATGGGGTTGCTGTTGGTACTCTTGTTCAGAGAGGAATTGCCATAGCATTTCGGTGCTGGACTGTCCATGTGGGTGGGACAAAGACTGATATGCAAATGGATATTTCCCATCTGTGAAAGGTACAGTGAGCAAAAAGCGTGTGCTGCAAACTCTCATCTCAGAACAGGTTATCATGCCATGTTCTTTCTGGAGAGGAGCGCCTGCTACCTTTTTTTGAAATATTTACAAGGAACTTGGGGTTGGTCACCCTGAGTTACCTGGGGACAACCAGACGTGGACTCCCTGCTCACTGTGCTCAGAGAGGCGCAGCTTCCCCTCACTGATGCGGCCCAACAAGGCTAAAACACGTGTATGGGGTTGCTGTTGGTACTCTTGTTCAGAGAGGAATTGCCATAGCATTTCAGTGCTGGACTGCCCATGTGGGTGGGACAAAAACTGATATGCAAATGGATATTTCCCATCTGTGAAAGGTACAGTGAGCAAAAAGCGTGTGCTGCAAACTCTCATCTCAGAACAGGTTATCATGCCATGTTCTTTCTGGAGAGGAGCGCCTGCTACCTTTTTTTGAAATATTTACAAGGAACTTGGGAATGGTCACCCTGAGTTACCTGGGGACAACCAGACGTGGACTCCCTGCTCACTGTGCTCAGAGAGGCACAGCTTCATCTCACTGATGAGGCCCAACAAGGCTGAAACACGTGTATGGGGTTGCTGTTGGTACTCTTGTTCAGAGAGGAATTGCCATAGCATTTCGGTGCTGGACTGCCCATGTGGGTGGGACAAAAACTGATATGCAAATGGATATTTCCCATCTGTGAAAGGTACAGTGAGCAAAAAGCGTGTGCTGCAAACTCTCATCTCAGAACAGGTTATCATGCCATGTTCTTTATGGAGAGGACCGCCTGCTACCTTTTTTTGAAATATTTACAAGGAACTTGGGGTTGGTCACCCTGAGTTACCTGGGGGCAACCAGACGTGGACTCCCTGCTCACTGTGCTCAGAGAGGCGCAGCTTCACCTCACTGATGAGGCCCAACAAGGCTGAAACACGTGTATGGGGTTGCTGTTGGTACTCTTGTTCAGAGAGGAATTGCCATAGCATTTCGGTGCTGGACTGCCCATGTGGGTGGGACAAAGACTGATGTGCAAATGGGTATTTCCCATCTGTGAAAGGTACAGTGAGCAAAAAGCGTGTGCTGCAAACTCTCATCTCAGAACAGGTTACCATGCCATGTTCTTTCTGGAGAGGAGCGCCTGCTACCTTGTTTTGAAATATTTACAAGGAACTTGGGAATGGTCACCCTGAGTTACCTGGGGACAACCAGACGTGGACTCCCTGCTCACTGTGCTCAGAGAGGCGCAGCTTCATCTCACTGATGAGGCCCAACAAGGCTGAAACACGTGTATGGGGTTGCTGTTGGTACTCTTGTTCAGAGAGGAATTGCCATAGCATTTCGGTGCTGGACTGCCCATGTGGGTGGGACAAAAACTGATATGCAAATGGATATTTCCCATCTGTGAAAGGTACAGTGAGCAAAAAGCGTGTGCTGCAAACTCTCATCTCAGAACAGGTTATCATGCCATGTTCTTTATGGAGAGGAGCGCCTGCTACTTTGTTTGAAATATTCACAAAGAACTTGGGGTTGGTCACCGTGAGTTACCTGGGGGCAACCAGACGTGGACTCCCTGCTCACTGTGCTCAGAGAGGTGCAGCTTCACCTCACTGATGCGGCCCAACAAGGCTAAAACACGTGTATGGGGTTGCTGTTGGTACTCTTGTTCAGAGAGGAATTGCCATAGCATTTCGGTGCTGGACTGTCCATGTGGGTGGGACAAAGACTGATATGCAAATGGATATTTCCCATCTGTGAAAGGTACAGTGAGCAAAAAGCGTGTGCTGCAAACTCTCATCTCAGAACAGGTTATCATGCCATGTTCTTTCTGGAGAGGAGCGCCTGCTACCTTTTTTTGAAATATTTACAAGTAACTTGGGGTTGGTCACCCTGAGTTACCTGGGAACAACCAGACGTGGACTCCCTGCTCACTGTGCTCAGAGAGGCGCAGCTTCCCCTCACTGATGCGGCCCAACAAGGCTAAAACACGTGTATGGGGTTGCTGTTGGTACTCTTGTTCAGAGAGGAATTGCCATAGCATTTCAGTGCTGGACTGCCCATGTGGGTGGGACAAAAACTGATATGCAAATGGATATTTCCCATCTGTGAAAGGTACAGTGAGCAAAAAGCGTGTGCTGCAAACTCTCATCTAAGAACAGGTTATCATGCCATGTTCTTTCTGGAGAGGAGCGCCTGCTACCTTTTTTTGAAATATTTACAAGGAACTTGGGTTTGGTCACCCTGAGTTACCTGGCGGCAACCAGACGTGGACTCCCTGCTCACTGTGCTCAGAGAGGCACAGCTTCACCTCACTGATGAGGCCCAACAAGGCTGAAACACGTGTATGGGGTTGCTGTTGGTACTCTTGTTCAGAGAGGAATTGCCATAGCATTTCGGTGCTGGACTGCCCATGTGGGCGAGACAAAGACTGATATGCAAATGGATATTTCCCATCTGTGAAAGGTACAGTGAGCAAAAAGCGTGTGCTGCCAACTCTCATCTCAGAACAGGTTATCATGCCATGTTCTTTCTGGAGAGGAGCGCCTGCTACCTTTTTTTGAAATATTTACAAGGAACTTGGGGTTGGCTACCCTGAGTTACCTGGGGGCAACAGACGTGGACTCCCTGCTCACTGTGCTCAGAGAGGCGCAGCTTCACCTCACTGATGAGGCCCAACAAGGCTGAAACACGTGTATGGGGTTGCTGTTGGTACTTTTATTCAGAGAGGAATTGCCATAGCATTTTGGTGCTGGACTGTCCATGTGGGTGGGACAAAGACTGATATGCAAATGAATATTTCCCATCTGTGAAAGGTACAGTGAGCAAAAAGTGTGTGCTGCAAACTCTCATCTCAGAACAGGTTATCATGCCATGTTCTTTCTGGAGAGGAGCGCCTGCTACCTTTTTTTGAAATATTTACAAGGAACTTCGGGTTGGTCACCCTGAGTTACCTGTGGGCAACCAGACGTGGACTCCCTGCTCACTGTGCTCAGAGAGGCGCAGCTTCACCTCACTGATGAGGCCCAACAAGGCTGAAACACGTGTATGGGGTTGCTGTTCGTACTCTTGTTCAGAGAGGAATTGCCATAGCATTTCAGTGCTGGACTGCCCATGTGGGTGGGACAAAAACTGATATGCAAATGGAAATTTCCCATCTGTGAAAGGTACAGTGAGCAAAAAGCGTGTGCTGCAAACTCTCATCTCAGAACAGGTTATCATGCCATGTTCTTTCTGGAGAGGAGCGCCTGCTACCTTTTTTTGAAATATTTACAAGGAACTTGGGGTTGGTCACCCTGAGTTACCTGGGGACAACCAGATGTGGACTCCCTGCTCACTGTGTTCAGAGAGGCGCAGCTTCATCTCACTGATGCGGCCCAACAAGGCTGAAACACGTGTATGGGGTTGCTGTTGGTACTCTTGTTCAGAGAGGAATTGCCATAGCATTTCGGTGCTGGACTGCCCATGTGGGTGGGACAAAAACTGATATGCAAATGGATATTTCCCATCTGTGAAAGGTACAGTGAGCAAAAAGCGTGTGCTGCAAACTCTCATCTGAGAACAGGTTATCATGCCATGTTCTTTATGGAGAGGAGCGCCTGCTACCTTTTTTTGAAATATTTACAAAGAACTTGGGGTTGGTCACCGTGAGTTACCTGGGGGCAACCAGACGTGGACTCCCTGCTCACTGTGCTCAGAGAGGTGCAGCTTCACCTCACTGATGCGGCCCAACAAGGCTAAAACACGTGTATGGGGTTGCTGTTGGTACTCTTGTTCAGAGAGGAATTGCCATAGCATTTCGGTGCTGGACTGTCCATGTGGGTGGGACAAAGACTGATATGCAAATGGATATTTCCCATCTGTGAAAGGTACAGTGAGCAAAAAGCGTGTGCTGCAAACTCTCATCTCAGAACAGGTTATCATGCCATGTTCTTTCTGGAGAGGAGCGCCTGCTACCTTTTTTTGAAATATTTACAAGGAACTTGGGGTTGGTCACCCTGAGTTACCTGGGAACAACCAGACGTGGACTCCCTGCTCACTGTGCTCAGAGTGGCGCAGCTTCCCCTCACTGATGCGGCCCAACAAGGCTAAAACACGTGTATGGGGTTGCTGTTGGTACTCTTGTTCAGAGAGGAATTGCCATAGCCTTTCAGTGCTGGACTGCCCATGTGGGTGGGACAAAAACTGATATGCAAATGGATATTTCCCATCTGTGAAAGGTACAGTGAGAAAAAAGCGTGTGCTGCAAACTCTCATCTCAGAACAGGTTATCATGCCATGTTCTTTCTGGAGAGGAGCGCCTGCTACCTTTTTTTGAAATATTTACAAGGAACTTGGGGTTGGTCACCCTGAGTTACCTGGGGGCAACCAGACGTGGACTCCCTGCTCACTGTGCTCAGAGAGGCGCAGCTTCACCTCACTGATGAGGCCCAACAAGGCTGAAACACGTGTATGGGGTTGCTGTTGGTACTCTTGTTCAGAGAGGAATTGCCATAGCATTTCGGTGCTGGACTGCCCATGTGGGTGGGACAAAGACTGATATGCAAATGGGTATTTCCCATCTGTGAAAGGTACAGTGAGCAAAAAGCGTGTGCTGCAAACTCTCATCTCAGAACAGGTTACCATGCCATGTTCTTTCTGGAGAGGAGCGCCTGCTACTTTTTTTTGAAATATTTACAAGGAACTTGGGGTTGGTCACCCTGAGTTAGCTGGGGGCAACCAGACGTGGACTCCCTGCTCACTGTGCTCAGAGAAGCGCAGCTTCACCTCACTGATGAGGCCCAACAAGGCTGAAACACGTGTATGGGGTTGCTGTTGGTACTCTTGTTCAGAGAGGAATTGCCATAGCATTTCGGTGTTGGACTGCCCATGTGGGTGGGACAAAGACTGATGTGCAAATGGGTATTTCCCATCTGTGAAAGGTACAGTGAGCAAAAAGCGTGTGCTGCAAACTCTCATCTCAGAACAGGTTACCATGCCATGTTCTTTCTGGAGAGGAGCGCCTGCTACCTTTTTTTGAAATATTTACAAGGAACTTGGGGTTGGTCACCCTGAGTTACCTGGGGGCAACCAGACGTGGACTCCCTGCTCACTGTGCTCAGAGAGGCGCAGCTTCACCTCACTGATGAGGCCCAACAAGGCTGAAACACGTGTATGGGGTTGCTGTTGGTACTCTTGTTCAGAGAGGAATTGCCATAGCATTTCGGTGCTGGACTGCCCATGTGGGTGGGACAAAGACTGATATGCAAATGGGTATTTCCCATCTGTGAAAGGTACAGTGAGCAAAAAGCGTGTGCTGCAAACTCTCATCTCAGAACAGGTTACCATGCCATGTTCTTTCTGGAGAGGAGCGCCTGCTACCTTTTTTTGAAATATTTACAAGGAACTTGGGGTTGGTCACCCTGAGTTACCTGGGGGCAACCAGACGTGGACTCCCTGCTCACTGTGCTCAGAGAAGCGCAGCTTCACCTCACTGATGAGGCCCAACAAGGCTGAAACACGTGTATGGGGTTGCTGTTGGTACTCTTGTTCAGAGAGGAATTGCCATAGCATTTCGGTGCTGGACTGCCCATGTGGGTGGGACAAAGACTGATGTGCAAATGGGTATTTCCCATCTGTGAAAGGTACAGTGAGCAAAAAGCGTGTGCTGCAAACTCTCATCTCAGAACAGGTTACCATGCCATGTTCTTTCTGGAGAGGAGCGCCTGCTACCTTTTTTTGAAATATTTACAAGGAACTTGGGAATGGTCACCCTGAGTTACCTGGGGACAACCAGACGTGGACTCCCTGCTCACTGTGCTCAGAGAGGCGCAGCTTCATCTCACTGATGAGGCCCAACAAGGCTGAAACACGTGTATGGGGTTGCTGTTGGTACTCTTGTTCAGAGAGGAATTGCCATAGCATTTCGGTGCTGGACTGCCCATGTGGGTGGGACAAAAACTGATATGCAAATGGATATTTCCCATCTGTGAAAGGTACAGTGAGCAAAAAGCGTGTGCTGCAAACTCTCATCTCAGAACAGGTTATCATGCCATGTTCTTTATGGAGAGGAGCGCCTGCTACTTTTTTTGAAATATTCACAAAGAACTTGGGGTTGGTCACCGTGAGTTACCTGGGGGCAACCAGACGTGGACTCCCTGCTCACTGTGCTCAGAGAGGTGCAGCTTCACCTCACTGATGCGGCCCAACAAGGCTAAAACACGTGTATGGGGTTGCTGTTGGTACTCTTGTTCAGAGAGGAATTGCCATAACATTTCGGTGCTGGACTGTCCATGTGGGTGGGACAAAGACTGATATGCAAATGGATATTTCCCATCTGTGAAAGGTACAGTGAGCAAAAAGCGTGTGCTGCAAACTCTCATCTCAGAACAGGTTATCATGCCATGTTCTTTCTGGAGAGGAGCGCCTGCTACCTTTTTTTGAAATATTTACAAGTAACTTGGGGTTGGTCACCCTGAGTTACCTGGGAACAACCAGACGTGGACTCCCTGCTCACTGTGCTCAGAGAGGCGCAGCTTCCCCTCACTGATGCGGCCCAACAAGGCTAAAACACGTGTATGGGGTTGCTGTTGGTACTCTTGTTCAGAGAGGAATTGCCATAGCATTTCAGTGCTGGACTGCCCATGTGGGTGGGACAAAAACTGATATGCAAATGGATATTTCCCATCTGTGAAAGGTACAGTGAGCAAAAAGCGTGTGCTGCAAACTCTCATCTCAGAACAGGTTATCATGCCATGTTCTTTCTGGAGAGGAGCGCCTGCTACCTTTTTTTGAAATATTTACAAGTAACTTGGGGTTGGTCACCCTGAGTTACCTGGGAACAACCAGACGTGGACTCCCTGCTCACTGTGCTCAGAGAGGCGCAGCTTCCCCTCACTGATGCGGCCCAACAAGGCTAAAACACGTGTATGGGGTTGCTGTTGGTACTCTTGTTCAGAGAGGAATTTCCATAGCATTTCAGTGCTGGACTGCCCATGTGGGTGGGACAAAAACTGATATGCAAATGGATATTTCCCATCTGTGAAAGGTACAGTGAGCAAAAAGCGTGTGCTGCAAACTCTCATCTAAGAACAGGTTATCATGCCATGTTCTTTCTGGAGAGGAGCGCCTGCTACCTTTTTTTGAAATATTTACAAGGAACTTGGGTTTGGTCACCCTGAGTTACCTGGCGGCAACCAGACGTGGACTCCCTGCTCACTGTGCTCAGAGAGGCACAGCTTCACCTCACTGATGAGGCCCAACAAGGCTGAAACACGTGTATGGGGTTGCTGTTGGTACTCTTGTTCAGAGAGGAATTGCCATAGCATTTCGGTGCTGGACTGCCCATGTGGGCGAGACAAAGACTGATATGCAAATGGATATTTCCCATCTGTGAAAGGTACAGTGAGCAAAAAGCGTGTGCTGCCAACTCTCATCTCAGAACAGGTTATCATGCCATGTTCTTTCTGGAGAGGAGCGCCTGCTACCTTTTTTTGAAATATTTACAAGGAACTTGGGGTTGGTTACCCTGAGTTACCTGGGGGCAACCAGACGTGGACTCCCTGCTCACTGTGCTCAGAGAGGCGCAGCTTCACCTCACTGATGAGGCCCAACAAGGCTGAAACACGTGTATGGGGTTGCTGTTGGTACTTTTATTCAGAGAGGAATTGCCATAGCATTTTGGTGCTGGACTGTCCATGTGGGTGGGACAAAGACTGATATGCAAATGAATATTTCCCATCTGTGAAAGGTACAGTGAGCAAAAAGTGTGTGCTGCAAACTCTCATCTCAGAACAGGTTATCATGCCATGTTCTTTCTGGAGAGGAGCGCCTGCTACCTTTTTTTGAAATATTTACAAGGAACTTCGTGTTGGTCACCCTGAGTTACCTGTGGGCAACCAGACGTGGACTCCCTGCTCACTGTGCTCAGAGAGGCGCAGCTTCACCTCACTGATGAGGCCCAACAAGGCTGAAACACGTGTATGGGGTTGCTGTTCGTACTCTTGTTCAGAGAGGAATTGCCATAGCATTTCAGTGCTGGACTGCCCATGTGGGTGGGACAAAAACTGATATGCAAATGGAAATTTCCCATCTGTGAAAGGTACAGTGAGCAAAAAGCGTGTGCTGCAAACTCTCATCTCAGAACAGGTTATCATGCCATGTTCTTTCTGGAGAGGAGCGCCTGCTACCTTTTTTTGAAATATTTACAAGGAACTTGGGGTTGGTCACCCTGAGTTACCTGGGGACAACCAGATGTGGACTCCCTGCTCACTGTGTTCAGAGAGGCGCAGCTTCATCTCACTGATGAGGCCCAACAAGGCTGAAACACGTGTATGGGGTTGCTGTTGGTACTCTTGTTCAGAGAGGAATTGCCATAGCATTTCGGTGCTGGACTGTCCATGTGGGTGGGACAAAGACTGATATGCAAATGGATATTTCCCATCTGTGAAAGGTACAGTGAGCAAAAAGCGTGTGCTGCAAACTCTCATCTCAGAACAGGTTATCATGCCATGTTCTTTCTGGAGAGGAGCGCCTGCTACCTTTTTTTGAAATATTTACAAGGAACTTGGGGTTGGTCACCCTGAGTTACCTGGGAACAACCAGACGTGGACTCCCTGCTCACTGTGCTCAGAGTGGCGCAGCTTCCCCTCACTGATGCGGCCCAACAAGGCTAAAACACGTGTATGGGGTTGCTGTTGGTACTCTTGTTCAGAGAGGAATTGCCATAGCATTTCAGTGCTGGACTGCCCATGTGGGTGGGACAAAAACTGATATGCAAATGGATATTTCCCATCTGTGAAAGGTACAGTGAGAAAAAAGCGTGTGCTGCAAACTCTCATCTCAGAACAGGTTATCATGCCATGTTCTTTCTGGAGAGGAGCGCCTGCTACCTTTTTTTGAAATATTTACAAGGAACTTGGGGTTGGTCACCCTGAGTTACCTGGGGGCAACCAGACGTGGACTCCCTGCTCACTGTGCTCAGAGAGGCGCAGCTTCACCTCACTGATGAGGCCCAACAAGGCTGAAACACGTGTATGGGGTTGCTGTTGGTACTCTTGTTCAGAGAGGAATTGCCATAGCATTTCGGTGCTGGACTGCCAATGTGGGTGGGACAAAGACTGATATGCA